>NC_059226.1:29944297-30314334 GCF_020615455.1 Coregonus clupeaformis | reverse complement strand
TTCTTGAAGCCTCCAGCAGATTGGTAGCCACGGTCATGAGAGGATCTGGAAGCTCATAGTCAGCGGAGGTGGTGGCCGGAGGTGGTGGCAGGGCGTCCCAGCTGTTTGCAGCTTCTCTATATTGGGACTCTGATGATCTCCCCAGAGAGTACAGCCCTCTCCTTACTTCAGAAGTATCCCCCTGAGCAATTAAACATCTGGCCCACTGTCAACTCTGCGTTGGTGAAAAACAACCCAAAGTCAGTAGGTATAATTCTAATGAAAACACAATAGCTAGCTTGTTGAACACGCTGATTTTCATCAAGTTACAGGCTGGATTCCAATTCATGATATCAAGACTTGATCTGCACGCTTTTAGCTGAGGAAAAATACAATGTTTGTAAAAAATAAATACAAATAATTATAATATGTAGATCATTTATATGAGCTCTCTGCCTAGGCTGCCACTAGGCACCATGGAAACTATAGAACTAGGATGAGATGACAGAAGCCTCCACGACAACACAGGAGTCTGCCACAACCGCTTCAGAGGCAGTCACTGGTTCAGTTTTTGTGTCAGTCTGTGTCCATCTGATCTCCGGTTGTACAGGTTGTTGAGGTCTGGCTAGTCTGACCAGACTCCAAAGCCTGCGGAACAAGTGTCCAATCCTCGTGTGTAGGAACCCCCCCAGATGTTTTGCAGAGAAGACGCTGTTCTTGTAGATCACGCTATTCCATTTCCCTGGCTCCCCACACACACACTGCACAACACACAGACACATGCTCGCACTTGTGTATGCACATGTTCCTCATTGACGACACCCATGATGGATGTAATTAGATCAGTATAATTGAATCTGTCTGTCTTTCACAGTCACACCGCTGGACGTTGTGAAGATACGGCTGCAGGCCCAGCAAACACCATTCTATCAAGGTAGAACATTAACAGACAACATTCGCTGCTTATACTATGAGTCTGCTTATTGCTTCTTACCATTGCGGGTATAGCTTAAGTGTTAGATGTTTAAGTCCCCACTCCCCACCCCTGAAAACTCAACTGCACTGTCATTGCTTTCCCCTGTGAGAGACTGCATTCAGCCTCTTGCCCCTGTCTGCTCCCTAAGCCTAAATAATAGAAGAGGGGTTAAGGTAAAGGGGGTTTAGAAGTCCTTATGTCTGCAATGTTGACCTTACGCAGCCATGTCGGGCTACATTTAGTGGAATGTGAGACATGCTTTAGCTTTTCTCTGCTCAAATGCTTATTTTGTGTGTCTTGTGTGCTCTTTCATTGTCTCTCCATCTCTGTGTTTCTGTCTCTTTCTTTGCGTTGTTTCATAGCTTTAGCTGCTGACTCCGCTTCATGGAGTGGTGTAATCCGCCCCTCCAAATGTGAGTATAACCTGCCGGCGCCGCTCGCTGCATGCCCAGACTTTGCCCAGTCTGACTGACTACATGTGCCTTTCTGGCACTGCTCTGCCAGTATGACCTGCTAACAAACTGGGTTTCCTGGGAAAACAAAACAAATGCACTTTAAACATAGTCTGAGCAAATTTATTTTGAAGTCCCTGGCAATTATATGTACCCTCTGTCTATCTTCCTCAGTGTACCCTCATACTCTTCCTCAGTGTACCCTCATACTCTTCCTCAGTGTACCCTCATACTCTTCCTCAGTGTACCCTCATACTCTCAGCTGATGATTGTGAATGATTATATGGGTCACAGCCTTGGCTCTCTCTCTCACTCTCTCACTCTCTCACTCTCTCACTCACACACTCAGCTACACCATGACTCACTCTGAACATTGATACAGAAAACAACTGAAAAATTGCCCAGATAGTTAGTATTAGCATGTTGAACTTTACAACCAAATTATGTGTTAACAATGAATACTTTCTGGTACTTCAAATAATTCAACATGATTCATAGCTACCGGATATCAAATTGTGCCTTGTGGTGCTTGTGTTTATGAATCTCAAATAAACAAACAAGTAGTTCATAGGTTATACTGTCTAATACCGATTTTACTATGTCATTTTCTATTACTAGTGGAGCACATTTGTTTGTTTATAGATTTCTCCTCAAACATTTGTAATCTGCATTTGCCAATACCTAAAATAAGCCCAAAACTAGTAGTCCAGAGCAGGCCTTGGCTGGAGCAGCATTGATGTTATCGTCCCCAGTGTCTGTCTGATCGGTCATTGCCATTACCTCTGTTATTAATAGCTTATCTAACCTCTGTCATGGACATGGACACCCTCACATTAACTTATATTGAACTACTGACTGAAAAACAAACTGTTCAAGTATTTTATTTTTACCAATGGCATTATTTTATAGAACTATTGAATATCCATTCATTTGACAGAACTAGAAGCTATAGATGTATCAAACGGACATACTGTAATTACACATTAATGCCCTACAGAGACACCAATATTTGGCATTACTCCCAATAGGTTCACATTTACCTATCTACAGTGTAGATAGAAGTAGAGCATCATGTCTAATACAGTAACATATTAACCAGTATGGTTATGTTTTGGTGACCCTGTTTTTGTGTTTGTCTCTCAGGGAAGTGCTTCCTGTATTGTAATGGCCTGATGGATCACATCTATGTGTGTCAGAATGGGGCCAGCTGCGCCAGCTGGTACAAAACACCAACCCACTTCAGTGGCACCCTGGTAAGAGACTCAGGACCCTCTTATTCACTCCCGCCAACACAGCACCACATCACCTGGTTTGACATAGTTAAACCACTGGATGGGGAACTACCTGTCTTTGAACTCACAAATGTTAGTATTTATTTGGAACTTTTTTTGGAACCGTTTCCAAGGACAAACACAGTGTGGTGTTTGTTTTTCCCAGGATGCTTTTGTGAAGATCACGCGCCACGAGGGGGTCAGGTCTCTGTGGAGCGGGCTGCCTCCCACACTGTGAGTCACTGGGGTATTTCAAGTACATGTATTTGTAATAAAGCAAAATAAAGAACGGTTACAAGAGCTATCTGTACTTGATTGTATAAAAGAGAGAACTCAGAACTATGACTTTATATGCAATCAATTTCAGTTTGTTGTTTTGTACCAAATCATGTAACCGCTTGCAGAGCTTTGAGATCGGCAGTCTCTCTTCCTGTTTGTGTACAGGGTGATGGCGGTGCCTGCCACGGTCATCTACTTCACCTGCTATGACCAGCTCAGAGACTTACTGTGCTACGGCATGGGGTTCCAGGGCAACTACATCCCCCTCGTGGCAGGGGGTCTCGCTAGACGTAAGTGGACTACATGAGACGGGGGGTCACAATGTCTGGAAGTTGATTACATCTTGATTGATACAGTTCAGTTGTCACACACCACACTAAGAATGTAGATGTATAATAGTCATTATTATATTGCTCCCTTCTGTAGCATCTTGTGTTTGTTGCTGCCCCTCTTCCGTTGACTCACTCTCTCTCTCTCCCCGTCTCTCTGTGTTCTCCAGTGGGAGCAGTGAGTGTGATCAGCCCGTTGGAGCTGGTGCGCACCAAGATGCAGTCCCGGAAGCTGACCTACAGCGAGCTGAGGGTGTGTATCCGCTCTAGTGTTGCCCAGGACGGCTGGCTGTCCCTGTGGAGGGGCTGGGGACCCACCGTCCTACGAGACGTCCCCTTCTCAGGTGAGACTTCACCTCCATGGACGTTATGTCTTCTTATTTCACTAACCATCTATCTGTCACTGCTAGAGCTTAGTTGGAGTAGTTGATGGTAGTTGGGGGTTACAGAATGAAGACCGCCTGTGTGGGTGAATAATACAACTATCTTCGGTGTGATAATGTTTCTCAGTGACTTTACAACCTGACTGTTTTTGTTTTTCTGTGTGTGTGTGCAGCCCTGTACTGGTTCAACTATGAGCTGGTGAAGGCCCAGCTGTGTGATCAGTACGATGTGTCTCAGGCCACCTTCTCCATCAGCTTCACAGCAGGGGCCATCTCTGGAGCTGTGAGTATCTCATTAATACCTCTACTGTGGGAATTTACAGTGTATCTAAAGAAGACGTCTTCCATTAGATTTAATAAAGAAGATGATGGATAGTTTGTACTTTGCAAGGTGTGTACAGTTAAATAGTCAAACTCTTGTTTCCACTCCTATTCTATTCAGTTTACTCTAAGTGAGGCGGAGGTGTGTGTTTTTTATTATTATGGGTAGATCAATGAACACATTGACATATATTGATAAGATTCAGTGTGCTATCTCTCACCAGGATGAGAAAGCCAGTTGTAACAGAGCTGTTATCGGTATTTATGACGGATGGAGGCCAAATGTGTCTCCCTGCTGTGTCTCCCTGCTGAAAACTGGCCTTTGTTTGTTTAGAGAGATTCTCTCATATGTGAGAGAAGTGGACACACAGGAAGTTCCCTATCAAATCATGGCAGTTCCTCATTCCTCTCATGAGTTATTATAAGGGTTGAGTTGAAACCATAAAAAAATAGAGAATTGCTATGTCATTGTGACTGTAAACCATTAGACTGTAGATAATTGATAACAGGTGGACCCCTGGTTAAAGCCTGTTTTTACAGTGTTTCTCCTGTCTAGTTACATAACTTAACCCCTGATCTACTGATCAGCAGTATGTTATGTTGATTTCACTAGGTATTGCTGTTGATTTCACTGGGTATTGCTGTTGATTTCACTGGGTATTGCTTATAGAGAGTGTGTCTATTGTCTTCTGTCCCAGGTGGCTGCCATCATGACCCTGCCTTTTGACGTAGTGAAGACTCGGAGACAGATCCAACTGGGAGAGATGGAGACACTGGGAGGTGTGTAACTACAGGGTCTTATGCGCCCTTAAGGCCATTCACATCTGTGAAAAGGTATTTTCTCCTCTCTAATGCGTAGGATTGCCCACTAAATCTGTCTTTCTCCCCTTCCTCCTAGTTCCTGTGAAGAACCCCACATCCACATTGCATATCATGAGGGGAATTTGGGCTGAATCGGGCTACAGGGGGCTCTTTGCAGGTAAGTCCAAAAGGATGCATAAAAAGTATATATTTGCAATGTTTGAAGCGCTGGTATAGAAAGCAGTCTGAATGGAGGACTTAATCACGTAAATTGTGTCTCTGTATCCCCCTCAGGCTTCCTACCCAGGGTGATCAAAGTGGCCCCAGCCTGTGCTGTCATGATCAGCACCTATGAGTTTGGGAAGACCTTCTTCCAGAAGATGAACCTTGACCGGGAGCAACAGGCCTGCTGAGGGGCTGTGTGTGTGGAGAAGCAGGGTTGGCTGCCTTCCTCTGGAGCAGAATGGGAAGAGACTATTAGCAGCTGCCCATGCACGCTGTGCAAGACTGCTCCTAGTCAAGACTTTGCACCTAGACACCTGAGCTTCAAATCACCATGGAGGAGTCTGTCTGTCTCTCAATTCAGACAAAGGCGAAGACATGAGGAATGGACTTTTTTTGTCTGTTTTCTAGCCCTTTCTATTGGCCCACAGGGAGGCTGCTCCTACAACTGTGAACACTGTCATACGTGTATCCGTGAATGTATCCATTAGTTAAACTCAGAACTGTGGGGGAACGGCCCTGTGACTAAGGCTTATTCAGACTTTGGCATGCTTTCCTTGCACACTAAAGGAGTTGTTCATCTTTGCTAGTACAGCCCCCTGCTGTTCATACCTGGGAGAACACTTCTAACAACAACCCTAAAAAAACTGCATGCAAAGTAATCCATTCAATCAATACCTTCCCTTCACCTACTAGCCCAGACCAAATGCATGGTTGAGCTGGGATCAGTGGATACTTGTCTATTCTTAGTGTAGCATTCTCTCATATTGATTTGTCATCTGCCCAATGGTAGCCTACTATCCAATGTCCATTTTTTTGTGATGGGAATAAATACAATACATATGTAGGTGGGTTACCATGGATCATTCCCAGAGGATGAGAACTGGGTAAAGTGCCACTTTTTTGATGGGTTAATTTGGTAGATGTTATTCAATCAAATGAAATACTTAAGACAAAACAGCTGACAAATTCTCATAACTATGCTGTCTATAAGGGGGTGACATTACTTTTTTATTTTTACTTGATTTAATATATGCAGCGTTTCTGTTGATGCATTTCAGAACTGGGCTGAGTCTATATAGTTTTATGTAGAATGTTAATTTTTTTCAGCATTTCAGAATGATCTGGAAATCTACTAGCTAGGTTACTGGACAGAAGTGAGTTGTTGCCTTGATCTTTAATTTGTGTGTTATATTATTTCTCGTGTACCTTACATGGATGTATAGAATGTTTTATATGCTGTGACTGGTTTTACTAGTCAATGAGGGGGATACAGATCATCTCACAGAATGCCTAATTGGAATCAAAGACATTGAGGTGGACAGTTGTAAAATAAAAAAAGGTGTTGCACCAATCACAAGAGCTTTTGCCATTTCTGTTACACTAGAATTGTAGATTTTGATCGAGTGTTTGTACAGCAGGAAGGCGGAGCCGTGATGCTGGTTGGCAACGTTAATCACGTGACGGATCACGTCCTTGTATAAAAACCGAACATCCCCCTTCCATAGGCCTCTTTCAATCGGCTCGGAGACGAAATGGTGAGTTTGACTTTCTTATGAGGGACTTGCGCTTTCAATCCATTCGGCATCTTCGCAATCCTTATATTTTCCCTGTCTAAGCCAATACGTAACATGTTTCTATCTGTAATAAACACAGTTGTATGATATTAGACCTGAGCATAACACTGTTTTAGATTGATTACAGAATGAATATATGCAGTAATCGTCGGCATACCGGTAGTTTAAAATGGCTGATACACTGAGGCCTAACATGCTTGATTACAAAATTGAAGAGTTTATTTTTTAGTAACGTTTGTTCACAATCAAATGTGTATATAATTGACAACGTGTTAGTTAAGTTTCTACCGTTAACGCGCCCTGTCTTTATATTTGAGGCCTGGATGAGCTAAGCTAACTAGGTGATACGCTGACACTCATTAACCCACCCTATCAGTAGCTAGTTGAGGTCCTCCGAACCTCGTTAGCTACTAACGTTACACATGGTTATTCCAACACGCTATTTTCATCGTCAGTTGGGATTTACTTAGCCAGGTTGCTATTGCGGTTATTGATTATACTTCCAATAGGTACAAATCATTAAATATGGGTGATGATTCCCTCGACGGGCGGACAGAATGGATGGCCTCGTGCTGTTCCTGTTGACTGTTATTATTATTATTATTGTCGAGTTCTGACATACTGACGTGCGTTCATTTAGTTTTGTATGCCTCATGGATGATGTACTAAATAGCGTTATCTTCACAGTCCCACCGTAAGTTTTCGGCACCCCGCCACGGATCCCTGGGCTTCCTGCCCCGTAAGAGGAGCAGACGTCACCGTGGTAAGGTGAAGAGTTTCCCCAAGGATGACCCCAGCAAGCCTGTCCACTTGACTGCCTTCCTTGGCTACAAGGCTGGCATGACTCACATCGTGCGTGAAGTCGACAGACCTGGCTCAAGTGAGTATTTGGCTTCATGCAGTTTTGTACAAAGTTGAATTGACTGGGTGAATATTATTGTTTTGCGATTTATGAATACATAATGAGCCATATTAGTTTCGATCTTGCATTACTGTAGTTCAGACCCTAATCTTATTTTCTGCATATGATGATCCCCTCGACGGGCGGACATATTGGGTCTAACCCTTGCTGAATGTCGAGCACTGAGCGCAGTCAATAAGCATTGACATTTTGCAATTTTAAATCTACTGTACAACTTATACTGACTACTTCTTTCCCTACAGAGGTGAACAAGAAGGAAGTGGTCGAGGCAGTGACCATTGTGGAGACTCCTCCCATGGTTGTAGTGGGTGTTGTGGGCTACGTCGAGACCCCCCGTGGCCTGCGCTCCTTCAAGACTATCTTCGCTGAGCACGTCAGTGATGAGTGCAAGCGTCGCTTCTACAGGAACTGGTGAGCCATTCTACACATGAGAGTTTTTATCTGCACAAACGTGTTGAATGTAGTGTATAATTACATTTAGATATGAGCCTTGAAACATGTTGCTGCTCGGTGTATAAAACATGTCATGTGTTTTACTGAGCAAGTCTTAACATCCGTTGCCCCCTGGTGGCAGCTCCGCTCGGGTGCCTTGTACCCTGATGAGCTCCGGGCTCCTCTGGCCGGTGGAAAGTGCTTCTTAGAAACCGTGCCATGAGCCGAAACCCCTTCTGAAGCTGTAACTGCCCCCTTCGCCCCTGTGAAGGTTGGGCAAGCAGCTGAGTGCAGTGTTCTTCCGCTGGCCCCCTGGGGTTATGAAGGACCTGTGCCAACCCGTGTGCCTCTTCTCCCCTACCCTCCGGTCACGCTGCATGCTCTCAGGTACAAGTCCAAGAAGAAGGCCTTCACAAAGTACTGCAAGAAGTGGCAGGATGATGAGGGCAAGAAGCAGCTGGAGAAGGACTTTGCCTCCATGAAGAAGTACTGCCAGGTCGTCCGCATCATCGCCCACACCCAGGTGAGTCTGAGCAGGATGGAATACTCTCACTGCAATGCCCCCATAGTTTTAATGAATCGAATCTCCCTTTGACTGTGTCGGTGATGAGACCACGGAACACTGCGTCAGGCATGACGTCCGACACGCATGAGGATACATTCCATGCTGCCTTCCTTCTGAGACCACATGTCCCATTTTAACCCAATTTTGGGTTGAATACATAGTGTTTGTACTAGTATACTTGTCCCAGGACTAGCTGCAGGCTCACTTGCCTCTCTCCCTCCAGATGAGGCTGCTGCCCCTGAGGCAGAAGAAGTCCCACCTGATGGAGGTGCAGCTGAATGGAGGCTCCATCTCTGACAAGGTGGACTGGGCCCGTGAGAAGCTGGAGCAGTCTATCCCCATCACCAACGTCTTCACCCAGGATGAGATGATTGACGTCATCGGTGTCACAAAGGGTCACGGATACAAAGGTATGTATCTTAAGAACTGTTTTGTGTCAGTGATGAGACCACGGAACACTGCGTCATGCATGACGTCCGACACGCATGAGGATAAATTCCATGCTGCCTTCCTTCTGAGACCACAACCCACTAATGACCATGTAGTTAACCAATCATGATGGTTTAGTTATTCATGTAAGGTACCCAGGTAATAAACATTGAATTTTCCCCTTTAGGTGTCACCAGCCGTTGGCACACAAAGAAGCTCCCCCGTAAGACTCATCGTGGTCTGCGTAAGGTGGCCTGTATTGGTGCCTGGCATCCCTCCCGTGTGGCCTTCTCTGTGGCCCGCGCTGGTCAGAAGGGCTACCACCACCGCACAGAGATCAACAAGAAGATCTACAAGATCGGCCAAGGCTACCACACCAAGGATGGCAAGCTGGTGAAGAACAACGCTGCCACTGAGTACGATCTGTCCAACAAGAGCATCACCCCTTTGGGTGGCTTCGTCCACTACGGAGAGGTGACCAATGACTTTGTCATGCTGAAGGGCTGCACGATTGGAGTCAAGAAGAGGGTGCTAACCCTACGCAAGGTGAGGAAAGGGAGACCATTCTATCTTATGCATGGTTATTCCAATGCATTATTTGCATTGTCAGTTGGGATTTAGGTACTTATAAGGTAATGAATAAACTGAATAGGTACATATTAAATATGGGTGGTTCCCTCGCTGTGTGGACTGAATGAATGGCTGTAGAGTTCTGACGTATACTGACGCTATGGCATTTGTTTCATATCTGATGGACAAAGTGCCAAATATTGTTGTCCCAAAGTATTGTATGCCCCGGTAAAGGAACGTATCACTGTATAATCTAATTGATTTTTAACTTCTGTTTTCAGTCTCTGTTGGTGCAGTCGAGCCGTCGTGCCACGGAGAAGATCGACCTCAAGTTCATCGACACCACCTCCAAGTTTGGCCACGGCCGCTTCCAGACAGTGGAGGAAAAGAAGGCGTTCATGGTGCGTTCAGTTTCCCTTTTCCATGACTTGGCATTCACTTGTCCCTTCTCTTCACTCTATTTCGAAAGCCCCCTGGATTAATGTAGTGGACCCACCCTAGCTTCAGCCCAAAACACTTTTGTATATCCGTTCACATAAAACTGGCATTGCAGCTCAGTCCCCTAAGCCTGTAGTGCACTTATCGTAACCTGGTTCACTCTTGGTATGAATTTGGGTTCCATTCAGGTGCTAGATCAAACTTCAGTGAGGCAGGGGAGCGGCATCGTTTTTTTTGCTGTTCCCTGTTCACTCTCTGGGAACATCACCCCTAGAGCCACAGATGGAGTAGAGGTTGCTTATTAAACTCTGTATAGGCATTGTTACTGACCACTTCTCCATTTCCTTCTACAGGGACCACTGAAGAAGGACCGCATTGCGAAGGAAGAGACTGCCTAAAGGCTCTGTCTGGTGTGAGTCCTCATACAACGCTGCAGAGTTATTTAATAAATAAAGTGAAATAACTCCTTTCTCGTTTCTTATGAATTGCATAGGGATTGTCTCAAACTTGAATCTGAGGAAGAGGGGATGTGTGTGGCATAACTGGGCCCAGCAATCAGAGTTCTTGTATGAAGGTCAATGAGTGAATTTGTTTAGCTAAAAATGGAATGGCTTATTTGCTACATAAGGCTTGATCAAATGACTGTTTCATAATGATTAAGTTAAGCGTGTCCTGATAAGTAGGACGGGTGACACCCCAGCAACTTTGATGGGGAAAAATACTGTCGTGCCTTTTCACTAACACAAAGTCATAAACCTTGAGTATTTCTAATGTAATTTCACCTAACCCAGAACACATGGCATCTTTATGCCTAACCGTAAAGATGCAGAAAAGGCTCCGCTATTTCCTGGTTGCAAAAATTCAAATAGTTAGCTGATTTCAGTGGCTAAAGTATAGTCTTTGTACCACCTAAACTGCTGAAATATCGTTTCCATAACTGAAAATATTGTTTGGCACTAGTGTACAAAACCAAAGACTCAAACTAAACTTAAGAACAGGATGCATTGAAATGGCGCACAGAACAGATCTTCCCCTTAGACTTGCTTTCAATGAGTGGATATATAACTTGTGAATTTGGTCAGGTTGCCCAAGAAGTTACATTGTGATTTAAAATTAAGGCAAATGTTCATGAATTTTATAAAGCCAATTTTGGCTATGGGAACTATCCTGTTAACATGATCTGCCCTCATTGGCAAGAATGTTTCTAAATCTTGCCTTCCATTTGAAGACCTTTCTTTTCAGTGTTCGTGCCCGCTAGAGTTAGTATCTTATCAATATACGGTAATGGATAATCTGCTTTAATGCACTAGCTAGTCAGGGGATCTATATGCAGTTGCACCTGTTGGAAGTTAAAACTTGTCAAGGTCAACATGGCTTTAATGAAATGGACTTTAAAGGACTTTGCTTGCCTGTAGTTCAGTGTAGAGGTTGCCTCCCTTAGGGGAGCTGAAGGATGTTGATGCATTTGGACAGTACTGATGGCCTTGTAGCGCAGCCTGTGTCAGCATATTGGAAAGCTGCAGATGACAGCCCTGGATAATGAATACAGCAGATGTGGTTAATTAGTACAGTTCAAGGCTAATGGGTGGGATGCAGGTCTTGTGAGTACCTGAATAGTTACATGGCAAGCTGTACATATATGGGGATGTATGTATCCTATAAATACTCTCCACTAATAAAAGCACTCCTGTGCTTCAAGTGAGGAATGGGAATTTGGGCAGGGTAACAGCAGATTCTCCCTTGTACCATCCACACTGTCATGTTCCTCTGAGAAATGGCCCACTGCTGCAGGCTGATCCAGATGTCCAAGGGGAAGAACACTGCAGTCCAGAGTGCACTAATCAGGATGATGTTATGTCTGTAGAAGATACGATCCTTGTGTCAGTTTTAGACCATTATTGATTTACATGAATTTAAAAGTATACACCTGCATGTCTGTTTTTAAAAGCAAGTCATTTCCTATTCAGCCAACAGTGGCTATACACTGAGTGTACAAAACATTAAGAACACCTTCTTAATACTGAGTTGCACCCCTTTTTGCCCTCTAAACAGCCTCAATTTGTCGGGTCATGGACTCTACAAGGTTTCGAAAGCGTTCCACAGGGATGCTGGCCCATGGTGACTCCAGTGCTTCCCACACATGTCAAGTTGGCTGGATGTCCTTTGGGACAGCATTGCAGTTCTTGACGGGGGGCCAGTATGAAAAAAATAATGTATACACTCACTAACAGTAAGTCGCTCTGGATAAGAGCGTCTGCTGAATGACTGAAATGTAAATGTTGACACAAACTGGTGCGCCTGGCACCTACTACCATACCCTGTTCAAAGGCACTTAAATCTGTTGTCTTGCCCGTTCATCCTCTGAATGGCACACATACACAATGTCTCAATTGTCTCGAGGGTTAATAATCCTTCTTTAACCTGTCTCCTCCCCTTCATCTACACTGATTGAAGTGGATTTAACAAGTGACATCAATAAGGGATCATAGCTTTCACCTGGTCAGTCTGTCATGGAAAGACCAGGTGTTCCTAATGTTTTGTACACTCGGTGTATGTCCTTGTGTTACCCATATTTGGCTTCAGTCAGGGCTCACCTAGCTCTGTACAGCAATTAAGCCTTCCACTCTGACTCATCTCAAAAGTGCTTTCACCTCCACTTCAGCAGGTAATGAGGAGGACCCTGAGGGCCTCCCACTCCATTTAGACATCCCTCACTTCTCCCGCTAGACACATCTCTGCATAATATTCTGCATCCTTTGCAAAAAATAGGATTTTCAGAAGGATTTTCAAGGTCCTTATTTCCTATTAACTTAAAGATGTCCTCTAGTGATTTTTGAACTTTTCCTGTTAAAGTGATATCCCAAGTATAAAGACAGTAAAGTACACACACTAAAGGGTAAACAAATATGTTTGAGCAAAATAGTGTTTTTTTATAGACAACTGCAAACTTCAAGGAGGAAGGCATTGATGGGAAGTTTGATTAGAAGTCCATCAGCCTCCCCCTTGCTTTAGGGACAATAGAGGAGCAATAGAGAACAAAAGAGGAAAGGCCCACCCCCTACCTGTGCCATGTCATGACTCACCTGGACCACCTATTGAGATGTGCCTTTTGTTAAGTAAATCAGGTGTTAAATGAGACTGGAGTGTTCACATAATAGCACATTTCAGTTTTTCAAAACAATCTCTAACGGAAGCATTTCTCATCATTGAGGTCCAAGGAGGGGAAACAAATCCCAAAGAATGTGATATGAACATGATGCATCCCCTGAAAGAAGTGATACAGTGTCCGGGATGACTGTTAGTGAGAAAGACAGAGAGGCAGAGCAGTATGTCATTGTATCTGGAGGGAGAGTCATGGAGATGGCCTGCTGTTATGTAATAATAACCTCCAGAGGCACTGAACCTCACTGTAGCGCAAGCACAGATACACTCAGTCCAGTCCCAACACCCACAGCGCTCTTATACATAATATCACTTCTTTCTCCAAATCGTCCGGTAACACTGTAAAATACAGAAGTAATTACTCCCTGCCTTTCTAATGGAGGTGAGGTCAACTGTTCAGGTAATGACCTCTCTGGAAGAATCTCTCAATCTGCTCTGAAGTACCTTCTCAATTTGTGGGGTACAATAAAGGGCTTCTCCTCTGCCTATTCTACTGTAATTATGTTTCATTTTTGGTGTGTTATGTAACAGAGTGAAGGTTTGTCTCAGATAACCTGGTATGTAATTGTAGTGCCAGTCAGAGCAGTAGGGTTCTTTTCCTGGGCTGGGCTGGGGCATTGGGCCTGGAGCAGTGGAACCTCCAGTCCAGTACAGTGGGGCCGGGCCCAAGGGCTGAGGCAGCAGCTGTTAGTAGTGGACTGGAGCCATCTAGCCAGGGAGCATGCTGGGACAGGAGAGAGGAGGGCCAAGCATTGTGTGAGTGTGTGTGTTTGTGCAGGCTCGTGTGCCTATGTGTAGGTGTGTGAGGGGTGTCCTGGCCCGGGCCTGGCAGATAGGCTGGCAGAGAGTCAGTGTTGTCTTGCAGGGTGGGGGAACTGACTGCGGGGCTATGGCAGGGAGTCTGACAGCCAGGGAGATAGACCATCAGGGAGGACCTCACGCTCAGGATCAGGGCCCATGGAGAGGATGGGGGTCAGGGTTCTGTGTGTGCTGAAGGAGCCTCTGACTCCCCCCATCCCTCACCCAGCAGGTAATAGATGGACGATACAGTACAGTATTTCAACATGCTGAAACATACCGAGACAGTCGAAGAATGAAAAACATGAAAGCTCATTAGTAGATGGCGGATCACAAATCATACACCTATATATGTGAAAGGCATGTGCGGTTGTAAAATGTCATATTGATTAACTTCTGTTTTCAGTCTCTGTTGGTGCAGTCGAGCCTTCGTGCCCTGGAGAAGATCGACCTCAAGTTCATCAACACCACCTCCAAGTTTGGCCACGGCTGTTTCCAGGTGAGGAAAATAAGGAGTTCATGGTGCATTTTAATCTAATGTCTCTTTACTTTCAACATTTACTGATAGTGGGTCACAAATCATACAATCCATTATGGTGACCAGTAGGATCAATTGTTTAGGTCATTGGGGGAAAATGAGCAGCAGATGCTTGCTTTCTTTGACAAGCTTAGTGACAAACGCAATGTGGACATGATGAGAGACTATTTCACTGCTGCTATTTGATCAATATTGTATTATTATCTTTAAGATATTCACAATCGAATAATAGTGACAGGGGGTACCTTGTAAGCCCAGTTTTGACAGAAAGGCAACATTTGATAATAGCCTTCAGACCTTTAGAGGACAGCTGTAATGAAAATACCTTAACCCTAGCCTGAGCCTGCCAGAATAGACTGCAGCTCCAATGCACCCCTGCACTGTGGCATCAGTATTCCAAGCCCGTTCCCATGGACACAGTTTTCCTTTCTTCCCCAAGCTTATAGGAGCAGCAGTGCCCTTCCTCCCTGCATGAAGTACTGCCTCTCACCACCAGAGAGCAGGATGGGTAGGATATCAAGGCCCATTTCCTCCACTGCCTTTTTCTAAATCCCTATCATGCTGTCTAGTGGTTCTACTGTTTCTTTATGAGGAACCTGTTTCTTCTCCACTACTGTTTCAAACACTTTTGTGAAAGTACATACTGCGCACTTAACTAGGGTTTTCCCCCTCTGTTTTGAGTATGGTGGTTGTTGTGACGATGTAGCGATTTTGAAATGTGTCATTTTGAACTCGGTGTTCATTTGTCCTCGTGACATAGATATCTGTAGCCTCTCAACTCTCCCTGACCCAAAAATAACCTAGGTGAGCGCAGTCAGCAGCTCTCTGGTCAGCATAAACAAGAGGCCATGTCTTTCTCTCTCTCTCTCTCTCTCTCTCTCTCTCTCTCTCTCTCTCTCTCTCTCTCTCTCTCTCTCTCTCTCTCTCTCTCTCTCTCTCTCTCTCTCTCTCTCTCTCTCTCTCTCTCTCTCTCTCTCTCTCTCTCTCTCTCTCTCTCTCTCTCTCTCTCTCTCTCTCTCTCACACACTTACAAACACACACAGAGCTCATGTGTTTCACACAAAGCTGTACTGCCACTGTCACCATTTACTGTTGAATATCTCTTCAGCTGAACAGTTTCCAGCCGTGCTCAACCGAGCCCTTCTCTTGCAGTGGCCTTCTCGTTGGGGATAAGAGGTGAGTCTTCAGGTGACGTGCATGACGGTCCCATAACACGGCTGCTAAAGTCAGAGAAAGGTCATTGTTGGTTTGATGCGAGGTTATGTAACCTTGGAGACTTCTGTACTTAGACACAAAGACAGCCCAGAGAAGAGGATGGTCTCTTAGTATTCCCACCCAGAAGGGGACAGTATGTTCCTCCGGCCTCGTCTTCTCACCCTCCCTCCCCCTCTTCACCCTCCCCCCACTTCTCTGATCACACAGCACTGCAGAGACACACACCAGGCACTTTGATCACAACACCAGGAGAGAGAGAGAGAGGGAGGGAGGGAGAGAGGGAGGGTGAGAGGGATAGAGAGAAAAAGGAATGGAGGGATAGAGGGAGAGGGACACAGAGAGAGGGAGACACTAAGAGACAGAGTGAGAGGCTAATTTCTTGCATGCTAAAATGCAGATATTGACACACAGTAGGAGAGGGGAGAAACAGAAAGGGAGTGTTGAGAGAGAGTCACACACACAATTAGAGTGTGAGGAATCTCTCCCTCCTCTGGCTCCATTTCAGAAATGACACTTTGTAACCTTCAGTGACAGAGCATGGAAACCCAGCCTATGATGTGAGCCGCGTAGCCGGAGCCTTGCTCTCCTCTCACTGCGGTGGGTGCGGCGAGTTTCTACTTTGTGGAACTGGCCTTAGCATTACCGCTGAGCTCTCCTTAACTCTCCATGACGTCACCATGGAATGTCCAACTCTGTTAGGCTGCCAAGAAAGGGCTTGACTCTTCAAGGGCATGTCTAGCAACTCCAAACTTCAACTTCCCACTGTCAGGATGGGGAGAAGGGGATGGAGAGAGGATGGGGAGAAGGGGATAGAGGGATGGAGAGAGGATGGGGAGAAGGGGATAGAGGGATGGAGAGAGGATGGGGAGAAGGGGATAGAGGGATGGAGAGAGGTGGGGATAGAGGGGTGGAGAGAGGGGATGGGAGAGATGGGGATAGAGGGGTGGAGAGAAGGGGATAGAGGGATGGAGAGAGGATGGGGAGAAGGGGATAGAGGGATGGAGAGAGGATGGGGATAGAGGGGTGGAGAGAAGGGGATAGAGGGATGGAGAGAGGATGGGGAGAAGGGGATAGAGGGATGGGGAGAAGGGGATAGAGGGATGGGGAGAAGGGGATAGAGGGATGGAGAGAGGATGGGGATAGAGGGGTGGAGAGAGGATGGCTGTTGAAGCCACAGAGAATCCAGTGGTAAGAAGCTCATTAGGAGTGTGGGCCACAAATGCATCTTCCCCCGCAGTGAGCTGGGACTCTCGTATGGACGGACACCACCGCCACACTCTCAATTCGATTTCAGTGATGTCAACAGCACTTCCCTCCTTTCATCACATCTCCTGCATTCTAAGAGAGAGATAAAGAGAGAGGGAGGGAAGGAGCGATAGAGGGGGAGAGATGTTCTGCATTCGTGAGAGCAGGCAAAAAGAACAGAAGAGGGAGAGAACACAGAGAGAGAGATTAGAAAGTAGAGGAGGGGCATGTGAGCAGGAAGAGGCATGGTGATAGCAAGAACACCAGAAAGCATAAGTCAACAGGGGAAGAGGAAGAGGGGTGGGGGAAGGGAGGAGATAGTATGTGAGTGTGTAAGTCACAGCGGGATAGAGAATGAGAGATTGTGCAGGAGAGGCAAATTAAGGACAAGCATGTCAGCCAGACAAGATGGAAGAAGTGAGAGAGGGAGGGACAGAGACAAAGATGAAAGAGAGAGGGGGAACATCCATTCCCAAAACATATTTAAAAATGACATCTGTGTTTGTATGGCTAGTAGGGCTAGATGTGGCCTTATGGTAATGTCAGTATCTCTCAACTCCTCCTCTCCCCCATTTAGGATATAATGTAATCCAGCCTTGTAAAATGGCTGCTACTTATGAATTCTGAATAAAAATGCCTATACTGTACATAAAAAAGCCCTATTCATTCAGAGTGCTTCGTGGACACATTCTTAGACAAATTTATGGAGAGAAGCTTTTGTCAGTGAACTCAGATAATACAGTGAATCAAGATCTCAGCACTTTGTCTAATAGAAACAGTTTGGGGTCTTTTTATTTTCGCCATGAACCTGCTGGCCCCTTAATTTGAATGGAGTTGGAGCCCAAAAAATTCCAGGTGGCTCATTGCTCCCACATTGTACAGAGACCATAATGTATCCCATTTTTTACATTTACATTGTAGTCATATAGCAGACGCTCTTATCCAGATCGACGTACAGTTAGTGTAGTTATCCTAAGATAGCTAGGTGAGACAACCACATATCACAGTTGTAGTAAGAACATTTTTCCTCAATAAAGAAGTTATCAGCAAAGTTAGTGCTAGTAGGAAAAGACCCCAAACAAGTTTTTTGGGGGAGTAGGACTGAGATGTCTTATTGAAGATACTCTTTGAAGAGGTAGGGTTTCAGAAATTTCAGAAGATGGGCAGGGCTCTGCTGTCCTAGCATCAGGGGGAAGCTGGTTCCACCATTGGGGTGCCAGGACAGAGAAGGGCTTTGACTGGGCTGTGTGGGAGCTGATCCCATATTCTTCATTGGCTCTACTGGAGACCCATTTCATGAGCCATGCTGGACAGAGAGAGACCACCTATTACTCCCTCTTACTAACAAGTACACAAACACAGCCAGTGTTGCCACAGCCTGAGACCCTTTGTTTCCACTCAGAGGGCTGCTATTATATGTCTGCATCACACACACACACACACACACGTGCAAACACACGTGTGCGCGCATAAACACACACGCGTGCATGCTTGCCACACACACACACACACACACGCTCACCTCATTGCAGAGAAAAACGGGTGCATCAGGTCCTGAAAGTGATGCTTTTAGGGCGGTCGTGTAGAAAGGTGTGGTATATCATTTCTACATGGATAGCTGCAGCTACAGAGTCCTGGTTTTATTGCAAACCTGTGTTCCTTTTTCAGGAATGTCATGTCCTAGAAAGACACCACGCGTTGATGTGTCTTATATGCTGTTTTACCTTTAGAATCATGGTTTCTCCCATATTGTAGCCTAAAGATGGAAACATGCTTGTTAACACAAGTGTTAGTACATGTTAGAGAGTAGAGACACACAGAGAGCCAGTGTTAGAGTGTATCAGAGACATAGAACAGTGGTGTTAAGTGTAAGGATACAGTAGGTTAGAGACACAGAGAAACAGGCTGATTTGTTCTCCCTAGGGTTGGTATTTTATTCATCAGGACTTGATGCATCCAAGTAAAGGATCATTCGGTTTTGGCACCTTTAAAGATTTAATTTTCAATTTGAACAACACATTGAAAATCAAAAGAAACAAAGTAATGACTAAGGCTGTGTGAATTTGAAAAATAAAATACATACATACATATATTTATATAAAGAAATAAACTAAACCATTTTTAAAAAATCAGTTTTTGTTCAATGTAGATTGTTTGGTTTCTTTCACAAAAGCATAAGATAAAATGAAGTAAATAAAAAAAACATAAGAGAAAAAATACACATGAAACATTACTAGTTTAAATGTTAGCGTCATCGCTTTTTTCCCCTTCTAATTATCATTATCCTTTAAAACGTAAGTTTCTCAAGAGCAGATTTGCTGTAATTTTATAGCATGCATTTAATTTCTGAAATTTTGAGTCACTTAGCTTCTCTTGTACTATTTCATATTTAACTTGTTGCTTGCCTTTTACGCTAGTTTTTATTTTTGTGTTTGGCGTCCTCTTCTTTTCCTCCCCCTCTCCTCCTTCCTTCTTCGAGAAGTCGTGTTTGGAGTCTTTTTTTCTTGGTGTGAACTTTGACCCCATTGTTGTTGTTGTTGGTTTCTCTTGAGGGGTTCAACGCTCCCATGACGACCCCCCAAAAAAAAAAGAAAGCGAACAGGGACTCAGAAAAAGGCGAGAAGGTTCTATTAAAATAATATATATTTTTCTACTGTTGACTGTCTGCATCTGTCTCTCATCATGTTTCAGCAGCTCTGTAGTGTAGTGTACCTACAGTACTTTCTCTCTGGCTTGGTCATCCTTCCAGCAGATCCTAAAATAGTATTTTCTCGTGTTACCAACAGCACTTAGTTTACTTGTTTGTTTTTTGCTTCAGTAAAGTCTGTATCTCTTGATTATTAACAATAATTTATTTATAAAAGTAATACACATATAGTACCTTTGTTAGAGTTTACAGACTGGCTAATTCTTACTGAATCCCAAGCTGCAAAAATTCACAGTTTTAATGCAGAAAATAAATAAATGAATAAATATGACAACAAATCAGAGGCATCTGGCAGGTGGTGTGATGGGAAAGTACAGCAGCTTGTTGCACCACCAAAACTGTGGAGCCAAACTGTCAAAACCAAAAGGTTATGATATCATGAATCGAATTTAAATCATAACCCTCCCCTTCAGTGCCCCACCCTCATCACCCGACCCCGCCCAGAAAAATGACTCCGTCTCTAAGGACAATCTTCCCCATTCTCCCAGTACTACCATTTACTCCAACGGAACTCAACAAACCCCTTTCAACTCTCTCAACAATGGTAGATGGGAAAATCATGCAGTTGAATGAAACAAAATCATCAATCTCTATAAACATGGAAACTCATCCTGGCCTATGGTATATTAGAGACCTGGGTGGGGGCCTCCCTGTCTCCCCTCCCTCGGGCTCTGCTCTCAGAGTTCCCTCATACAGGTGTGGTGCGGCGGTTGGCTGTGTTGGTGTTGGCTGAGTCTTTTTCCTTCTGGATACAATTGTGGACCTGCAGGAAGTTGTGGTCCCTCTCCGAGTTGTAGGTGGCGGTCGGTGTGCCCCCGGGCTTCAGGGTGTCCCGGGGCAGTGTGTACATGGAGATCTCTGTGGAGGGTAACGCGCTGAAGCCCTTGAGGCCCACGGGCGAGGTGTCGCGGGAGTGCGAGGGGTCTGTGGAGCGGGAGGAGGAGCGCGAGCGGCGCCGGTAGCGGTAGCGGTAGGAAGGGATGCGCGTGATGGCCGAGGCCTGGAGGTAGTCGGCAGCCCTGGCCCCGGCCCGGAGCTGCCGATGGCGGTCGATGAACATGTGGGCTGCCAGGACACCCACCATCTCGGCCATGATGAAGGACAGGGCTCCGAAGTAGAAGGACCAGCCGTAGGAGTAGCTGTTCTTCTTCGAGTCGCTCTTAGAGGGATCCCCTGCGTTAGCTGATATGTACACGATGATCCCGATGATGTTACTCAGGCCTGAGGGAGTGGGGAGTGTAGGGTTGGGGAGTTGGGGAGTTGGAGGGGCAAGATGAGAGAACAACAGAGGATTATGCAATCAGTTAAGACAGGAAATGTACCTTTTCACATATGCAGTAGTCCTCCATGAACCTGTTCTACAACTGAGTGCATCCATCCACCACAATGAATACGCCATTACCAAGACAAACCTTTTGAGACAAGTGCCACGGATTCACCAAAGGATAATGTACATACATACCGTACTTCTCATTAACTGTTTTTAAAGTCTGACTGAATATGACCCAGAAATATGACCCAAGCCGTCTGATTTTTAAGCCTTGAGACAATTGAGACATGGATTGTGTATGTGTGCCATTCAGAAGGTGAATGGGCAAGACAAAAGATTGAAGTGCCTTTGAACGGGGTATGGTAGTTGACAGACCTGTAGGACGCACTGGGCCAGCATTCCTGTGGAACACTTTCGACACCTTGTAGAGTCCATGCCCCGTCAAATTGAGGCTGTTCTGATGTTGAGGCCTAATGTTTTGTACACAGTGTATATATATCTACTTTGACTGTAACGTTTAGTCACGGAGAGAAAGAGAAGTGTGTGACACAGTAGAGCTGGGATGATGGATCATTGGGAAAGTATGTCAGGGACACCATATTTTTAGAGTTGAATCCCAATGGGTAGCTCCTAGCCCAGCAACCAGATCAGGAGGAAATAAGTGGATAAAGAGGGAAGAATGGAGTGCGTGACTTGTGGCTGCTTCTGAGTGGAGGCTGAGAGCTGACTGAGGAGCTGCAGTACCGGGGATGACCAGCAGCAGAGAGAGACTGCTAGTGCACTGCACCTTGGCTGGATTAGTCAACAGTCTCTTCTTTGCAGGACTTACATCCATATGTACAACTGTTCTATGTAAGTGTACCATAATAACATTGCATGTTAGTGACTAAAAAGTAGTGACTGAAAACATTTGCATTTGTGTATACTTTCTATCAATGGAACCAACTCATTTGAAGCTCATCTCCCTAATGTAACCCCTACTATCCCTCTCCACCATAGCAACTGTTTCTCTCTTTCTTTTTCCCCAGTCTTCCTTCCTCTCTTCCTCTACCTGTCCTAGATACCCACCCCCTCCTCTCTCTCTTCCCGTCTCTCTTCCTCTCTAGACTCACCTGCAGACACAAAGAAGATGCCTGCACTGAGGATGATGTTGTGGCGTGACTTGTAGAACTCGCTGGCAGCTATACACAGCCCTCCCATGAAGAGCAGGATGACACTGAGGATGGGGAAGATGCTGGAAGCTCGCACCGCACCTGAGAACAGAGAGGACAGGAGAAGAGACAAATAAAAGAGGGGGTATATAGGGATAGAGAAGGAGAGAGAGATAGATAGGATAAATAAAATCATAAATATAGCATGATAGGAGAGGAAGAATGAGAGTGAAAAAGAGGGGAACAGTGAAAAATGAGAGGAGAGGGAGAGAAAGGAGAGAAAGCACATTAGACTCCATCCCAACACCAGCTCCCTATCTGAGCCACATCATAATCAACACTGAAAGTCTCCATCAACACCAGCCAGTGAGTGTATCCCCTCAGTGACCCTCTGTTACCCGACTTTATGTAATAATGCCATCTGACTACACACGACACAACACTCAGTTAGCACACACAGCTCCCCAGATTGGGGCGTTGCATTACGCCGTGTCATGTAGTGCAAATGACATTAACTCCATCAGAGCTCCAGGGGCCTAGCCTGGCATGTAGGCTGTAGAGGGATGTGGGGTGATGAGGGGCGTTGCTCTTCAAACCAAGCTCACGTCCTTGGCTGATGACAGCGCTAGAACTGAAGGGTTGAGGTACTGATGACAGAGCTAGAACTGAAGGGTTGAGGTACTGATGACAGAGCCAGAACTGAAGGGTTGAGGTACTGATGAGCATTAATGTGTTGACGATGGAACCCACAGGTGAGACTGAATGTCGTGCTGAGGTCTATAGAGCATAGAGGAAATACTTCAACCTCCTCAGGTCACCCTTGCCCATCCTTCCTTCCCTCTTCCCTTTGTCCTTATGCCTCCCTCCTCTCTCACTCTCCCGTCCTCCCTCTCCTCCTATTCCCTCTCTCTCCTGTTTAACATGCACACTTAAACTTTCATCAGGCTGGTTACATTTTCACCACTTCACCTCGTCTCTCAGCGCGGCTGCCGCCTCAGCAATTTCCCCAGCTTCTCCTCAAAATGCTGACGCCGTCGCCGGGGCTGGGTGGCTGCGCGCTGAACTCTGCCGCCTGCACCTCCGCGGGGACCCGGGGCTCCTGGCGGCCCATCTGCCTTCCCTGCCTACCTGCTGCCCGCCTCCCTCCCTTCCCCACTCATCCTTCCCCACTCATCCTTCCCCCATGCCCTAACACGCCACATCACACAGCCTCCAATCCCCTCCATGCACGATAGGGGAGAGGATAGCCACGGTGAGCCCACAGGCACCCAGGGAGAAGGCAGCAGCAGCAGGCCGACAGCTGCAGAGAGAGGAGGACTGGGCCAAGTGGGGGCCATGGCTGGCTGGGTCACCATCACTCACTCACCCTCCACTGGGCCCACAACAGTAACTACAGTAAGACTGGAGACAGGAGTAACTGAGGAGGCCCTGTAGTGTACTGAGGATGGATGTTCATCAAGACTGCATTGATACTGTGTGTGGTTGTGGAGTTATGTATTACTAGTAGGAAGTGTGTTTTGTGTTTTATGCCATTATTATTTGTAGTGCTGTATCTCGGATCTGTGATATCCATCCATAGCCCTCAAACATGTTCATGATGTGTCTATATGACTAACTCTGAGCCCTGCATATCCCAGGCCTGTACTTCCCATACAGAGGCATGTAGATAGGACCGCACTCAACATGATTAACGCTGTTTTAATTTCCTCATCCTCTGTCCTCCGTCTCTCTCATCTGTCTTCTTCTGACTGTCTGCCCTCCCTCTCTCACTCATCCCCCAGCATCACATACCTTCTCCTTTGTCTCATTCTTCTCTTCAATCTCTCTCTTAACTGTCTCTCCGCCTGAGCAAGGGAGGATTTGTGAGGTAGAGTACTCTTTCTTCATCTCTCTCTCTCTCTCTCTCTCTCTCTCTCTCTCTCTCTCTCTCTCTCTCTCTCTCTCTCTCTCTCTCTCTCTCTCTCTCTCTCTCTCTCTCTCTCTCTCTCTCTCTCTCTCTCTCACTCACTCTCTCTGTCTCTCTCTCCCCTTCTTTATCTCTCTCCATCCCTTCATCCTCCTCCTCTTCCTGTCCTGGGAGCAGAGGGAATAGTGGGGTGTAGAGTTACATGTGGCGTGGTGATTAAATATTAAGTTGTCCTGGGAGTTGACCCTGCTCTTTTGTCCCCCTTCTCACACCTCCCCCTCCTCACACCTCCCCCTCCTCCCTCCATCCCTCCAATCTGGCCAGTCACACTAAATTACCTGGGAGAGGGCAGAGGGGCTCTTTCTCATCCATCAGCTTCATTTGCACAGACAAAATAGGGATAAAGCGCCAGACAAATTGTATTGATTGTTGACAGAGAGAGTTTTTAATACTGCAGCTCTCAAGGTGACACCAATGTGAAGAAAACCTCAGAGAGAGAGAGAAGAGCCGGCTGGGTGGTTGCTGGGTAAGTTTGCCACGTTGAGTAAAAAAACCTGCACATTCGGCTGAGTTGAATAATTTAGCTCTTTGATATGTTCAGCTATCATTTGGGCCTTGTTAAAAAAAACAATGTAATTCTTTATTAAATGCATAGCTACAGTTTAATTGCTTTGAGTCAAAGATTTAAGAATCACTTATTGGACTGAGAAGCAGTTGGCCTCCCAGGCAGAACTCCCTAGATTAAGACCATAGGGGGAAATCTAGAAAACAACTACAGTATAGACTTTTGATGGGGATCTTTTCAAGGGCAAGAGTTCTTACTATAGTAGTTTACATTGCTGCAAGAATGGTATCAGCCAGCAGCACACTCCAAAGTGCACTGACCTTCACAGTATCCTCCCAGCATGCTGTGTGCCTTCCCTCAGTTCAGGCTGCCGTTTGCTGCGCCAAGTGCCCCTGGGTTTGGCTAAGCACGCTCTACCTACGAAACGAAGAAAGGCTGGGGTCCCTGCAGATTTCTTACACCAGAACTCACTCTATTTTACTATAATGTTGAATATGTCAGTGAAGTGTTCGCTTAGTGGATGTATGAAATTCATACAGGCGTTTTTAGGAGGGCTCCTGTTCCTTCGTTCCAGTGAGGGCATGAGTGAGGGCTGGAGATGGAAATTCTCGGAGGGAGACGGAGAGATAACTATGCCCCAAGGCAGTGTGTGCTGCTCTTCCTGCTCTGAGCTACCTCCTCCCAGGGAAAAATACCTCAGCGTTGCCAAATATAGGAAGTTTCACATCTTCTTTGGTTCTTTTAAGGGTCTGTCAGGGGTTTGGCTCCTGCCTGGACGGGTGTGTTTTAAGATGGCAGACAGACTGCGGGACGCTGGACAGACAGACAGTGTTCTCCAGCTGAGTATAGGATTGATTATCACAGTAAGTGAAGGTTCCTCTCCACAGTCATGCCAGTGTGATGTGTGGCTAACAGTGGGCTTTAGTGGACAGTAGTAAGATTTGTGTGAGTGAGAGTAGATGGCTTTCGGATTGAGAAACTGCAGTGGTGTTTGAACAGCTCGACTCAGAGCATAACTTCTGATAAGCTTTCACTAAACTTTCCAGATGTAATGAAACAACCCTCATACAGTACACTCACTGTAACAGCCCAACATTCATCTATGAACCAACAACACACCAACCAACCCTCATACAGTGCACTCACTATAACAGCCCAACATTCATCTATGAACCAACAACACACCGTACGCCGACTGTGATTAGTTATCCTACTGCAGCAGGTACAGTAATATCCCATTATCTGAGCAAGACATTATTCTGACTTTGGGCTGCTGGGAGGTGGCTGTGGGGACTCTCCTGCATCTCTAAAAGCTGTCAATCTCCCACTAAAGCTGGAAAACAATGACCCTATCCAAATGAAAGCTTTGACCTCTCTGCTAATAGCCAGAAACAGCGGCGACCTCGGCCGCGTCTTGTGTTTCCGAAGTCCCTCTTGGCAACTCGCCACATGAAAGGCAGAGCGCTAATCGAGGATGCGCTCTGGAGCTCTGTGATTAGCAGCCAGGTCACCGTTTTGATTTGGGTCGAGGTCACCATCACAAAGAGCCTTGCCAGGCCCCCCTTCTGTCTGTGTGGGTCGCCTGGGACCTATTTGGGGAGCAGCATCTCTGCATCCTCACCTTGTTCCCTCCCTGTGTTCTCGCTCGCCCACTTTGCACTTTCAGTGTCTAAGAAACAAGCCCAAACCGTTACCAGTCAGGGTGGTTATTAAAGTAGTGACACACAGCAGCCCTATCCTGTCCTTTATTAGCTCCACTACCACATACCCTCCATCCTGCCTCATTGGATAGACAGAAAGAAGTCCTGCCTGGGATGGATGTGTCCCTGTCCCTGCCTGTCATTGCTCCTATTATGATGGGAAAGGAGTAGTGATGACTGATAGTGGCTTGTTAGAGCTGCCCAGCCCTGCTTTTCCGCCGGTCTGTGAGTGCCAGTGTGCGTGCCAGGCTGCCCGCAGAGATACAGAGCTGGCACCTGGGCAGCGACAGTGGCACTCCTGAACACTGACTGACCCCGTTCTTACACACAACTTCACACAGACTATTGTACACATATGTACAGTGGCTTGTGAAAGTATTCACCCACCTTAGCATTTTTCCTATTTTGTTGCCTTACAACCTGGAATTAAAATTGATTTTTTGGGGGTTTGTATCATTTGATTTACACAACATGCCTACTACTTTGAAGATGCATTTTCTTTTTGGTGAAACAAACAAGAAATAAGACAAATAAACAGAAAACTTGAGCGTGCATAACTATTCACCCGCCAAAGTCAATACTTTGTAGAGCCACCTTTTGCAGCAATTATAGCTGCAAGTCTCTTGGGGTATGTCTCTATAAACTTGGCACATCTAGCCACTGGGATTTTTGCCCATTCTTCAAGGCAAAACTGCTCCAGCTCCTTCAAGTTGGATGGGTTCCGCTGGTGTACAGCAATCTTTAAGTCATACCACAGATTCTCAATTGGATTGAGGTCTGGGCTTTGACTAGGCCATTCCAAGACATTTAAATGTTTCCCCTTAAACCACTTGAGTGTTGCTTAGCAGTATGCTTAGGATCATTGTCCTGCTGGAAGGTGAACCTCCGTCCCAGCTTTGATGCACCTGTACTGACCTCGCCTTCTGGATGATAGCGGGGTGAACAGGCAGTGGCTCGGGTGGTTGATGTCCTTGATGATCTTTTTGACCTTCCTGTGACATCGGGTGCTGTATGTGTCTTGGAGGGCAGGTAGATTGCCCCCGGTAATGCGTTCGGCAGACCGCACCACCCTCTGGAGAGCCCTGCGGTTGTGGGCGGTGCAGTTGCCGTACCAGGCGGTGATACAGCCCGACAGGATGCTCTCAATTGTGCATCTGTAAAAGTTTGTGAGGGTTTTAGGTGCTAAGCCAAATTTCTTCAGCCTCCTGAGGTTGAAGATGCTCTGTTGCGCCTTCTTCACCACACTGTCTGCGTGAGTGGACCATTTCAGTTTGTCGGTGATGTGTACGCCAAGGAACTTGAAGCTTTCCACCTTCTCCACTGCGGTCCCGTCGATGTGGATAGGGGGGTGCACCCTCTGCTGTTTCCTGAAGTCCACGATCATCTCCTTTGTTTTGTTAATGTTGAGTGAGAAGTTATTTTCCTGGCACCACACTCCCAGAGCCCTCAACTCCTCCCTGTAGGCGGTCTCGTCATTGTTGGTAATCAAGCCCACGACTGTTGTGTCGTCTGCAAACTTGATGATTGAGTAGGAGGCGTGCTTGGCCACGCAGTCATGGGTGAACAGGGAGTACAGGAGGGGGCTGAGCACGCACCCTTGTGGGGCCCCAGTGTTGAGGATCAGCGAAGTGGAGATGTTGTTTCCTACCTTCACCACCTGGGGGCGGCCCGTCAGGAAGTCCAGGACCCAGTTGCACAGGGCGGGGTTCAGACCCAGGGCCTCGAGCTTAATGATGAGCTTGGAGGGTACTATGGTGTTGAATGCTGAGCTATAGTCAATGAACAGCATTCTTACATAGGTATTCCTCTTGTCCAGATGGGATAGGGCAGTGTGCAGTGTGATGGCGATTGCATCGTCTGTGGATCTATTGGGGCGGTATGCAAATTGGAGTGGGTCTAGGGTGACAGGTAAGGTAGAGGTGATATGATCCTTGACTAGTCTCTCAAAGCACTTCATGATGACAGAGGTGAGTGCTACAGGGCGATAGTCATTTAGTTCAGTTACCTTTGCTTTCTTGGGTACAGGAACAATGGTGGCCATCTTGAAGCATGTGGGAACAGCAGACTGGGAAAGGGAGAGATTGAATATGTCTGTAAACACACCAGCCAGCTGGTCTGCGCATGCTCTGAGGACGCCGCTAGGGATGCCGTCTGGCCGGCAGCCTTGCGGGGGTTAACATGCTTAAATGTCTTAATCTCGTCGGCCATGGAGAAGGAGAGGCCACAGTCCTTGGTAGTGGGCCTTGTCAGTGGCACTGTGTTATCCTCAAAGCGGGCGAAGAAGGTGTTTAGCTTGTCTGGAAGCGAGACGTCGGTGTCGGCGACGTGGCTGGTTTTCCTTTTGTAGTCCGTGATTGTCTGTAGACCCTGCCACATACGTCTCGTGTCTGTGCCGTTGAATTGCGACTCCACTTTGTCTCTATACTGATGTTTTTCCAGTTTAATTGCCTTGCGGAGTGAGTAGCTACACTGTTTGTATTCTACCATATTCCCAGTCACCTTGCCATGGTTGAATGCGGTGGTTCGCGCTTTCAGATTTGCGCGAATGCTGCCATCTATCCACGGTTTCTGGTTAGGGATTGTTTCATGTGAGATGAGTGTAGCTCGGTGGAGCTACCTGTACTTTGTATTGCCGGGGTATATTTTCCCCGTGTGCCTGTATTTGTTCCAGTGCGCCTATTTTGCTAATTTTGTACATTCAGCATAACTCCATCAAGGGAAATATAGTATTCTTTCTAACAAAGATATCTACATATATTTCAGGATGATGTGTATCTCTGGAAATAATTTGAAGTCATGGAAACATTACAGTTTTGAAAACATAGCTTGTCCAAAAAAAGTGGTCTATTGGCACAATTTGAGCCTAGGACAGGGGAAAGTTAAGCCGCCTACAAATGGCTGCACTGAATGAAATATTACCACTACCCTTTTAAAACCATGTCTGGCATTATTTCCCAAACACAATTAAACACAATCTCTTTTTTGTCTTTTCATCATTTTAAACCTGTTTTAGGCCTTTGTTACCTCATATCCCAGTGATAATGCCTTGCATCACACCTGGAAAGAAAACACTTGAATTTGCTCAACTTGCCATTGGCTCAACAATTGTCTCAACTTACCCCATGACCATTGGCTCAATTTACCCCATGGCAAACATTTGACTATATTAGCCCACACAGCTACAAACCTCTAACACAATAAATTAATTTGACTTGGTGAAAATCCGTTTTTTGGACCTAACTTGCTTACCACTTTTTCCATGTGGTTTCTTCCTTCACAGACTCCATGAAATGATGTCCTTTTCCTAAATATTTGGTCAAATTATCCATTTTGTGTATGGTGTTCTAGAAACAAGGGTGGCTCAACTTACCCCACTGTCCCTTACCAACACTACCCAACACAGCTCAGAGTGACTCATAATACTGTACCAACACTACCCAACACAGCTCAGAGTGACTCATAATACTGTACCAACACTACCCAACACAGCTCAGAGTGACTCATAATACTGTACCAACACTACCCAACACAGCTCAGAGTGACTCATAATACTGTACCAACACTACCCAACACAGCTCAGAGTGACTCATAATACTGTACCAACACTACCCAACACAGCTCAGAGTGACTCATAATACTGTACCAAAACTACCCAACACAGCTCAGAGTGACTCATAATACTGTACCAACACTACCCAACACAGCTCAAAGTGACTCATAATACTGTACCAACACTACCCAACACAGCTCAGAGTGACTCATAATACTGTACCAACACTACCCAACACAGCTCAGAGTGACTCATAATACTGTACCAAAACTACCCAACACAGCTCAGAGTGACTCACAGTGACTCACAGCCAGGGATCACTCTATTGCATTAACGCCACATAACACATATTCACACTTACCATCATGTCCATTTACCAGTACATTACCAGTTTACGGCTTCAGTATATAAATAGCATATTATGTTGTATACACACAGAACACGCACACACGCACACACGTACGTACACCAATAAATATGCAAAGAGTTCTCTTGACAAAGGCATCTCTTTGAACCTTCTCTCTCTTCTCTCCTCTCTCTCCCTCTCTCATTGACAGTGTTGTGAGAGGAAATTAGCATTGGCTCTTAATCAGCCTCCCCCAGCCCTGAATGTGCTGATGTGCAGGACAGGGTCATGCTAATCAGGTGCCTCAGCTTCCAGGCACATTGATTTAAAACTACAAACACTTATTAATCCAGCCCCGCCCTGCTGAGCCCCCTCCTCCTCCTCCTCCTCCTCCTCCTCAATACTCAGTCTCAACCAAGAAGCCTCCTGTAGGAGGCTGGTGAGGGGAGCATAGCTCATAATAATGGCTGAAATGGAATGGTATCAAACACATGGAAACTATGTGTTTGCTGTGTTCGATACCATTCCATTCATGCCGTTCCAGCCATTACTATCCTCCCGTCCTCCCCAATTAACGTGCCACCAGCCGCCTGTGACACACATATGCACACAAAGTTATCATATGCACTCAGAGTTGCACACAAGCATGCGTATGCACACTCTCACACTACCCCTATACACGTACACTCTCTATATAAACACAGACCTAAGTTCTTTTTTTTTTTTTGTCTTACACGGAAAATCCAAGTACTGTATGACATAGGCCTACAGTGGACTGCATGCTCTCTGACATTGCAGTCCCCCACTGAATATCGCTGTCATATTAACATAACATATCACACAGCAAAATCCCTATCCACACACACCCCTCACACACTCATCCACACACAGACTGGTCACTGGAGCACAGTGGAAAATAATCTGGGCCGCCCGGCACATTGAAGTCCCTTCACATGACAGGCCTGCTCAGACAATTAAAGACCACATTTCAATTACTGTAATTACCCTCCACTCCACTGCTGATGTCCCCATAGACCAGGCCTACCCGTCTGCCTGCCTGCCTGACAGCACTGTGCCATAGCTAGCTGCTCTGGGTTAGCTTAGCACCAACTGCCCAGAATCACTACTCGCTCTGTTAGCTTAGCATTGACACAACAGTAGCCTACATAATCACTGCTGTCTGTGTTAGCTTATCTTAGCCTTAGCATTTACACAAACAGCATAGTAGCCCATAGACTAACACAGGGTAGAGGAGTCCCTATTAGTTTGAACACACAGTAACCCTACTTAGTCTGTTAGCTAGCTTAGCAGCCAGAACAGCACAATTAGTAGCCCAGAGCACAGGGCAGAGGAAGCTCAATTTAAAATTAGCCTGGTACAACAGTGAATGGCATGATAGCACAGAGAGATGCTCCAATACATATGGATAAGACTGGTAATACTGTGGTTTATGTCACGATATGCCACTGTTAGCATAGTACTACAGCATGCACTAACATGGGTCAATACAGAGAACCCCTGCATTGAATGTGTATATGTCACAGTGTGTGAAGGAAGGCTAACAAGCAGTGGCGGCTCCTGAAAAAATTCTCAGGAGGGGCAATTTTTCTGATGATTTAGGTGACCTACACACATTTAAAAAAAAGATATGTCCAGCAACAACATGAAGACAGGGGCAGCATATAAGTCAATACCAGAAGCATTTATTGACTGATCTCAAAAGTGTTGGCTTACCAGGGTTGGTGGAGCCCTCAGTTTCATCTTTGCCTCGCAAAGCTAACTCAAACACTCCGCAAAACTTCACACACTGGATTAGCCGGCTGAGGATGTGGCGGTTCTTGCTAATGTCGTAGTAAATATATTTGTTATAGTGAATATGGAATATGATATGTTGAGTAAAATGTTGTGCTAAGATCTATTTAGGTCAGGAGCTGGTTATAAGTTCTGTTCCTATCCAATAACAATGGACAAAAGGGTCCTATCTTGTCAGCCTTGTCAGCAGGTGGCCAAGGACAACACCCACGCCATAGGCCTCTCAGTTCTTCCAACTCACGAGTTCTTGCTCTGAGGACACACACACACACAAACACACACACACACACACATCATCACTGTTAAACACACACACACACACACACATCATCACTGTTAAACACACACACACACACACACAAAAAATCCCCTCTCTTAGGCTGAACATTTGAAGACAGAGAACCCGACTCAGAGCCAATGCAACAGTGACAGTAGCCTGAGGTGACCTCGCCCAACTCATCAGGACCAATCAGAAGATCAGAACTACTAGATTGAACCTACTTCATTTATTGCATAAAATGTCTGCACACAATGTTTCGGGGCTCTCTTCAGATAATAATAATAATAATAATAATAATAGCCATTTAGCAGACGCTTTTATCCAAAGCGACTTACAGTCATGCGTGCATACATTTTTGTGTATGGGTGGTCCCGGGGATCGAACCCACTACCTTGGCGTTACAAGCACCATGCTCTACCAGCTGAGCTACAGAAAGTGGATACTCATGGATGCGCATTGCAATTGTAAAATGTCAACACAATTGGAGACACCACGTCATTTTTGGAGACATGTTATTGACAGTAAACTATTGTAGATGCGACTGCTAACTAAATAAAACATTTTAGCTGGCTAGCTAATCATCTTAGCTAAATGTGGGGCAAACAATTCAGTTATTTACCGTTAATTTGAGGGATTGGGGTGAAATAAATCGAGTTACATAGTGATACTTTACGATATACTGTATTGACAATATCGCAATATTTTAGCGCTAGTTGGCTGTACCTGCACCAAAACACCATTATTGTTCCTTCATAGCTTGTTCTCAATCTTTTCACATTGGGAGCCAATTAGTTTTCAGCACTTTTATTTCCATGACTGATCAAAACTCGTTCTCATGGCTTTCTGATCCCTCTGCAACAGACATATGGTGCGCAATAAAATCACAGTATCGAATCGCAATACGTATAGAATCATGAGACTCGCAATGCTGATGCATATATCTTATCGTGAGGTTCCTGGCAATTCCCAGCCCAAGTTCATTTGCCACAACAAATCTCTTCGCTAGCAAACGCTAATATTTTGGTAAGTGATGCAAATAGTGAACTATGTAGGGCCAGGATGTAAAATATATGTAGCTGCAGCAATTTCTCTTATCTGATATGGTAAGTAATGGGGCTTAATTTATAGCTCCCTAAGAGTTTGACGAACGGGTCCGTGAACGCGATTCCAGATATATTTACCTCTGAATAAACTGCCTTTATTACACCATATCCACATCCAGTAAACTTGTGATTATCAACACTAACCTCATCGTTGTGGCGGCGGACAGCTAGCCTGTATCCCTCGTCATCCAGTTGAGTGAGTGGCAATGTCTTTTTTTCGTTCGTACCAATTTTTTGGAAAATCCTCGGGTGTAGGACTTTCCGCCTTTAGTAGAAACCTGTTGAATTATTAAATTTGGTCTGGGAGGTCCTAATTGTTTCGTTGCCAATTTATCTTCATTTGTTCGCCGACAAAAAGGAACTTCTTTCAAAGACACAATCGAGTTGGACTGAAGCCTAGCCATTTTGATAGTAGTAGTGAATTGATTGAGGCTGCTACCTGGTCTTTTCTTAGTTACGTTCATTCGTGGTTACGTTATGTATGACGAAAGCGCGTAAGTGCAAGCCCACAGACACCCATAGAGAATGTATTGAAAGCTTTGAAATGTGAAACAAATAGATTTTACATGACAGGCTATGAGAGACTTCTGGGCGATTTTCAACCTGACTGAAATCGCCCAAAAAACGGGCGGGGCCATTTGAAGCACGACTTTAGCCTGATTTGACATTTAGTGGCTGTCAGATCAGACGTGAACACTGATAACTGCTGTTGCCGTGATATAATTTTTTATAAATTTATAATTTTTTAAAATTATTTTTTATTTTTTTATTTTTTTATAATTGATTAGAAAAAAAATCCCTTCCTTTTCCCGTTTGGCAGTGCGTCGCCCATATCGCCCTATTGAACAAGCCGTCCCTGCTAACAAGTGTCCGTATGCAGTCACAAATAACGGTTGTGTAATCTCTGTGTTACTGTTACTGTCCCTGTGTTTACGAGATACATTCTCTCACCTCCGAGTTTATGAGAGAAGGCTTCCATATTTCCAGCCTTAATGAGATGTGTAGTTAGAACGCTGGCACTTCCTCGCTCCACCAGGCCACTAAAATGATTGCCTTTTCATTTATGGGCCAGTGTGTGTTTATGTATCTGTCGATGGACTCCATATTTGTCGCCTAGGCCACCACTGTTACACAGCTACACTAAGACATCTCTCTCTAGCTACCTAACACCACACAGTAAATCCAAGTGGACAGCCACAGTAATAATAGGCCCTAATAGACTCCCTTTAAGGCTGTCACTCATGATTAACACATTATCCTGATGACTATCCTCTCCCGAGGCAGTGGAGGTCATGTGATGTGACCCTCCCTCTGGTCCAATGGCTGTGACCGTGGTCCACGGTCCATGGCCCTGGCCCCAGGCGGAACCAGCGTGACCCATCAGGGCTCAGGGCCGAGCGACCGGCAGCCCATCCTCCCTCTGGAGCTGGAACTCCCATGCTGGGCCACAACCAATGATCTCCCCCCTGTCGCCTACACCCCCCATCGCCCCCACTGTCCCACCCCTGCTGGCCTACATGCAAGCCCCCTGTGTGTGTCCTGCCCCAGACCCATTGATTTTATTGGGCCAGATTAGGCCAGAGACAGATTAGGCCAGAATCCAGCCCCCCTCTCTGTATTAACTATGTAGCTCGTCACACCATGCTCTGACCCCTAGTGAACCCTGGCTAGGATCCACAAACAGAGACATCTTTACCACAGACTGCCATCCATGTCATTACTGACACAACTATAGCTACAACAAGACTCACAACGTATTTTCTACTCTATCTGACTGTGTCTCTCTCTCTCTCTCTCTCTCTCTCTCTCTCTCTCTCTCTCTCTCTCTCTCTCTCTCTCTCTCTCTCTCTCTCTCTCTCTCTCTGTATCGCTCTGTCTGTATCTCTCTCTGTCTTTCTTTATCTCTCTCTCTCTCTCTCTCTCTCTGTATCTCTTTCTCCCTCTCTCTCTGTATCTCTCTCGTTCTCTCTCTGTATCGCTTTCTGTATCTCTCCCTCTCTCTCTCTGTATCACTCTCTCTCTGTATCTCTCTCTCTGTGTATCTCTCTCTCTCTGTATCTCTCTCTCTGTATCTCTTTCTCTCACTCACTCTGTCTCTCTCTCTCTCTCACTCCCTCTCCCTCTCTCTCTCTCTCTCTCTCTCTCTTTATCTCTCTCTCTCTGTATCTCTCTGTATCTCTCTCTCTCTCTCTGTGTAAGTGTGGTTATCACAGTAATGTATCAACCGTTGCTTGCATAACTGGGCGTTTTCTTTTACTCCTTTCTTCTCTCTCTCTCTTTCTCTCTCAGCTGCTTAGTGCCAAGTAGAGCAGTGGAAGATGGGAGCTCGGACACGGCATGATCTAAAAACCCACTGGCGCTTTAGTATGCCTCAGCTGGGTTATATAACTGTGTGTGGATGTGTGAACCACCTGGCTATTGGGAGAGCCGAGGATTCACAGTCACTACAGTCACTACTGCAAAGCAGCTTGCTACTGTGTGTGTGTTTGGGGCTGTATGTCTGTGTGTGCTATGTGTGTGTCTGTGTGGTTTTGGGTCTGTATGTCTGTGTCTGTGTCTGTCTGTGTGTGTTCAAGTATGGGGGAGTTGTGGTGCACGTACGTATTCAAGAACATTCTGTGCCTTTCCTCTGTATATGTCAGATTTGCTCACTTCCGATACTGGTGTAGGCTGGTGTACTGTGAGCTAGCAGGTGCTGAATCACAGGATTACATACATCACTGACGAGTCCCCTCAGTCTGAGTGTGAACTCCCCCTGATGTCACTTCCTGTGGGTTTTTACCTGAGGTGACATAATCTCTATTGCATAACCCTCCCCCTCTCCTTCTACCCTGTGAGTGGCTGGCGTACTCTCTCTCTCTTTGGTCTCCCTCCAGATGCTCTGTGCAACACCTCATTATGGAAATACCAGGTGTGTGTCCTCCACTAAAGTCAAATGGGGTAAATATATAAACTAATTCCCTTCACAGACCACACCAGCCTGGCTATGATAAAACAGGCAGATTAGATATTAAAGCTACAGTATGACACCCACCTCTCTCTGAACCTGTCCCAATGTGGCCCACTGTGCCCTCGTGACCTCACTCTGCCCTACCATCACAGATGAGAACACACACACGCTCACTTTGTCACTAAGGTAGGGGGCTCACTTTGTCACTGAAGTAGTACATAGCTCCAGACCAAAAAGACATGCTGTTCACAGACGGGTGTGCGGGGAGAGAGAGGGAGAGAGAGAGAAAGAGAGAGAGTGATAGAGGCCTGACCTATATAGGAAGGAGGCTGAAATATTTATGGATGTGAGTGTCCTAATTGGCAAGCAACTGGGAGCACTGCGGCCCTCTCGTCCAATCACAGAGCAGGAAGCGGTTAAAACACATGCACACACACACACACACACACACACACACACACACACACACACACACACACGGGTGTATGGTCTAAGGTCCGCAGTGTCACCTCGCCCCTGCGCCCCTGTCAAGGCCAGTGACTTAGGGCACCTCGTTAAGGCCCAGCTTCGTTAGGGATGATTCAGCTTCGTTAAGGCTTCAGCATCGTTAGAATCATTACCTGTTATCATAACTGTCCTCTCTGGCACATACGGACGGGCACAATCGCTCAGAGAGCTAAGTCAAACACAGCCTAATTGGCTAGGCTTAATCTCCAGGACTGGCAGTAACATGCACTGCTCCACTCTCCTCTCCTCTCAGAGTGGGCTTCAATTACTGTCTGTCCTGATGGAGACCAGGAGATGAACACAATCTGACTCCAGTTCAGTTGGGCATCACTGGGTGGGGGAAGGGAGGGGTCAAATGTCTGGAACATTGTTAAACAGGCGTGGGGCCGAGGCACCGCTCATGACATGGAAATGTGTGCTGATCAACTGGATCAAAGCATTGATCCACCCAATGGGTTGTTTGTGGTAAAATGACATTTTCCATTTCCTATATTTTGAGTGAGAACTGTTCAGGGGAAAAATGAGGGGACCTTGCAGCCCTTTTTGAATGTACTAGGTCAATATAGTTAGTTTAACTTTTTTGTTTGAAACTCTCAATACTGTGTTGAAACTGTGTATTATTCTATGAGAATAAACAAAACCCATAATTTGGTTTTGAGCATTGTACACTTCAAAGTCTCACAGTCGCAGTAATCTTGTGACATGCAGTAGACATGTTTTGATCCCAGTCAGTCCCAAGAGCAAAATTAAATAGGGAGTGGAAAGGCTATCCTTAGAAGGTCTATGACAGGGCTAATGTGTTCTTACAGTGGCTTGCGAAAGTATTCACCCCCGTTGGCATTTTTCCTATTTGTTGCTTTACAACCTGGAATTAAAATTGATTTTTTGGGGGTTTGTATAATTTGATTTACACATCATGCCTACCACTTTGAAGATGCAAAATATTTTTTCTTGTGAAACAAACAAGAAATAAGACAAAAAAACAGAACTTGAGCGTGCATAACTATTCACCCCCCCAAAGTCTCTTGGGGTATGTCTCTATAACAGAATGAACAGCGCCGGAAGAATGAACAGCGCCGGAAGAAGATGGCTGCCGTTTTACAGCCCTCTAACCAATTGTACTATTATGTGTGTTTTTCCGCGTTATTTGTAATTTATTTTGTACATAATGTTTCTGCCATCGTCTCTTATAACCAAAGAGAGCTTCTGGATATCAGGACAGCGATTACTCACCTCGCGTTGGACGAACACTTTTTCTTCAACGAGGCGTTCGCGAAGGATATTCTACAGACTCCCGACAAGGCCCAGATCCCCGTCATTCGCGTGAGGAAGAGACGGAGATATCGTGGGCGCAGATCCGGGTGCCTTGTAAGGATACGACGGCGAACGAGTAAACTGCCTCTCCCATCAATCCTATTAGCCAACGTTCAAGCTTTGGAGAATAAAATGGACGATTTAAGATTACGGTTATCCTACCAACGGGACATTAAAAACTGTAATATCTTATGTTTCACGGAGTCGTGGCTGAGCGACGACAATGATATCATTCAGCTAGCAGGCTATACGCTACATCGGCAGGACAGAACGGCAGACTCGGGTAAGACGAGGGGTGGCGGTCTCTGTATATTTGTAAACAACAGCTGGTGCACAAAATCAAATACTAAGGAAGTCTCAAGGTTTTGCTCGCCTGAGGTAGAGTATCTTATGATAAGCTGTAGACCACACTATTTACCAAGAGAGTTTTCATCTATATTTTTCATAGCTGTCTATTTACCACCACAAACCAATGCTGGCATTAAGATTGCACTGAATGAGTTGTACAAGGCCATTAATCAACAGGAAAACGCTCATCCAGATGCAGCGCTCCTAGTAGCAGGGGACTTTAATGCAGGGAAACTTAAATCCGTTCTACCTAATTTCTACCAGCATGTTAAATGTGCAACCAGAGGGGAAAAAACTCTAGACCACCTTTACTCCACACACAGAGACGCATACAAAGCTCTCCCTCGCCCTCCATTTGGCAAATCTGACCATAACTCTATCCTCCTGATTCCTGCTTATAAGCAAAAACTGAAGCAGGAAGCACCAGTGATTCGGCTAATAAAAAAGTGGTCAGATGACGCAGATGCTAAGCTACAGGACTGTTTTGCTAGCACAGACTGGAACATGTTCCGGGATTCTTCAGACAGCATTGAGGAGTACACCACATCAGTCACTGGCTTCATCAATAAGTGCATCGATGATGTCGTCCCCACAGTGACCGTACGTACATACCCCAACCAGAAGCCATGGATTACAGGAAACATCCGCACTGAGCTAAAGGGTAGAGCTGCCGCTTTCAAGGAACGGGACTCTAACCCGGACGCTTATAAGAAATCCCGCTATGACCTCCGACGAACCATCAAACAGGCAAAGAGTCAATACAGGTCTAAGATTGAATCATACTACACTGGCTCTGACGCTCGTCGGATGTGGCAGGGCTTGAAAACTATTACAGACTACAAAGGGAAGCACAGCCGCGAGCTGCCCAGTGACACAAGCCTACCAGACGAGGCTAAACCACTTCTATGCTCGCTTCGAGGCAAGCAACACTGAAGCATGCATGAGAGCACCAGCTGTTCCGGACGACTATGTGATCACGCTCTCCGTAGCCGATGTGAGTAAGACTTTTAAGCAGGTCAACATTCACAAGGCCGCAGGGCCAGACGGATTACCAGGACGTGTACTCCGAGCATGTGCTGACCAACTGGCAAGTGTCTTCACTGACATTTTCAACATGTCCCTGACTGAGTCTGTAATACCAACATGTTTCAAGCAGACCACCATAGTCCCCGTGCCCAAGAACTCTAAGATAACCTGCCTAAATGACTACCGACCCGTGGCACTGACGTCTGTAGCCATGAAGTGCTTTGAAAGACTGGTCATGGCTCACATCAACAGCATAATCCCAGAAACCCTAGACCCACTCCAATTTGCATACCGCCCCAACAGATCCACAGATGATGCAATCTCTATCGCACTCCACACTGCCCTTTCCCACCTGGACAAGAGGAACACCTACGTGAGAATGCTATTCATTGACTACAGCTCAGCATTCAACACCATAGTGCCCTCAAAGCTCATCACTAAGCTAAGGATCCTGGGACTAAACACCTCCCTCTGCAACTGGATCCTGGACTTCCTGACGGGCCGCCCCCAGGTGGTAAGGGTAGGTAACAACACATCTGCCACACTGATCCTCAACACGGGGGCCCCTCAGGGGTGCGTGCTCAGTCCCCCTCCTGTACTCTCTGTTCACCCATGACTGCATGGCCAGGCACGACTCCAACACCATCATTAAGTTTGCCGACGACACAACAGTGGTAGGCCTGATCACCGACAACGATGAGACAGCCTATAGGGAGGAGGTCAGAGATCTGGCCGTGTGGTGCCAGGACAACAACCTCTCCCTCAACGTGACCAAGACAAAGGAGATGATTGTGGACTACAGGAAAAAAAGAGGACTGAGCACGCCCCCATTCTCATCGACGGGGCTGTAGTGGAACAGGTTGAGAGCTTCAAGTTCCTTGGTGTCCACATCACCAACGAACTATCATGGTCCAAACACACCAAGACAGTCGTGAAGAGGGCACGACAAAGCCTATTCCCCCTCAGGAGACTAAAAAGATTTGGCATGGGTCCTCAGATCCTCAAAAAATTCTACAGCTGCACCATCGAGAGCATCCTGACTGGTTGCATCACCGCCTGGTATGGCAACTGCTTGGCCTCTGACCGCAAGGCACTACAGAGGGTAGTGCGTACGGCCCAGTACATCACAGGGGCAAAGCTCCCTGCCATCCAGGACCTCTATACCAGGCGGTGTCAGAGGAAGGCCCTCAAAATTGTCAAAGACTCCAGTCACCCTAGTCATAGACTGTTCTCTCTGCTACCGCACGGCAAGCGGTACCGGAGTGCCAAGTCTAGGTCCAAAAGACTTCTCAACAGCTTCTACCCCCAAGCCATAAGACTCCTGAACAGCTAATCATGGCTACCCGGACTATTTGCACTGCCCCCCCACCCCCATACTTTTTACGCTGCTGCTACTCTGTTAAGTATTTATGCATAGTCACTTTAACTCTACCCACATGTACATATTACCTCAACTACCTCAACTAGCCGGTGCCCCCGCACATTGACTATGCAACGGTACCCCCCTGTATATATAGCCTCCCTACTGTCACTTTATTCTATTGTATATATAGCCTCCCTACTGTCACTTTATTTTTACTTCTGCTCTTTTTTTCTCAACACTTTTTTGTTGTTGTTTTATTCTTACTTTTTTGTTTAAAATAAATGCACTGTTGGTTAAGGGCTGTAAGTAAGCATTTCACTGTAATGTCTGCACCTGTTGTATTCGGCGCATGTGACCAATAAAATTTGATTTGATTTGATTTGATTTATAAGCTTGGCACATCTAGACACTGGGATGTTTTCCCATTCTTCAAGGCAAAACTGCTCCAGCTCCTTCAAGTTGGATGGGTTCTGCTGGTGTACAGCATAAAGTGGTCCTATGGACAGATACTCCAATCTCCGCTGTGGAGCTTTGCAGTTCCTTCAGGGTTATCTTTGGTCTCTTTGTTGCCTCTCTGATTAATGCCCTCCTTGCCTGGTCCGTGAGTTTTGGTGGGCGGCCCTCTCTTGGCAGGTTTGTTGTGGTGCCATATTCTTTCAATTTTTTAATAATGGATTTAATGGTGCTCCGTGGGATGTTCAAAGTTTCAGATATTTTTTTATAACCCAACCCTGATCTGTACTTCTCCACAACTTTGTCCCTGACCTGTTTGGAGAGCTCCTTGGTCTTCATGGTGCCGCTTGTATGGTGGTGCCCCTTGCATAGTGGTGTTGCAGACTCTGGGGCCTTTCAGAACAGGTGTATATATACTAAGATCATGTGACACTTAGATTGCACACAGGTGGACTTTATTTAACTAATTATGTGACTTCTGAAGGTTATTGGTTGCACCAGATCTTATTTAGGGGCTTCATAGCAAAGGGGGTGAATACATATGCACGCACCACTTTCCTATCATTTATTTTTTCGAATTTTTTGAAATTCATTTCACTTCACCAATTTGGACTATTTTGTGTATGTCCATTACATGAAATCCAAATAAAAATCCATTTAAATTACAGGTTGTAATGCAACAAAATAGGAAAAACGCCAAGGGGATGAATAATTTTGCAAGGCACTGTATTGGGGCCAAATTGCAGTTTTTGTGACACTCCCTTCTAACGCGGCCTGTGATCATCATAGAGGGAAACAGAAGGCAGGTCCATGTTCCAGAGAGTCTTAGCTTTCGGGAATGGGGTCATAATAGCTTATAGCCAAAACGGTTCAAATGCTAGAGCCAAATTCTAAGGGAAAAAAATTATCCAACATGCCACATTGGCTTCAGAAACCGCCAGAAGCTTCTGTTTATCACAGTGAGCGTTTCATTCTATCTGTTCTCCTCTACTTTTCCTTGCTGGCAAAGTACCAGGATATTGTCTCTGGTTTTGAATCTGAATTTAGAGAACTGAATTTGAAAACTTGATCTGAATGCATCTGAGAAGTTGAATATATACAACTTTTATATACAGTGGGGAAAAAAGTATTTAGTCAGCCACCAATTGTGCAGGTTCTCCCACTTAAAAAGATGAGAGAGGCCTGTAATTTTCATCATAGGTACACGTCAACTATGACAGACAAATTGAGATTTTTTTCTCTCCAGAAAATCACATTGTAGGATTTTTAATGAATTTATTTGCAAATTATGGTGGAAAATAAGTATTTGGTCACCTACAAACAAGCAAGACTTCTGGCTCTCACAGACCTGTAACTTCTTCTTTAAGAGGCTCCTCTGTCCTCCACTCGTTACCTGTATTAATGGCACCTGTTTGAACTTGTTTTCAGTATAAAAGACACCTGTCCACAACCTCAAACAGTCACACTCCAAACTCCACTATGGCCAAGACCAAAGAGCTGTCAAAGGACACCAGAAACAAAATTGTAGACCTGCACCAGGCTGGGAAGACTGAATCTGCAATAGGTAAGCAGCTTGGTTTGAAGAAATCAATTGTGGGAGCAATTATTAGGAAATGGAAGACATACAAGACCACTGATAATCTCCCTCGATCTGGGGCTCCACGCAAGATCTCACCCCGTGGGGTCAAAATGATCACAAGAACGGTGAGCAAAAATCCCAGAACCACACGGGGGGGACCTAGTGAATGACCTGCAGAGAGCTGGGACCAAAGTAACAAAGCCTACCATCAGTAACACACTACGCCGCCAGGGACTCAAATCCTGCAGTGCCAGACGTGTCCCCCCTGCTTAAGCCAGTACATGTCCAGGCCCGTCTGAAGTTTGCTAGAGTGCATTTGGATGATCCAGAAGAGGATTGGGAGAATGTCATATGGTCAGATGAAACCAAAATAGAACTTTTTGGTAAAAACTCAACTCGTCGTGTTTGGAGGACAAAGAATGCTGAGTTGCATCCAAAGAACACCATACCTACTGTGAAGCATGGGGGTGGAAACATCATGCTTTGGGGCTGTTTTTCTGCAAAGGGACCAGGACGACTGATCCGGGTAAAGGAAAGAATGAATGGGGCCATGTATCGTGAGATTTTGAGTGAAAACCTCCTTCCATCAGCAAGGGCATTGAAGATGAAACGTGGCTCGGTCTTTCAGAATGACAATGATCCCAAACACACCGCCCGGGCAACGAAGGAGTGGCTTCGTAAGAAGCATTTCAAGGTCCTGGAGTGGCCTAGCCAGTCTCCAGATCTCAACCCCATAGAAAATCTTTGGAGGGAGTTGAAAGTCCGTGTTGCCCAGTGACAGCCCCAAAACATCACTGCTCTAGAGGAGATCTGCATGGAGGAATGGGCCAAAATACCAGCAACAGTGTGTGAAAACCTTGTGAAGACTTACAGAAAACGTTTGACCTGTGTCATTGCCAACAAAGGGTATATAACAAAGTATTGAGAAACTTTTGTTATTGACCAAATACTTATTTTCCACCATAATTTGTAAATAAATTCATAAAAAATCCTACAATGTGATTTTCTGGAAAAAAAAATCTCATTTTGTCTGTCATAGTTGACGTGTACCTATGATGAAAATTACAGGCCTCTCTCATCTTTTTAAGTGGGAGAACTTGCACAATTGGTGGCTGACTAAATACTTTTTTTCCCCACTGTACTTGAAATGATAGTTTGTAAACTTGATACACAGACAATGAATGCAATATCTACCATATTGAAACTGAATATATAAATATTGAATTTTTATATTTAATTAAATGTAAATTGAATTTTAAAACTGAATGCAATATTCACTCAATTCAGTTTCAAGTCATGAAATACAAATTCAAAAATATTACATTGAAATTCAATATCCTAATACAAATTCAAAATTATGGAATTCAAATACAATTTCTGTTGCCATTGAAATCACTCCATAGTAATCATGTAATTTTAGGATTAGTACAGCAGCTTGTTTGACACTAATTTCCATGTCTTGCTAGCAGTGAGGAAAAGAGAGGAGAAATCAATGGACGTTACGTTACACATGGCAGGCAGTAAAAACAACCATGAGAGGAGAGGTGCTTGGCAGAGTTCAGACCAGACTGACAGGCACTCACTAAATGCAGGATACAGTTTAGAGATATCTAAAATAACGCACAGGCCCACCAGAAATACTGTCACTGTATTAACTGTCAGGGGCTGGGTGGGGAAAGTGGGCCAGTGTTAGAATGGGCTCAGGTATTAAATATGAACAAATGTCAGTTGAAGCAAGAGGATGCGTTGTTGGCAGATTTCTGTCTCACGGTCACCTGACTGAAGGTTACCTCATATTAAATACTACCCTCTCTTAAGGAGATTAGAATGTACACAGTTCTACATGTGTGTAGTATTTGTGTAGTATTTACATGATTCACTACAATACAGTATCAAATGCACAGAAGGGATGCCCAGACCACACTATCCCTTGAGGCTCACCTGTTCTTCTGTACTGTAAAAGTGAAAGCCAAAGAGAGGAGACTCACGTAAGAAGTACTCAGAGGGGTCCGCTTCGTAGTCCGTGTCCTCAGGAAAGTGATCTATCTGTTTACACATCCCTTTAAAGTTCCCTGGAGGAGAAACAAGAGAGAAAACACACGGGGTCAGAAAAGCTGTCACAGAGGAAAAATAATAATAGAATCAGGTAAAACGCCATAGTAACACACAGTGTGACATGAGTCAGTTCAAACCCATGTAGTTATGAGTGTACAGGTAACTGCCAAAATAAAGGAAACACCAACATAACATAACAACATAAAGAAAGATGGCGCCGTTCTGGATAGTGAGCTCGTGAGATCCACAGGAAGAGTTGAATAGAACAGAGGAATTATTTTGGATAGGACACAGCACTTGAGTGAAGGTATTGTATGCCTGCAGGAAGGAAGGGATGGTGAGATGCGGGAGGAGATCAAGTGATGGAGGGAGGGATGGATGGATGTGTGTTTTGGGGATACCTGAAGCACGGCCGGCAGAATGGAGGAGGATGTGGATCCTGTTCCGGTGTGTGAAACATATGGGCCAGTGATTTGTTTGTGTGGGTAGCAGAGAGATGAATATATAATGAGTGATAGGCTCCTGGACATTTACAGTAGCTATGCTGGAAAATGTAGTCAAGGGGTCCCAATGGGTGCATTACATGTAGGTGTGGATAACAAAAAAGATGGCGGTGTTCTGGATGGCCGCTGTTTTGCAAGCTCCGACCCAATTTAGCTAATTTGTGATTCTTTGGTAGTTTATTTGTACTTTATTTTCATGAAATGTATCCGCTATTATTTCTTACAACCGACAAGAACTTTTGAACATCAGATCGGCAGTTATTTACTGTACCTCAATTCCGGCTTCAACTTCAACTACGACTCATCTGCCCTGAGCTCTTTCTGTAATTCCGACCTCCATTTTCGGGCTACCCAAGAGAAAACGCCGACATTACAGAGCCAAGAGAGGGTTGATCCTTGCGAGATTAAGGCTAAGGGAAAACCAGCCACCTCTTCCCTCTATTCTACTGGCCAATGTACAGTCACTTGATAATAAGATGGATGACCTCTGATCGCAAATTTGCTACTAACGGGAATCTCTAAACTGCAATATTTTCAGCTTTTCTGAAACATGGATCTTGGACAAAATACCCCCCATGGCTATCCAACTCAATGGAGTCTCCATTCACAATGCAGACAGGATAGTGGAGTCGGGGAAATCGAGAGGGGAAGGGGTTTGCCTCTTCATCTACAACAACTGGTGTGCTGACTCGAGCACGATGGAAGTGTCAACCCATTGTTCACCCGTCTTGGAATACCTGATGGTCAAATGCCGACCCTTCTACCTCCTGAGAGAGTTTCAGCTGTTATTGTGACTGTTCTATACATTCCACCTCAGGACAAGAAAAAAAACAATAGCACTTAACAAACTGTACGAGGCTATAACCAAGCAGGAAAACTTACATCCAGAGGCTGCTTTTCTGGTTGCCAGTGATTTTAATTTTTTTGTCATTAAGACTTCCATCAACAAGTCTCCCTCGCCACTAGGGGCGATAAAGTCCTAGACCACTTTTATTCTACCCACAAGCAAGCATACAAGGCCCTCCCTCGTCCGCCATTCGGCAAATCAGATCATGACTCCATACTCCTGCTTCCTGTTTACAAGCAGAAGCTCAAACAGGAATTTCGCTGCTTCCACAATGAAAGACCCTGGAATAACACTGAGTTTGCCGCTAAACTAAAGGGTAGGGCTACCGCACACAGGGCTATCGCACATAACCCTGAGGCTACGGCTGAAGAGAGGAACAGGTACAAGAAGTCCCGCTATGACATCCGCAGAGTCATCCTGCCGGGTGTCAGGGCTGCCACCCACTCAGAAGATTGGGTGATTTCGCTCTCTGAGGCTGACGTGAGTAAAGTCTTCAATCAGGTCAACACCCGCAAGGCCGCGTGGCCCGATGGTATTCCAGGGCACGTTCTCAAAGCATACGCAGAACAGCTGGCAGGCATATTCACTGTAATTTTCAACCTCTCTTTGTCCCAGTTTGTAATCCCCACGTTTTAAGATGACCACCATCATTCCTGTTCCCAAGAACTCTAAGGCTTCATTCCACAATGACTACCGCCATGTAGCACTCAGATTTGTAATCATGAAGTGCTTTGAGAGGCTGGTTATGGCACACATCTATTCCATCATCCCAGACACCCTAGACCCACTCCAATTTGCATACCGCCCCAACAGATCCATAGACGAAGGTTCTCCCATCTCCACAGAGGAACTCTGAAGCTCTGTCAGAGTGACCATCGGGTTCTTGGTTGTCATGTGAATTTCTATCTCTAATTCGACCTAAGCTTGAATCATTACCAGAGGTTGTAAAGCTCTGGTTTTAATCATCAATGATTCAAGGTCCACAATCCACAAGTAATTATCAGTAAATTTTATTTAAGGAGAGCTCTGCTCAAAAACACAAATATCCTGTTTTTATACTCCTTGACAAACAAAGACACTATGCTCCTCCCACCTTTCTTAAACAGTTCCCGCCTTCCCCCTTGAATGGTTAGTAACGCCCCCTCTGTTAGTGGGTTGACACTACATGATAATTCTAACATTTATACTGTGTTTGGGGTGAAATTATTTAGTCATTATTCTTAAAATCCAAATTAATCTAACATTGGTCAACTCCCTGACCAAGGCCCTTGTCCCCCGATTGCTCAGTTTGGCCGGGCGGCCAGCTCTAGGAAGAGTCTTAGTGGTTCCAAACTTCTTCCATTTAATAATGATGGAGGCCCCTGAGTTCTTGGGGACCTTCAATGCTGCAGAAATGTTTTGGTAACCTTCCCCAGATCTGTGCCTCGACACAATCCTGTCTTGGAGCTCTACGGACAATTCCTTCGACCTCATGGCTTGGTTTTTGCTCTGACATGCACTGTCAACTGTGGGACCTTATATTGACAGGCCTTTCCAAATCATGTCCAATCAATTGAATTTAGCACAGGTGGACTCCAATCAAGTTGTAGAAACATCTCAAGGATGATCAATGGAAACAGGATGCACCTGAGCTCAATTTTGATGAGTCTCATAGCAAAGGGTCTGAATACTTATGTAAATAAGGTATTTCTGTTTTTTATTTGTAATACATTTGCAAAAATTTCTAAAAAACTTATTTTCGCTTTGTCACTATGGGGTATTGTGTGTAGACTGATGAGGAAAACATTTTATTTAGTCAATTTTAGAATAAGGCTGTAACGTAACAAAATGTGGAAAAAGTCAAGGGGTCTGAATACTTTCCGAATGCACTGTACATTTATACTGACTCTACACACATACACACCTACAATCATCATATATGCTGCTGCTACTCTGTTTATCATATATCCTGATGCCTAGTCACATTACCCCCATACATATCTATCTCTATCAGTCCAGTATCCCTGCACATTATAAATATGGTGCTGGAACTGGCCCTGTATATAAATTTTTTACATTTTAGTCATTTAGCAGACGCTCTTATCCAGAGCAACTTACGGTTAGTGAGTGCCTACATTATTTTTTCTCATACTGGTCCCCCGTGGGAATCAAACCCACAACCCTGGCGTTGCAAGCGCCATGCTCTACCAACTGAGCTACACAGGACTAGTATATAGTATGCTTACTTACTTTATGGTGTTCTTCTTATTTCTTATTTTTATATCTTGTGTGTTTTTGTCCCACTTGGTTATTTTTAGTATTACATTGTTATTGATTACTGTATTGTTGGGGATAGAGCTTGCAAGAAAGACATTTCTCTGTACTTGTGCACGTGACATTAAAACTTGAAACTTAATAGGGCGTTGGGCCATCATTGGCCAGAACAGCTTCAATACACCTGGGCATAGATTCTACAAGTGTCTGGAACTCTATTTGAGGGTTGCGACACCATTCTTCCACAAGAAATTCCATAATTTGGTGTTTTGTTGATTGGTGGTGGAAAACACTGTCTCAGGCACCGCTCCAGAATCTCCCATAAGTGTTCAATTGGGTTGAGATCTGGTGACTGAGACAGCCATGGTATAATTAAGCAATAAGGCCAGAAGTGTTGTGGTATATGGCCAATATCCCATGGCTAAGGGCTGTTCTTAAGCACAACACAACGCGGAGTGTCTGGACACACCCCTTAGCCATGGTATATTGGCCATATATCACAAACCCCAGAAGTGCCTTATTGCTATTATAAACTGGTTATCAACGTAATTAGAGCAGTAAAAATAACAGTTTTGTCGTACCCGAGGAATACGGTCTGACAGACCATGGCTGTCATTAATCATTAATCGAACCACCCAGTTTATATAATATGGTTTACATCATTTTCATGCTCATCAAACCATTCAGTGACCGCTCTTGCCCTGTGGAGTTGGGCATTGTCATCCTATGGGGGCATAGCCATGGTAGCCAAAATAATGGCCTGCCCAGCATTTTTATACATGACCCTAAGCATGATGGGATGTTTAATTGCTTAATTAACTCAGGAACTACACCTATGTGGAAGCACCTGCTTTCAATATACTTTGCATCCATCATTTACTCAAGTGTTTCCATTATTTTGGCAGTTACCTGTATGCAGGGGCGCAACTTTCACTGGGGATGGGGAACATGTCCCCCCCACATTCTGAAATTGCATTTTTGTCCCCCCCCAGTTTTATAATTGGAATGTGATAGTCCCCTGTAGCTCAGTTGGTAGAACATGGCGTTTGCAACGCCAGGGTTGTGGGTTCATTTCCCACGGGGGGCCAGTATGAAAATGTATGCACTCACTAACTGTAAGTTGCTCTGGATAAGAGCGTCTGCTAAATGACTAAAAATGTAAAAATGTAAATGATGCAAAATGTGGCAACGGTGTGCTTTAGGACCATGCGGACACCTCCGAGCGGTCGGGTAGGCTGTTTGGAGTGTTTATCTGACTGGATAATAATATGTCCCCCCTACTTCTAAAACCAAAGTTGCGCCCCTGCCTGTATACAGTGAGGGAAAAAAAGTATTTGATCCCCTGCTGATTTTGTACGTTTGCCCACTGACAAAGAAATTATCAGTCTATTATTTTAATGGTAGGTTTATTTGAACAGTGAGAGACAGAATAACAACAACAAAATCCAGAAAAACGCATGTCAAAAATGTTATAAACTGATTTGCACTTTAATGAGGGAAATAAGTATTTGACCCCCTCTAAATCAGAAAGATTTCTGGCTCCCAGGTGTCTTTTATACAGGTAACGAGCTGATATTAGGAGCACACTCTTAAAGGGAGTGCTCCTAATCTCAGCTTGTTACCTGTATAAAAGACACCTGTCCACAGAAGAAATCAATCAATCAGATTCCAAACTCTCCACCATGGCCAAGACCAAAGAGCTCTCCAAGGATGTCAGGGACAAGATTGTAGACCTACACAAGGCTGGAATGGGCTACAAGACCATCGCCAAGCAGCTTGGTGAGAAGGTGACAACAGTTGGTGCGATTATTCGCAAATGGAAGAAACACAAAATAACTGTCAATCTCCCTCGGCCTGGGGCTCCATGCAAGATCTCACCTCGTGGAGTTGCAATGATCATGAGAACGGTAAGGAATCAGCCCAGAACTACACGGGAGGATCTTGTCAATGATCTCAAGGCAGCTGGGACCATAGTCACCAAGAAAACAATTGGTAACACACTACGCCATGAAGGACTGAAATCCTGCAGCGCCCGCAAGGTCCCCCTGCTCAAGAAAGCCCATATACAGGACCGTCTGAAGTTTGCCAATGAACATCTGAATGATTCAGAGGAGAACTGGGTGAAAGTGTTGTGGTCAGATGAGACCAAAATGGAGCTCTTTGGCATCAACTCAACTCGCCGTGTTTGGAGGAGGAGGAATGCTGCCTATGACCCCAAGAACACCATCCCCACCGTCAAACATGGAGGTGGAAACATTATGCTTTGGGGGTGTTTTTCTGCTAAGGGAACAGGACAACTTCACCGCATCAAAGGGACGATGGACGGGGCCATGTACTGTCAAATCTTAGGTGAGAACCTCCTTCCCTCAGCCAGGGCATTGAAAATGGGTCGTGGATGGGTATTCTAGCATAACAATGACCCAAAACACACGGCCAAGGCAACAAAGGAGTGGCTCAAGAAGAAGCACATTAAGGTCCTGGAGTGGCCTAGCCAGTCTCCAGACCTTAATCCCATTGAAAATCTGTGGAGGGAGCTGAAGGTTCGAGTTGCCAAACGTCAGCCTCGAAACCTTAATGACTTGGAGAAGATCTGCAAAGAGGAGTGGGACAAAATCCCTCCTGAGATGTGTGCAAACCTGGTGGCCAACTACAAGAAACGTCTGACCTCTGTGATTGCCAACAAGGGTTTTGCCACCAAGTACTAAGTCATGTTTTGCAGAGGGGTCAAATAGTTATTTCCCTCATTAAAATGCAAATCAATTTATAACATTTTTGACATGCGTTTTTCTGGATTTTTTTGTTGTTACTCTGTCTCTCACTGTTCAAATAAACCTACCATTAAAATTATAGACTGATCATGTCTTTGTCAGTGGGCAAACGTACAAAATCAACAGGGGATCAAATACTTTTTTCCCTCACTGTATATGTATGTATGTAAATGTAACACACAGCGATGTTAGGAAACATGATGATGAAACTCCACAGAGGAGTGGGCGCTCTGCCCTTCTCATAAGCACCAGGGACTCTAATGGATCTCCCTAGCCCAGGCAGCACATGCCCTGGTCTCGGCGGTCATGCGAGCCTGAGGTTGCTAGTCAGAATGGAGGCCTCTCCGGCAGCAGGTGGCGGCTTGTAAACAAGAGTGGCACAGCTGGTGAGACCTGGAGCGGCTCCAACTGCTGTGCAATGGGAACCTCATCTCCTAATGCTCATTCATTTGGCTGACGCCTCAGTGTCCAGGCAGCCAAGCCACTCGCTCTGCCCTTCCAGGAAACAGCCTGCCTGGCCTGGCCTGTCCTTCTTCCCACTTCCTCCCTCTTTTCTCTCTACCTCCATCCCTCCATTCCTCCATGCTGTGGTACCACAGAAGGTCCATCCGTGATGGGGTCACTCAAGGTCGCACGGCAAAGGAATCACCCCATAAAGCGGTCATTAATGCCCCCCTGCTTGAGGAAGGAGGAAGCAGACGAGGAGGAAGCAGACGCCGGGGCATGCGATTGGGCCAGATTACCGTCTCATTAACTTCTTCATCTCCTTCTCCCTCCAGTGTCCGTCTAATTAGGTGAACAGGTGTTTGTTAGCCGGGTGCCAGGTGTTGCTTAGGAGAAGTTGGCGGGAAGGCAGGATGGGCGCCGCGGGTGGGGCTGGGTGGGGCGCTGGTTTTGTGAATGGACCCCACGTACGGAGGACGGATCCCCGGTGAGAACCGCTCGGATATGAGAGAGACTGGTGTCTGAGGGGAGAGCTATCAAACAGACATACCACTGCTCTTCCTCCTGTGCACAGTGTGTGTGGTAGGTCTCACAGAAGGCTGAGGGGAGACAGTGTCTGATACACAGAGGTAACTGCCTGTTAACTGTCTGAGGGTAGTTAAGGTTTCATCAGAGGAGAGTTTGTTGTGATTGTTCAATGAATGTCATTGAGTTTTGACCGAGCGGTTGGCAGAGGCCATGCTAGGCTGGAGTTGGGCTGCAGCAGAGGAGTGTGGGAACCTCGGTGTGAAACACACACTAATCCTTCCTCGGTGGACAAAGTCCAAAGTGCTGACGGTGTGTGTCCACTCCTCTCTCTCACCTTCCCCAGCTCTGGCCCATAATCAAAAAGCACTCATTGATTTCCATCAACAAGTTCTGTGGCAATTAACAAGAGACAGGGAGGAATATATGGGAAAGAGGGAGAGGAAGGGCAATAAACAGAGAGAAGGTTGAAGTCCAGAAGAGAGCGGGATAGATCTGTTTCGATTGTCACACTTTCATCATTGTTGGATCGAGATTTGCACCTTGCAAAAAAACTCATAGGCCTACAAAGCACACCAAATTCAGTGTGCGACTCTTAACACCACTGACACCACAGTACAGCCACTGAGCCTCCACAATAAATAACATCTATCAAGAAGTGGGTCAAATGCAATGAAGGAGAAAAAGAAGGAGTATCCATTTCAATAAGAATACGACTGTTTCTGTGTAGTTCCACAGCACACTCCCAATAGAGTTGCTGGAACAAAACTTGTAACATTGAGAACACAGCATCCACCCACAGTGCACCACGTGTCTTTGTCTTATCAACAGCTAAGATCACAGAGTGGGAGTATGGTATAGTTTGCAGCTGGCTGTCCCGTCCACAGTTGTGTCATTTGTTCAAGCAGCTGCGGAGAGTAGCCTATTGGGGGAACCACTTCAATTAGTGCGCTGAAAGATTTATGTGACACTTAACCGCTCCAAACGGTCCTTTTCTTGTAAGACATGTAAACTCAGCACGCTGGTAAATATTTTATACTGGCATTTTCATTTTTTGGAAAGCTCCCCTACAAAAGTGTGTGACCGGGGGAAGGGTGGAGGGGGGGAGAGGGGGAGAGAAGGGAGGAGGAGGGCGGAGGGGGGAGAGGGGGAGGCCCATCAGGCAGGGGACCCATAAATGGATGTCAGGGTGTTAACGGAGACTCACGTGTCTGGTGGGTCACGACATCTTCATTCAGCATTTACAGACAGGCCATAGTATCCACTATGTTACCTCTATCTCAGGGTTGCTCACTTTAGCAAGCTATAGTACTAAAAAGCAATCGAGGCAGTGTAAGTATAGCAAGCCTTCTAGCTGGGCGTATAAGTCTTGTGCTAATCATTTCTAAAGCACTTACCATTAAGAACATAGCCAGGCCATGGGGCTCTCCTGCAGTGACCGACCCATTGGGTCCCATCAGCTGGCTCCATACTACGGGTCAGCGCTGGACTTCCTCAATCACCCTAACGACCACTGGCCACCATGCCCCCTACTGTGGGGATGAGCTATGGCCTAACCCCTAGGTCCTCTCCTGTCTCCCCTGTCCCACACTGTCATAAAGCGCTTCATTACTAGAGCAGACCAGGGTGAGACAGATCCATTCAGGAGAGGAGAGGAGGAAGAAGGGAGGTGGACAAGGTCAAGTGAGTGGCTGGTGGGTAGGTGTAGATTTACAATCGCCCACCCCACAGAGGCTCCCAGTCTGCTCAGCCCCTGGATTTTCCAGTCGATGTTCCCACATTTTCTGTTCCCTAGAGACGGCTGTATGTCTCCAAGGTTGTGTCGTCATGGGGAGATTCCAGCGATGAGGCTCTGATTTGTAAATTGGCCTCTGCTCTGGTAAGTTCTACTCTATTGACATGACCTTCATGTTGGGATCAACATTCTGGATAAAATTCCTCACATTGAAATCAATAGTATTTAATTTGAAACATTCTAAGGTCGGTGTTAACTGTTTAAGAATAACACAGAGGTACTTTTTCCAACGCTATTGAAGCCACAAACACAACCCCTGCTGGCCTGCCTTCTGGTTATCTCCTCAAGCTAGAGTGAGAAAAGTTACATTTTTCTTTCTGCCTTTCTCACTATGGAGATAGAGGGTTCTTGGCCCTGGTGCTTGGGATTTTTTGACTGTTTAAATCGGCTGTGGCTTTCCCCACTTGGATGGAAACCATCCTCACTCGCTCTTTTTTCTCTCTCTCTGTGTCTCTCCCCTCTCTCTTACTCTCTTTCCCTCTCTTTCTCTCCCCTCTCTCTCTCTCTCTCTCTCTCTCTCTCTCTCTCTCTCTCTCTCTCTCTCTCTCTCTCTCTCTCTCTCCCAACGTCCGGCTGATAGAAATAAGCACTGGCCCATAAAACCCAGGGAGCCGTCAGATACAATGGGCCAGACTATGGCTGAAGAAATTGTTATTTTAATTTGAATTGTAATCTTTGACTCCAAACACATTTTCTTTCCACACAATTTCCATTGACAGGAAGAGATTACTGAGGGATTATTCACAATAATTGGGAGTGTTGAGTTACCAACTAACCCACCTCCCCCCTCAACTTCTCCAACTAATATGAAATCTGCAGATACTCTCCCTATTACAGCACCACTGACGCCAAGATGTGACACTTGTGCCCATACAAAAAACACAAAGTATAGAAATGATCGAGACACTATTAGCTCAGTCCTGGTAAAGAAAGACAAAAACACTGAATGTCTGTGTGTGTGTGTCTGTATGGATGCAGGTGAGAGAGCTAAGCATTCCTCCTCTTCCTTAACCACCCCCTCCACTGCTGCTGCTACTGATGTCCTCCATCAGTGGTGTCTAAGACTCCAGAAAGTCTCCTAGAACACAACAGAACAGAACATAGAGAACCGGCCAATCCCCAGACCCCTAGCCACAGACCAACACAGAGGAGGGCCCGCCCACACACACTGACCTCCTAACAGTAGTGTCCCCAGACCCCTAGCCACAGACAGACACAGAAGAGGGCCCGCCCACACACACTGACTTCCTAACAGTAGTGTCACCACCACAGCTCCTGAAACACAGGCAGTAGTTTGTTGTTCTGGGACATAAACATGGAGGAGGGGGTGCTAGGAGGTTCTGTGGATGGATGAAGAAGGGAGGGTCAACAGGCCTGGTTCAAGTAGGAGGCATCGTTGTTCGAGGTTGAGAGACAGACAGAGAGAAAAATAGAGAGGAAACGCGGCTTTGGTGCACCGGATTCCAGCCGAGTGCTTACTTCTGTGCCTGTGTTCGGAATTCTCTAAAAGTTTGCAGGCAGCCACCTAGTGCGTCAGCAGCAGCCACCCCCACACAACCCCCTCCCCTCCATCCCCACACCCTCCCTTCTATCCCCCATCCCTCCTCCCTGCACTGTCCCCACGGCAGCCGTTGCCATGTGGACATCAGAACCAGTCGCTGTGAAAGAAAATATGAGATTCCTGGTGTGGGGGTTGCCATGGAGACAGTTATCTGGGGCCTACTTGAAGATGATCACATGGGTGGAGCTGATGTTTGGGCCAATCTAGTGATGTGTTTAACCCCTGGACTGACTCACTACTCATTGGGCTTTCTGCAGTGTTCCTTTTCACTAAGCTGCCCTACACCTGTATGTTGCTTACCAAGATTAGTCTAACATAGCATTCGGCTACCCCTGCACATCCACCTCTACATGCTAGCAGCGTTCTATATATTTGACTGTTTACAGTTTACAATAACATATACAGTGAGCTCTAAAAATATTGGGATAGTGACTCATTTTTTGTGGTTTTGTCTTTGTACTCCAGCACTTTGGACTACATCACGCTTGTTGGATGCACTTCTACATTCATGTGGATTCTACCATGATTACGGATAATCCTGAATGAATTGTGAATAATGATGAGTGAGAAAGTTACAGACGCACAAATATCATCATGGTGAGAGGTTAGTATGTCTTGGGGTTATGATATTTGTGTCTTTCTCACTCATCATTATTTACAATTCATTCAGGATTATCCGTAATCATGGTAGCATCCACATGAATATAGAAGTGTTTAGAAACTGTCACGCCCTGACTCAGGGGACGCTTATATGTTGAGTCAGGGTGTGTATATTCTTTGTTGTGTATGTTCTATGTTGTATTATCTAGTATGTGTATTTCTATGTTGGCCGGTGTGGTTCCTAATCAGAGGCAGCTGTCGCTCGTTGTCTCTGATTGGGGACCATACTTAGGCAGCCTATTGGCACTGTCTAGTTGTGGGATCTTGTTCCGTGTAAGGTATGTTGTGTGTGCTACCTTGGACTTCATATTTCGTTTAGTTTGTTGTTTTGTCATTGTGTTTATTCAGTGTAAATAAACATGTACGTATATCACGCTGCGCCTTGGTCTGACCCGTCCTTCAACGAACGTGACAGAAGATCCCACCAAACGAGGACCAAGCAGTGTGCCCAGGCGGAGCGGATGGCCATGTCACAGGTGGCCAATTTGTGGTCATGGGAGGAGATATTGTGGTCCTCTGTAGCTCAGCTGGTAGAGCACGGCGCTTGTAACGCCAAGGTAGTGGGTTCGATCCCCGGGACCACCCGTACACAAAAAAAAAAAATGTATGCACGCATGACTGTAAGTCGCTTTGGATAAAAGCGTCTGCTAAATGGCATATTATTATTATATTATATTTGCGGGGAAAGGACCATGGGCTAAGTTAGATGCCCAGGCAGGAGAGGAGCAACGGCAACACGGAGGAGGCCGGTCGAGGAGGAAGCCCGAGAAGCAGCCCCAATAAATGTTTTCGGGGGGGCACACGGGGTGGTTGGCGGAGCCTAGGGTTAGAGCAGAGCCAACTCCCCGTACTCACGCGAAGAGGCGTATGACTGGGCAAGCTCCGTGTTATGCGGAGCTACGTACTGTGTCGCCAGTGTGCCGGCACAGTCCTGTACGTCCTGTGCTTGCACCACGCACTTGCCGTGCGAAGATGGGCATCCAGCCAGGACGGGGTGTGCCGGCTCAACGCTCCTGGTCTCCAGTACGCCTCCTTGGTCCCGCATATCCTGCGCCAGTTCTACGAATTGTATCGCCAGTGCGCGTGCACAACCCAGTGCATCCTGTGCCAGCACCCCGCACGTGTAGTGCGAAAGTGGGCAGCCAGCCAGGACGGGTTGTGCCAGCTCTCCGCTCTAGACCTCCAGTCCGCCTCCACAGTTCGGCCCGGCCTGTTCCTGCTCCTCGCACCAAGCCAGTGGTGCGCGTCGCCAGCCCGGCCCGGCCTGTTCCTGCTCCTCGCACCAAGCCAGTGGTGCGCGTCGCCAGCCCGGCCCGGCCTGTGCCTGCTCCTCGCACCAAGCCAGTGGTGCGCGTCGCCAGCCCGGCCCGGCCTGTTCCTGCTCCTCGCACCAAGCCAGTGGTGCGCGTCGCCAGCCCGGCCCGGCCCGGCCTGTTCCTGCTCCTCGCACCAAGCCAGTGGTGCGCGTCGCCAGCCCGGCCCGGCCTGTTCCTGCTCCTCGCACCAAGCCAGTGGTGCGCGTCGCCAGCCCAGCCCGGCCTGTTCCTGCTCCTCGCACCAAGCCAGTGGTGCGCGTCGCCAGTCCGGCCCGGCCTGTTCCTGCTCCTCGCACCAAGGCAGTGGTGCGCGTCGCCAGTCCGGCCCGGCCCGTTCCTGTCCCTCGCACCAAGACAGTGGTGCGTGTTCCTAGTCCGGTCCGGCCCGTGCCTGCTCCTCGCACCAGACCAGTGGTGCGTTTGTCCAGTCCGGCACGGCCCGTGCCCGTTCCACCGGTGCCTGGTCCGGCACCGGTCAGCTGCTCCACTCCGGAGCCAGAGCAGTCCGCTCCACCGGTGCCTGATCCAGTTCCGGTCAGCTGTTCCACTTCGGAGCCAGAGCAGTCCGCTCCAACGGTGCCTGATCCAGCTCCGGTCAGCTGCTCCACTCCGGAGCCAGAACAGTCTGCTCCACCGGTGCCTGATCCAGCTCTGGTCAGCTGCGCCACTCCGGAGCCAGAGCAGTCCGCTCCACCGGGGTTCAGTCCAGCTCCGGTCAGCTGCGCCACTCCGGAGCCAGAGCAGTCCGCTCCACCGGGGTTTAGTCCAGCTCTGGTCAGCGGCTCCACTCCGGAGCCAGAGCAGTCCGCTCCACCGGTGCCTAGTCCAGCTCCGGTCAGCGGCTCCAGTCCAGACCATGATGTCAGCCCCTCTCCAGGTTCGGGTTCTCCCACACCAGGGTCCAGACAGGGCCTGGCGTATCGTGGGAGGAAGGAGAGGGGAAGCAGCGCGCCGAGGTCCAGACCAGAACAGGGGCACAACAGGGAGGCGGAGAGTGAGAGGTCGTCACGCCCTGAGCCGGATCCGCCTCCGAGGCGGAATGCCCACCCGGCCCCTACCCTGTTATGTTTATGTTGTGCGGTCGGAGTCCGCACCTTTGGGGGGGTACTGTCACGCCCTGACTCAGGGGACGCTTATATGTTGAGTCAGGGTGTGTATATTCTTTGTTGTGTATGTTCTATGTTGTATTATCTAGTATGTGTATTTCTATGTTGGCCGGTGTGGTTCCCAATCAGAGGCAGCTGTCGCTCGTTGTCTCAGATTGGGGCCCATACTTAGGCAGCCTATTGGCACTGCCTAGTTGTGGGATCTTGTTCCGTGTAAGGTATGTTGTGTGTGCTACCTTGGACTTCACATTTCGTTTAGTTGCCGTTGTGTTTATTCAGTGTAAATAAACATGTACGTATATCACGCTGCGCCTTGGTCTGACCCGTCCTTTAACGTACGTGACAGAAACATATTCTACTCTTATTTACAATAAAAGTGACTCCAAAATGACACAATAAAATATTTACCATTCATTTCTATTGGGCACAAAATAATCTGAACAAAACCAAAACAAACAGCAAATGCATCGAACATATTTGTAGAGTAAAAGCTTGAAGTCATTGCGTGATATGAATATTGGACTGTCACGCCCTGGCTCTGGGGACTCTTAAATGTTGAGCCAGGGTGTGGATTTTCATTGTTTAGTTTTCTATGTTTTTGTTCTAGATCGTGTTGATCTATGTTGGCCAGGGTGGTTCCCAATCAGAGACAGCTGTAGCTCGTTGTCTCTGATTGGGGAACATACTTAGGCAGTCTGTTGGCACCAGTTAGTTTGTGGGATCTTGATCCGTAAAGGTTTGGTGTGTGTAACCTCAGGACTTCACGTATCGTTGGTTTGTTGTTTTGGTTTTGTTCATGTGTTTAGTACTAATTAAAGATGTACGCTTATCACGCTGCGCCTTGGTTCCACGAGTCATCAGTCAACGTCCGTGACATGGACCAAATACTAAACTTTTGACTACTTAAATACACATATAAGTGAATTTGTCCCAATACTTTTGGTCCCCTAAAATGGGACGTCTATGTACAAAAAGTGCTGTAATTTCTAAACAGTTCACCCAATATGGATGAAAATACCCTGGAGCTCACTGTAGTATTATTTAGTAGCAGACATACAAAACAGCTACTAAGGACATGACTAGACTCACCACAATGAATCTCCCTTGTCCCGGTATCACACTTACAGAGGCATCCCCAAACCGTAGTTTGATTTTATTAGGATCGCCTTTAGCCCAAGGGCTAGTCTTTCAAGAGTCCTTAAAGTGTACCCTATGGATGGCTGGGTAAGGTGGTTAATGTGTGCGTGACGTGGTAGGTCACTCTTACATCCCCTCCTTAATTTTTACATTTTAGTAATTTAGCAGACGCTCTTATCCAGAGCAACTTACAGTTAGTGAGTGCATACATTATATATATATTTTTTCATACTTGCCCCCCTTGGGAATCGAACCCACAACCCTGGCGTTGCAAACACCATGCTCTACCAACCGAGCTACATCCCTGCTGGCCATTCCCTCCCCTACCCTGGACGACGCTGGGCCAATTGTGCGCCGCCCCATGGGTCTCCCAGTCGCGGCCGGCTACGACAGAGCCTGGATTCGAACCAGGATCTCTAGTGGCACAGCTAGCACTGCGATGCAGTGCCTTAGACCACTGCACCACTCGGAAGGTTAATGAGGAGTAGGCAGCCCCAGCATCCAGCAGCAGGGACAATCACCTTATTTATCTTCATAATCGCACCTTATTCATCCTTATAATCACACTATTCATCTTAATAATGACCCTGCTAAGGTGGGAGCCCCCTAGTGCAGCATCACACAGACACACACATATGTGCACAATGCACATACAAACACATGCACACACACACGCTCCCACACACATGCACACGCACACGCACGCACACACACACACACACACACACACACACACACACAGCCTGGCTTGTAGTGAGGAGAGGATCTCAGACTTCCGTGCTGAGCTGAATGGAAAACACAGGTGTGTGAAGTGGATCTGTGTGTGTGTCAGGCATGGCTGAGGAAAGGGAGAGACATGGGGATGATAATGATTGTGTCAGATAAGGCATACTGTAAATACATCTTTGACTATATTGTAGCTTCTAATCTGCAATGGAATAAAATACTGCTTGATGTTTGATGGACTGATCAGACTGATTTCACAATCCTGACAGACTTCTCTTTGCAAAACATCTACATATCATCCTCTTTGAAGAACGCTGACTATACATTTAGGCAGATCCTTTCTTCAAATCAAATCAAATCAAATCAAATTTTATTGGTCACATGCGCCGAATACAACAAGTGCAGACATTACAGTGAAATGCTTACTTACAGCCCTTAACCAACAGTGCGTTTATTTTAAACAAAAAAAGTAAGAATAAAACAACAACAAAAAAAAAATAGTGTTGAGAAAAACAAAGAGCAGAAGTAAAATAAAGTGACAGTAGGGGAGGCTATATATACAGGGGGGTAACGGTGCAGAGTCAATGTGCGGGGGCACCGGCTAGTTGAGGTAGTTGAGGTAATATGTACATGTGGGTAGAGTTAAAGTGACTATGCATAAATACTTAACAGAGTAGCAGCAGCGTAAAAAGGATGGGGTGGGGGGGGCAGTGCAAATAGTCCGGGTAGCCATGATTAGCTGTTCAGGAGTCTTATGGCTTGTGGGTAGAAGCTGTTGAGAAGTCTTTTGGACCTAGACTTGGCACTCCGGTACCGCTTGCCGTGCGGTAGCAGAGAGAACAGTCTATGACTAGGGTGGCTGGAGTCTTTGACAATTTTGAGGGCCTTCCTCTGACACCGCCTGGTATAGAGGTCTTGGATGGCAGGGAGCTTTGCCCCAGTGATGTACTGGGCCGTACGCACTACCCTCTGTAGTGCCTTGCGGTCAGAGGCCAAGCAGTTGCCATACCAGGCGGTGATGCAACCAGTCAGGATGCTCTCGATGGTGCAGCTGTAGAATTTTTTGAGGATCTGAGGACCCATGCCAAATCTTTTTAGTCTCCTGAGGGGGAATAGGCTTTGTCGTGCCCTCTTCACGACTGTCTTGGTGTGCTTGGACCATGATAGTTCGTTGGTGATGTGGACACCAAGGAACTTGAAGCTCTCAACCTGTTCCACTACAGCCCCGTCGATGAGAATGGGGGCGTGCTCAGTCCTCTTTTTTTTCCTGTAGTCCACAATCATCTCCTTTGTCTTGGTCACGTTGAGGGAGAGGTTGTTGTCCTGGCACCACACGGCCAGATCTCTGACCTCCTCCCTATAGGCTGTCTCATCGTTGTCGGTGATCAGGCCTACCACTGTTGTGTCGTCGGCAAACTTAATGATGGTGTTGGAGTCGTGCCTGGCCATGCAGTCATGGGTGAACAGAGAGTACAGGAGGGGGACTGAGCACGCACCCCTGAGGGGCCCCCGTGTTGAGGATCAGTGTGGCAGATGTGTTGTTACCTACCCTTACCACCTGGGGGCGGCCCGTCAGGAAGTCCAGGATCCAGTTGCAGAGGGAGGTGTTTAGTCCCAGGATCCTTAGCTTAGTGATGAGCTTAGAGGGCACTATGGTGTTGAATGCTGAGCTGTAGTCAATGAATAGCATTCTCACGTAGGTGTTCCTCTTGTCCAGGTGGGAAAGGGCAGTGTGGAGTGCGATAGAGATTGCATCATCTGTGGATCTGTTGGGGCGGTATGCAAATTGGAGTGGGTCTAGGGTTTCTGGGATTATGCTGTTGATGTGAGCCATGACCAGTCTTTCAAAGCACTTCATGGCTACAGACGTCAGTGCCACGGGTCGGTAGTCATTTAGGCAGGTTATCTTAGAGTTCTTGGGCACGGGGACTATGGTGGTCTGCTTGAAACATGTTGGTATTACAGACTCGGTCAGGGACATGTTGAAAATGTCAGTGAAGACACTTGCCAGTTGGTCAGCACATGCTCGGAGTACACGCCCTGGTAATCCGTCTGGCCCAGCGGCCTTGTGAATGTTGACTTGCTTAAAAGTCTTACTCACATCGGCTACGGAGAGCGTGATCACATAGTCGTCCGGAACAGCTGGTGCTCTCATGCATGCTTCAGTGTTGCTTGCCTCGAAGCGAGCATAGAAGTGGTTTAGCTCGTCTGGTAGGCTTGTGTCACTGGGCAGCTCGCGGCTGTGCTTCCCTTTGTAGTCTGTAATAGTTTTCAAGCCCTGCCACATCCGACGAGCGTCAGAGCCAGTGTAGTATGATTCAATCTTAGACCTGTATTGACTCTTTGCCTGTTTGATGGTTCGTCGGAGGTCATAGCGGGATTTCTTATAAGCTTCCGGGTTAGAGTCCCGTTCCTTGAAAGCGGCAGCTCTACCCTTTAGCTCAGTGCGGATGTTGCCTGTAATCCATGGCTTCTGGTTGGGGTATGTACGTACGGTCACTGTGGGGGACGACATCATCGATGCACTTATTGATGAAGCCAGTGACTGATGTGGTGTACTCCTCAATGCTGTCTGAAGAATCCCGAACATGTTCCAGTCTGTGCTAGCAAAACAGTCCTGTAGCTTGGCATCTGCGTCATCTGACCACTTTTTTATTAACCGAATCACTGGTGCTTCCTGCTTCAGTTTTTGCTTATAAGCAGGAATCAGGAGGATAGAGTTATGGTCAGATTTGCCAAATGGAGGGCGAGGGAGAGCTTTGTATGCGTCTCTGTGTGTGGAGTAAAGGTGGTCTAGAGTTTTTTTCCCTCTGGTTGCACATTTGACATGCTGGTAGAAATTAGGTAGAACGGATTTAAGTTTCCCTGCATTAAAGTCCCCGGCCACTAGGAGCGCTGCATCTGGATGAGCGTTTTCCTGTTGATTAATGGCCTTGTACAACTCATTCAGTGCAATCTTAATGCCAGCATTGGTTTCAGACTGTCTTTCAGAATCTGTGATTCCTGCCCTTAGCTGTGGGATGGGAAGTGTTTCTGATGTACAGACACACTAGTTATACACTATCTGTTTTATTCCGGCGCAGTACAGTAGAAGATAGAGGAACGCTGTAGGGACTTGAGGAGGGGTTGTGTCTCAGTGTTTACTTGTGTGATGATGTGTTGGTGGAGGTATTGTAGGGGGGATATAGGGGGGATATAGGGGGGGGGTACAGGGGGATATAGAGGGGATACAGAGGGGATATAGGGGGATACAGGGATATATAGGGTGGATACATGGGGGATACAGGGGGCATACAGGTGGGATATGGGGGGATACGGGGGGATACAGGGGGGATAGAGGGGGATACAGGGGGGATACAGGGGGATAAGGGGGATATCGTGGGGATACAGGGGAATACAGGGGGATAGCAGAGCTCTCCTGTGATCCACTGCCAAGCCAGATCAGACCCTGCAGGGAGTCTAGACCCTCTCCATCACTCTCGCTCTCTCTTCTCTCTATCTTCTCTCTCTCTCTCTCTCTCTCTCTCTCAGCCTCTCCACTGTTTTCATTTCTCTTACACACAATCCTCACTTTATTTATAGTCTCCTCAACCTCTCCAGTTTTTCTTGTTCTTGTTCTTTCGCTCTCTTCCCTCTTTCTCCCCTCTTTTGTCTCTGCCCCTATTTTCTACAGGCTATTTCCACATACTGTATAACCAAACACAAGAACCCTAAACCAGGTTGTAGAGGCACTCTGTAACTTCAGACACAAAGTAATGAGATGTGGAATAGATGGAGATAAAGACGGGAGAGAGAGGGGAGAGAGGGAGAGAGAGGGAGAGAGAGGGATAGAGAGGGGAGAGAGGGGGGAGAGAGGGAGACAGAGGGAGAGAGAGGGGAGAGAGAGAGAGGGGAGAAAGGGGAGAGAGGGGATAGAGAGTGGAGAAAGGGAGAGAGGGGGGAGAGAGAGAGGAGAGAGAGGAGAGAGGGGAGAGAGGGGAGAGAGGGGAGAGAAGGGAGAGAGGGATTCCTCCTGACTGCCCACAGGACTCCATGATGACTGAGCCCAGCTGAGAATCTGGACACTTTTGGGGAAAGTGAGGTCATGAAGGGGCATGATGGGAGCTGAGAGAGAGAGTGAGGGATGAAATTTCACAGATCCAGGAACAGTGAGTCAGTGAGTCACAGGTGTCTAAGTGGGGTGCGTCACTGCCTTCTGGTCAGACAAAGTCAGAGCCAGAGACATCCCATTCTCAGAAGAAGAGTCCCTCAGCGCTGGCTAGCACACAGAGAGAGACAAGGACATTCTCAGAACAAAGATCAGGCTAAACAACAACAACAACAACAACAATAACAACAACCTACCTATGCCAATCACAACCATCTCATTATCTCCAAATGGGACACTCTATTTTCTATCCATGTGCAAAGTCAATTAATACACTACAGTACCTTGCAAAAGTTTTCATCCCCCTTGGCGTTTTTTGTATTTTGTTGCATTACAACCTGTAATTTAAATGGATTTTTATTTGGATTTCATGTAATGGACATACACAAAATAGTCTAAATTGGTGAAGTGAAATGAAAAAAATGACTTGTTTCAAAAATTTCAAAAAAATAATTAACAGAAAAGTGGTGCGTGCATATGTATTCTCCCACTTTGCTATGAAGCCCCTAAATAAGATCTGGTGCAACCAATTACATTCAGAAGTCACATATTTAGTTAAATAAAGGCCACCTGTGTGCAATCTAAGTGCCACATGATCTCAGTATATATACACCTGTTGTGAAAGGCCCCAGAGTCTGCAACACCACTAAGCAAGGGGCACCACCAAGCAAGCAACACCATGAAGACCAAGGAGCTCTCCAAACAGGTCAGGGACAAAGTTGTGGAGAAGTACAGATCAGGGTTGGGTTATAAAAAAATATCTGAAACTTTGAACATCCCACGGAGCACCATTAAATCCATTATTAAAAAATTGAAAGAATATGGCACCACAACAAACCTGCCAAGAGAGGGCCGCCCACCAAAACTCACGGACCAGGCAAGGAGGGAATTAATCAGAGAGGCAACAAAGAGACCAAAGATAACCCTGAAGGAGCTGCAAAGCTCCACAGCGGAGATTGGAGTATCTGTCCATAGGACCACTTTAAGCCGTACACTCCACAGAGCTGGGCTTTATGGAAGAGTGGCCAGAAAAAAGCCATTGCTTAAAGAAGAAAATAAGCAAACACGTTTGGTGTTCGCCAAAAGGCATGTGGGAGACTCCCCAAACATATGGAAGAAGGTACTCTGGTCAGATGAGACTAAAATGTAGCTTTTTGGCCATCAAGGAAAACGCTATGTCTGGCGCAAACCCAACACCTCTCATCACCCCGAGAACACCATCCCCACAGTGAAGCATGGTGGTGGCAGCATCATGCTGTGGGGATGTTTTTCATCAGCAGGGACTGGGAAACTGGTCAGAATTGAAGGAATGATGGATGGCGCTAAATACTGGGAAATTCTTGAGGGAAACCTGTTTCAGTCTTCCAGAGATTTGAGACTGGGACGGAGGTTCACCTTCCAGCAGGACAATGACCCTAAGCATACTGTTAAAGCAACACTCGAGTGGTTTAAGGGTAAACATTTAAATGTATTGGAATGGCCTAATCAAAGCCCAGACCTCAATCCAATTGAGAATATGTGGTATGACTTAAAGATTGTTGTACACCAGCGGAACCCATCCAATTTGAAGGAGCTGGAGCAGTTTTGCCTTGAAGAATGGGCAAAAAGCCCAATGGCTAGATGTGCCACGCTTATAGAGACATACACCAAGAGACTTGCAGCTATAATTGCTGCAAAAGGTGGCTCTACAAAATATTGACTTTGGGGGGGGGGTGAATAGTTATGCATGCTCATGTTTTCTGTTTATTTTTCTTATTTCTTGTTTGTTTCACAATAATAAAATATTTTTGCATCTTCAAAGTGGTAGGCATGTTGTGTAAATCAAATGATACAAACCCCCCAAAAATCAATTTTAATTCCAGGATGTAAGGCAACAAAATAGGAAAAATGCCAAGGGGGGTGAATACTTTCGCAAGCCACTGTAGATTACCAAATGTATGTGGAACATCTCATTCAAAAATCATGGGCAATAATATGGAGTTGGTCCCCCCTTTGCTGCTATAACAGCCTCCACTATTCTGGGAAGGCTTTCCACTAGATGTTGGAACGTTGCTGCGGGGACTTGCTTCCATTCAGCCACAAGAGCATTAGTGAGGTTGTGCACTGATGTTGGGCGATTAGGCCTGGCTCGCAGTCTGCGTTCCAATTCATCCCGAAGGTGATCGATGAGGTTGAGGTCAGGGCTCTGCGCAGGCCAGTCACGTTCTTCCACACTGTTCTCGACAAACCATTTCTGTATGGACCTCGCTTTGTGCACAGGGGCATTGTCATGCTGAAACAGGAAAGGGTCTTCTCCAAACTGTTGCCACAAAGTTGGAAGCACAGAATCGTCTAGAATGTAATTGTGTGCTGCTACGTTAAGATTTCCCTTCACTGGAACTAAGGGGCCTAGCCCAAACCATGAAAAACAGCCCCAGACCATTATTCCTCCTCCACCAAACTTTAAAGTTGGCACTATGCATTGGGGCAGGTAGCGTTCTCCTGGCATCAGCCAAACCCAGATTTGTCCGTCGGACTGCCAGATGGTGAAGCGTGATTCATCACTCCAGATAACGTGTTTCCACTGCTCCAGAGTCCAATGGCGGCGCTTGGCATTGCGCATGGTGATATTAGGCTTGTGTGCGGCTGCTCGGCCATGGAAACCCATTTCATGAAGCTCCTGACAAACAGTTATTGTGCTGACGTTGCTTCCAGAGGCATTTTGGAAGTCGGTAGTGGGTGCTGCAACCGAGGACAGACGATATTTTCGCACTACGTGCTTCAGCACTCGCCGGTCCCATTCTGTGAGCTTGTGTGGCCTACCACTTCGTGGCTGAGCCATTGTTGCTCCTAGACGTTTCCACTTCAAAATAACAGCACTTACAGTTGACCGATTTTATACACCTGTCTTGAACGGGTGTGGCTGAAATAGCCGAATCCACTTATTCGAAAGGGGTGTCCACATACTTTTGTATATATAGTGTACGATCTGAGCCAGCATGCTATTAGACTAAATAGGATGGAGCTCTGCTGTTCTATTAGCCTCTGAGTCAAATGTGCAGACAAAATAGGGCAAGTCATATCAACCCGGTTTTTATATGTCGTTTTAACTAGCTTGTTTTAAAGCAGACTCCTCGTTCACAGTCTTCTGTAGACAGACACATTCTAAATCCAACAACTACTTGTATCCCAGTTAGGATGGAAACTTTTTTGGGTCGCCCTCGATTCATTTCTCACCTTCAACACAAGAGTACAGAGTTGGGAGGGAACTGGAGAGAGAGGGAAAGAGAGGGAGGAAGAGAGAGAGAGAAAGAGAGGGAGGAAGAGCGAGCGAGAGAGAAAGAAAGGGGACTCTAGGACTGGGAGGAGAGGAAGAGGAGCACACAGTCAACATGGACAGTAGGGGGTTCTAAAAACAGCTGGTGAGGGAGAGGAGCGAGGGGTCTCTGTCTCTCTGTCTTTGACTCTGTCTCTCTGTCGCTGTCGCTGTCCCTGTCCCATGTATCTGTCTATGTCTCTGTCTCTGTCTCTGTCTCTGTCTCTGTCTCTGTCCCTGTCCCTGTCCCTGTCCCATTTATCTGTCCCTGTCTTTGTCTCTGTCTCTGTCCCTGTCTCTGTCCCTCTCTGTCCCTGTCCCTGTATCTGTCCCTGTATCTGTCCCTGTCCCTGTCCCTGTCTCTGTCTCTGTCTCTGTCCCTGTCTCTGTCTCTGTCTCTGTCCCTGTCCCTGTCCCTGTCTCTGTCTCTGTCTCTGTCTCTGTCCCTGTCTTTGTCTCTATCCCTGTCTCTGTCTCTGTCCCTGTACCTGTCTCTGTCTCTGTCTCTGTCTCTGTCCCTGTCTCTGTCTCTGTCTCTGTCTCTGTCCCTGTATCTGTCTCTGTCTCTGTCCCTGTCCCTGTCTCTGTCTCTGTCTCTGTCTCTGTCTCTGTCTCTGTCCCTGTCCCTGTCCCTGTACCTGTACCTGTCCCTGTCCCTGTCCCTGTCCCTGTCCCTGTCCCTGTCTCTGTCTCTGTCCCTGTACCTGTCTCTGTCTCTGTCTCTGTCTCTGTCTCTGTCTCTGTCTCTGTCCCTGTCCCTGTCCCTGTCCCTGTCTCTGTCTCTGTCTCTGTCTCTGTCTCTGTCTCTGTCTCTGTCTCTGTCTCTGTCTCTGTCCCTGTCCCTGTCCCTGTCCCTGTCCCTGTACCTGTACCTGTACCTGTACCTGTACCTGTACCTGTCCCTGTCCCTGTCCCTGTCCCTGTCCCTGTCCCTGTCCCTGTCTCTGTCCCTGTACCTGTATCTGTCTCTGTCTCTGTTCCTGATGTATCTGTCTCTGTCTCTGTTCCTGATGTATCTGTGTCAACAGGTGGGAGATGGAACTCTGAGTCTGGGCTGGGCTCTGCCGTGAGGCCCTCCTCCCTGCTCCGCCACAGGACCCAAACACTCCCCTCTGCATGAGTAGGCTGAAACCTGGAGCATGGAGCCAAGCTCAACCATACCCACACAGACTAATCCCTGAGTTAATGGTCCGGAAGTGACTTGGGCACCAGTGATACATTCAGCTCCCTCATCTGATACACAGAATGCAAATTAGAACACCTACATGCACACAGGGCCTACATCAGGGATGGGTAACTTTGATGGGGGTGGGGGCCACAAAAAATCTGAACTCATCATGAGGGGCCGCAGTGGCTCGCGTACCCACATCCATACCCACACATGCAGTCAGAGCCTTTTGTGTTGCATAAGACCAAGTAATATGTTTGCATCAAAGTTTAAATTTGGCCCATATTGAGCATAGTCTGTGAACTCAGATACACACAGCATTATGGTCAGAGCACACACACACACACAAACACACACACACCCACAGCGACACACACAGACACGCATGCACACACACACTCACACAGATACACACATACATCCTATGCAATTACACAGGAGAACACAGAGAAGAAAAAACATTCACATAGCCCATGTCCACATTGAGGACCACTTAGTTGGCAAACCACACTCTGACATCAATCTGTATTTGTCCTACTCACATAGTGGTGGCAGGCAGTGTGATCGTAGTGATGTCATAATCGTGGTCACAGCACACACACACAAAAACATACACACATACCCACACACCCACACACACACACACACACACACACACACACACACACACACACACACACACACACACACACACACACAGAGGGCACCTCTGGGGCTGTGATGTCATCTGGCTATAGTCAGTCATTTGTTAAGCCAACAGGTGAGTGGCTGTGCTGCTCTCATTAGCAGGCTAAGGCCTGGCCAAGTCCCTAGCAGCACTAGGGCTAATTTGATTAGCATTATACAGTAGCAGTGCTGCCTTCCCCATTGGACAACCGCTTTATCCCGTATGATGCCTCTATCCAGCATGGATGTCATATTGTTTAAACACACAATTAAGTTTACACACATATTAAAGTAACATGCGCGAGTACACACGGACACACGCCTACACATACATTTACTCACAACACTGTTCGTTTTTTTCAATCAGTTTGGCATATTTTTCAGATGTAAGTGGTATATTTTAAAAACTATAAGTACAAAACTCTAAACTGATAACACTTGTAATTCCCCCTATCTTATGTTCAGAACCTTTGAATGTGCATTCATTGGTTTTTCTGTGAAATACTAATAATTTAGTTTAGTCACCAATACATTAGATAATGATAGGCTCACCATTTAGTCATTTTAACTACCATTTAATCCAGTGGTTCCCAACCTTTTTTGGTTACTGTTCCCCCAACTGAGTTTTGCTCTGCCCGGAGTATCCCTGAAGTACCCCTCTAGTAGGCCTATGGTCTCATGAGTCTTCTCAAGTAGCCCCTGTGGATAGCCCAAGTACCCCCAGGGGACCTAGTACCCCTGGATGGGAACCACTGATTTAATACAATAGCAAAAAAATGTATTTTTACTTTTCTTTTTGAAGTGCTGAATATAAAGAATAGTAGATGGTAAATATCATTTTCCATTCAGTATTTGACTATAATTAATGTAATTTAATTTTGTTTTATTTGTATCCAATGGCAGGTTGTGCGCATGTTTAGAAATATGTCAGTCTTACAGTTTCATTATCCTTATACAGTACATACGTAGGACAAATCATCAGAAATAGGGGTATTGTAAAGCAGTTGGCTACTGTCAAAACAAAGCACGATGTTGTATGCCATTTCTTTCCCATGCAACATTGTACAAGATCACCTTTTATTTCGTCAACTGATACAGTATCGCCTGTCTCTCTGCTTACAGTGTATCAGTGAAATTCTGACAATGAGTGGAATATATTGTTATATACAACCCAGGTATTTCAGCAGTGCATTCTAGACTACACTATAATTCCAAATAGTAGCACATAGAGTGACTCTTTCCACTTTGTCCTATTAAAGCACACTGGCTATTCAAGCACACTTGCTGATGGAGAATGATGATTTAGTATCTACAGCCACATCCATATATGATTTGGTTTCACCTTCCAACATAAATTAATTTCAAATTGATACATTTATAAGGTACAAATATAGAAATGTACTGTGTTCAGCAGTTATCAAACTATATACACAATATATACAAAAGTATGTGGACACACCTTCAAATTAGTGGATTTGGCTATTTCAACCACACCCATTGCTGAAAGGTATATAAAATCGATCACACAACTATGCAATCTCCATAGACAAACATTGGCAGTAGAATGGCCTTACTGAAGAGCTCAGTGACTTTCAATGTAGTGCCGTCATAGGATGCCACCTATCCATCAAGTCAGTTCGTCAAATTCCTGCCCTGCTAGAGCTGCCTCGGTCAACTGTAAGTGCTGTTATTGTGAAGTGGAAACATCTAGGAGCAACAATGGCTCAGCCGCGAAGTGGTAGGCCACACAAGCTCACAGAACGGGACCACCGAGTGCTGAAGCGCGTAGCATGTAAAAATCATCTGTCCTTGGTTGCAGCACTCACTACCGAGTTCCAAACTGCCTCTGGAAGCAATGTCAGCACAATAACTATTTGTCGGGAGCTTCATAAAATGGGTTTCCATGGCCGAGCAGCCGGACACAAGACTAAGATCACCATGCGCAATGCCAAGCGTCGGCTGGAGTGGAGTAAAGCTCGCCGCCATTGGACTCTGGAGCGGTGGAAACGCATTCTCTGGAGTGATGAATCACTCTTCACCATCTGGCAGTCCGACGGACGAATCTGGGTTTGGCTGATGCCAGGAAAACACTACCTGCCCCAATGCTACCTGCCCCATGGTTCGGGCTAGGCCCCTTAGTTCCAGTGAAGGGAAATCTTAACACAGCAGCAAACAATGACATTCTAGACGATTCTGTGCTTCCAACTTTGTGGCAACAGTTTGGGGAAGACCTTTTCCTGTTTCAGCATGACAATTCCCCCGTGCACAAAGCGAGGTCCATATATAAATGGTTTGTCGAGATCGGTGTGGAAGAACTTGACTGGCCTGCACAGAGCCCTGACCTCAACCCCATCGAACACCTTTGGGATGAATTGGAACGCAGACTGCGAGCCAGGCCTAATCGCCCAACATCACTGCTAGACCTCACTAATGCTCTTGTGGCTGAATGGAAGTCCCCCGCAGCAATGTTCCAACATCTAGTGGAAAGCCTTCCCAGAAGAGTGGAGGCTGTTATAGAAGCAAAAGGAGGGACCAACTCCATATTAATGCCCATGATTTTTGAATGAGATGTTCGACGAGCAGGTGTCCATATACTTTTGGTCATGTAGAGTATATACAGTTGAAGTCGGAAGTTTACATACACTTAGGTTGGAGTCATTAAAACTCGTTTTTCAACCACTCCACACATTTCTTGTTAACAAAATATCGTTTTGGCAAGTCGATTAGGACATCTACTTTGTGCATGACACAAATAATTTTTCCAACAATTGTTTACAGACAGATTCTTTCACTTATAATTCACTGTATCACAATTCCAGTGGGTCAGAAGTTTACATACACTAAGTGGACTGTGCCTTTAAACAGTTTAGAAAATTCCAGAAAATGATGTCATGGCTTTAGAAGCTTCTGATAGGCTAATTGACATAATTTGAGTCAATTGGAGGTGTACCTGTGGATGTATTTCAACGCCTACCTTCAAAGTCAGTGCCTCTTTGCTTGACATCATGGGAAAATCAAAATAAATCAGCCAAGACCTCAGAAAAAAAATTGTAGACATCCACAAGTCTGGTTCATCCTTGGGAGCAATTTCCAAACGCCTGAAGGTACCATGTTCGTCTGTCCAAACAATAGTACGCAAGTATAAACACCATGGGACCACGCAGCCGTCATACCGCTCAGGAAGGAGACGCGTTCTGTCTCCTAGAGATTAACGTACTTTGGTGCGAAAAGTAAAAATCTATCCCAGAACAACAGCCAAGGACCTTGTGAAGATGCTGGAGGAAACAGGTACAAAAGTATCTATATCCACAGTAAAACGAGTCCTATATCGACATAACCTGAAAGGCCGCTCACAGCAAGGAAGAAGCCACTGCTCCAAAACCGCCATAAAAAAGCCAGACTACGGTTTGCAACTGCACATGGGGACAAAGATCGTACTTTTTGGAGAAATGTCCTCTGGTCTGATGAAACAAAAATAGAACTGTTTGGTCACAATGACCATCGTTATGTTTGGAGGAAAAGGGGGGACGCTTGCAAGCCGAAGAACACCATCCCAACCGTGAAGCACAGGGGTGGCAGCATCATGCTGTGGGGGTGCTTTGCTGCAGAAGAGACTGGTGCACTTCACAAAATAGATGGCATCATGAGGAAGGAAAATTATGTGGATATATTGACGCAACATCTCAAGACATCAGTCAGGAAGTTAAAGCTTGGTCGCAAATGGGTCTTCCAAATGGACAATGACCCCAAGCATACTTCCAAAGTTGTGGCAAAATGGCTTAAGGACAACAAAGTCAAGGTATTGGAATGGCCATCACAAAGCCCTGACCTCAATCCTATAGAACATTTGTGGGCAGAACTGAAAAAGCGTGTGCGAGCAAGGAGGCCTACAAACCTGACTCAGTTACACCAGCTCTGTCAGGAGGAATGGGCCAAAATTCACCCAACTTATTGTGGGAAGCTTGTGGAAGGCTACCCAAAACGTTTGACCCAAGTTCAACAATTTAAAGGCAATGCTACCAAATACTAATTGAGTCTATGTAAACTTCTGACCCACTGGGAAAGTGATGAAAGAAATAAAATCTGAAATAAATCATTCTCTCTACTATTATTCTGACATTTCACATTCTTAAAATAAAGTGGTGATCCTAACTGACCTAAGACAGGGAATTTTTACTAGGATTAAATGTCAGGAATTGTGAAAAACTGAGTTTAAATGTATTTGGCTAAGGTGTATGTAAACTTCCGACTTCAACTGTACGTTAACTAGGCAGTATATCATTTTGGTTCAGTAGTTATCCGTTTGGAGCCGTTTGATGTGATAGTTAATTGTATTGTTAAGAAATGACAAGAAAATCATATCAAAAGTAAAGTGAAAAGCAGATACTTAGATTGAATATGTATTCAAATTGTTAGAGTGATTTGTGAGTTTGTTCTACTCAGTCAACTGAAAATGTGCTTAGAGTTTTGAAACATGAGCCATTTTGATGATCTGTTTAGAGTTGTGTGCTTAGAGTTGTGAAAATGGAGCACATACAAAGTGATAAAAATGTAAAAGACGCACATTAACCACAGCTCAGTCATGTTACCAAACAAAGGCAATTTCATTTAAAAAACATCCAGTAACAGAACCCAATCTATAAGGCACATTGTTCGCTGCGCTACAGCGGTGACAAAGCTGTGGCCGGGGCTCGTATACTCTCATGAAAACCTAAGCGATTTGACCCCTCTGCTACCCTTTGCTATGATTTACATTATCACTGTGGAAGTGAGCTCATGCTATCAGTGCAAAATCTGCACAGTGAGCACAGTGAGGCAGTGGCTGAGCATAATAAATTCACCCTTAAAACAGCTGGCCATTGATCTTAGGATGTGCCGTACTCTTATCTAAATCAATTGGATCCAACCAACATTAATACGAGTGTGAACACTTCACGATAGATCTGGGGGGGGGGTTACTTTTACTAGAGACTATAAAAGATCACAAATCAAAGGCGGTCGATGCAGCTGTTTCACTAGATCATAAAGATTACTGTATGAGCAGTGACCCAGAGAGAGAGAGAGAGAGAGAGAGAGAGAGAGAGAGAGAGAGAGAGAGAGAGAGAGAGAGAGAGAGAGAGAGAGAGAGAGAGAGAGAGAGAGAGAGAGAGAGAGAGAGAGAGAGAGAGAGAGAGAGAGAGAGAGAGAGAGAGAGAGAGAGAGAGAGAGAGAGAGAGAGAGAGAGAGAGAGAGAGAGAGAGAGCTGGGGACATGTGAAGATGGGAGAAGCAGGGAAGGGACGGGTTATAGAAAGAGAGGGAGGGAGAGAAACAAGGGAGAGAGGGAAACGCAGAAATAGAGTGAGGGGGGGTGAAAGAGAGAGAAAGGAGGGGAGAATAGAAAGAGAATGAGAGTGAAAAAGAGTGAGACAGCCAGAGGGAAGCAGAGTGACACAGAAGCAGGAAGTCAAGCAGGCAGGAAGTGTGGGTTCAGTGAGTTGGAGTCAATGGAATGGTATAGACCACATGGAAACCACATGGAAACCACGTTTGATGTGTTTGATACCATTCCATTGACTCCATTCTAGCCATTATTATAAGCCGTCCTCCCCTCAGCAGCGTCTACTGGTGTGTTGTCATGGGAGATAGAACAGTATGTTCTTCACTGTCCTCTAAACACTTCCTGCCCCCTGAATCCCCCTGATTACTGCACTGACGATGACATCACTACGATCACACTGCCTGCCACCACTATGTGAGTAGGACAAATACAGATTGATGTCAGAGTGTGGTTTGCCAACTAAGTGGTCCTCAATGTGGACATGGGCTATGTGAATGTTTTTTCTTCTCTGTGTTCTCCTGTGTAATTGCATAGGATGTGTGTGTGTGTGTGTGTGAGTGAGCGTGTGTGTGCATGTGTGTCTGTGTGTCCCTGTGTGTGTGTGTTTGTATGTGTGCACTGTGCTCACGGCAATGTGTGTGTGATATTTGTGTCTGTGTCCATTTGTGTGTGTGTGTGTGTGTGTGGTTGTGTGTGTCCATGATCGTCTCCATTGATTCAGTGCAGGAAAGGAACACAGCAGTAGAGTGAGTCACTGCACTGCTAAGGACTTCTGGGTTCAGGACGCTCTCCGCGCCTGTTTCACACACTTCAGCACTGCTGTCAGGGACGGATGCTACCCAAATACACATCATCAACACACACACACACAGTCCCTGACTCAACATATACACCTACACAATGATAAAATAACACAAACTATTTCCACCATTCACACAAAAATACTCTACCATCCAACTGCAAGGCCATGTGCTGCTAGACTGGGTTGAGATCTGAGATCTTGCTCCAGACTCAACTCTCAAGAGCCTACTTGTCTTGTCTGCCAGTATACTCCAGGAAGCCTCCATTCCCCCACTTGTCTCTTCTCCTCAGTCAGGCTTCTGCCAGCAACAGCACCAGTGACATATCCGGTTATCCCCACACTGCACTCAGAGCCAAGCCCAACCAAGTCAAGCTAAGCCACGCCATTCAGCTGACGGAGCTATTGGTGCTGAACACAATGTTGATTAGTTGTAGCTGTTGATGTTGTTACTGTAGACCTCTTTAGGTTGGGTGCCAGAAAGATCATTGGGTTACACTGGGATACCCACATGGCTGGGAGAGCACTTCACTTCATGTGCTGATTCATAGGGGTTGGGTCAAATGCAGAAGACACATTTCGGTTGAATGCATTCAGTTGGGCAACTGACTAGATATCCCCTTTCCCTTCACTATGTAGGCCAATATACTGTATTGTAAAACAGGGCTGAGCTCACATTTAGAGCGACGTGCTTTAGAAAGGATACCGTAAGCCATGTTATTTTGCTGGGAGTGATGACAACAGTGATACAGAGTAATACAGTACATTTGTAATACGGTGCATTTTGCAGGAATCTCCATCTATTCCTTAAACACATCATTTCTGTATAGCAGAACTATCTGCCAATATGGGCTACAGCACGTTTTATATGAAATTAGAAAATGTATCATAAATGTAACATTCTAGACCTACTAGACAGTGAATCCATGTATGTGAGGGGTGGTGTTTGGTATTCAGTCCTTCACTAATAACGAATGCAAAAATAAGTCATCATCAATTACATCGTATAAAATAAATCTCATAAAGACATGGATGGCTGCCAACAGCTTGAGATGGTGAAAGCAAACTGTTAACTGTGTATGATAAAGGCCTGTATGCTATACTTTCAACATGAGCAATTACTCCCTATCCATAATGCATGCATTACACACAAACACACACAAACAGTCATATATGCAAGCACGTATGCCACGGGTGAGAGGGGGCTACATTGTTTTCAGTATAGCACAAAGCTAAATGAATTACTGTTTAGACCTGTTGTCTTTTATAAATCACTCATACATCTCTCATAAATCATACCTCATATATATACCTCAATCTACCTACTGTATGTATATGACTCAAATATATACATGTTACAAACATTAGGCATTATAAACATTAAATCTGTTGGTCTTCCTCACTCGCCTTCTCTCTCCCACTCTTTCTGTCTCTCTATCCTGCTTTCTCCTCTTTCTGCACAGATATGATATGAATCTTTCCCCCTTTTTAATCTTAAATCCCCTTCCCCCTCTCTCACACTGCCTCTCTACCTCTCCATTCCCCTCCCCTTCCCCTCTTTCTCCCCCTCTCAGAAGTGTCTGGTAAAAGATCACTCCCACCAACACAGTGAGAGAGTGAAGAGAGGCGAAGCGTTTCCCCAGGCAAAATAAGTACTTGTCGTTTTGAGTGGAGTGAGAACTGGCAGATGGGGAACACGCTCCCGTTTTGAACGCAGGCTTAAGGTCTAGCTGGGGAAATTTGGTGCAGGTTTCTCAAGGCTGAAGTCTTGAGAGGTGTTCTCTGTACGTGAGACCCCCTGTCACATCTACACACTGTGGTGGTGGAGACAGTACCACCGCTTCAAGCACCAACCCCCAGTCACTAGGCTATGTGCAGGGTAAATGTTATGAAATTAATATTACGTTGGACCAAAATCCTGTCAGAAAAGCCTGGATTTGGAAGTAGCTGAGGGAGATATCCAAATGGTTCTAGGTTACTCCCCTGTCACCCAGGCACTAAATGTTGTATATAAATTATGTTTTAATTTTTATTGTATATAAATGATATGTTTTTTTAAGCATTAAATGGGCAATCTGCAGTTGTTACATCCAGTTTTGGACTGTTAAATTATAGTTTTTCTCAATCACGTACAAGTATTCTTTGGAACTATGTTGTCGGTTTTCAAAACACACTCTGTACCCTTTTGCAAAACAGTAAATGTGTTTTCAGAATGTAGTTCTCAAAAAATAAATACATTCATCAGAACTATTTATTTATCGCAACCATACTTATCTTTTGAGTCCAAACAGATAAAACAGAAAGTTAGTTTTGAAATCCCATTAGATCAATACATTTTCTTTGCAGTCACGAAATCATGATGATCAAAATTGGAAATACAACTATCAAAAGGTTCAGAATTATGAGTAATTACTCTCCTCTCATAAACAGTCCCACTCAAAAGTGTGGACACACCTACTCATTCAAGGGTTTTTCTTTATTTGTACTATTTTCTACATTGTAGAATAATAGTGAAGACATCAAAACTATGAAATAACACATATGGAATCATGTAGTAACCAAAAAAGTGTTAATCAATATATTTTCAAAGTAGCCACCATTTGCCTTGATGACAGCTTTGCACACTCTTGGCATTCTCTCAACCAGCTTCATGAGTTGGTCACCTGGAATGCATTTCAATTAACAGGTGTGCCTTGTTAAAAGTTAATTTGTGGAATTTCTTTCCTTATGCATTTGTGCCAAATAATTGTGTTGTGACAAGGTAGGGGTGGTATTCAGAAGATAGCCCTATTTGGTAAAAGAACAAGTCCATATTATGGCAAGAACAGCTCAAATAAGCAAAGAGAAACGACAGTCCATCATTATTTTAAGACATGAAGGTCAGTCATTCCGTAAAATGTCAAGAACTTTGAAAGTTTCTTCAAATGCAGTCGCAAAAAACATCAAGTGCTATGATGAAATTGGCTCTCATGAGGACCGCCACAGTAAAGGAAGACCCAGAGTTATTAGAGTTCATAAGAGTTAACTGCACCTCAGATTGCAGCCCAAATAAATGCTTCAAGTAACAGACACATCTCAACATCAACTGTTCAGAGGAGACTGCGTGAATCAGGCCTTCATGGTCGAATTGCTGCAAAGAAACCACTACTAAAGGACACCAATAAGAAGAAGAGACTTGCTTGGGCCAAGAAACACGAGCAATGGACATTAGACCGGTGGAAATCTGTCCTTTGGTCTGATGAGTCCAAATTTGAGATTTTTGGTTCCAACCACTGTGTCTTTGTGAGACGCAGAGTAGGTGAACGGATGATCTCTGCATGTGTGGTTCCCACTGTGAAGCATGAAGGAGGAGGTGTGATGGTATATGATATGATATGATATGCCATTTAGCAGACGCTTTTATCCAAAGCGACTTACAGTCATGCGTGCATACATTTTCACGTATGGGTGGTCCCGGGGATCGAACCCACTACCCTGGCGTTACAAGCGCCATGCTCTACCAATTGAGCTACAGAGGACCACATTGAGCTACAGAGGATGGTTAAAACTACTGGTGTGGGGGTGCTTTGCTGGTGACACTGTCTGTGATTTATTTAGAATTCAAGGCACACTTAACCAGCATGGCTACCACAGCATTCTGCAGCGATATGCCATCCCATCTGGTTTGCGCTTGGTGGGACTATTATTTGTTTTTCAACAGGACAATGACCCAAAACACACCTCCAGGCTGTGTAAGGGCTATTTGACCAAGAAGGAGAGTGATGGAGTGCTGCATCAGATGACCTGGCCTCAACAATCACCCGACCTCAACTCAATTGAGATGGTTTGGGATGAGTTGGACCGCAGAGTGAAGGAAAAGCAGCCAACAAGTGCTCAGCATATGTGGGAACTACTTCAAGACTGTTGGAAAAGCATTCCTCATGAAGCTGGTTGAGAGAATGCCAAGAGGGTGCAAAGCTGTCATCAAGGCAAAGGGTGGCTACTTTGAAGAATCTCAAATCTCAAATATATTTTGATTTGTTTAACACTTTTTTAGTTACTACATGATTCCATATGTGTTATTTCATAGTTTTGATGTCTTCACTATTATTCTACAATGTAGAAAATAGTAAAAATAAAGAAAAACCCTTGAATGAGTAGGTGTGTCCAAACTTTTGACTGGTACTGTATATTACACCAAACAGTTTCATACACATCAAATCAAATATGATTCCTGATCAAGAAGAAAATGGAAACTAAGCACATTGTGTGCAGGATTTATTCACCACTGGTATCATCACAATCCAATTACATGTATTCAATACATAGGATTGTCTGCTCATAGGTTTGTAGACTTTCCATCAGCACGCAGAAACACAATCCCCATTAGAAATAAGGACAAGTGAACACAGTGGAGGAACACAACTGATATGAATGTATAGGCCTCAATCCACACCAAAGCAAAGCTCTGTAATGGAAGGTCACAATGTTGGAGAGAGATGATTTAGGAGGAACCCAAAGTTACTTAGAAGTAACTCAACTTCATTCTCTGCATCTCTGCATGCCTGCAATGTTGTAAAATATCATATAAATTAGGCAGTCCCCGTTGCCTAGATCTTTCCCTATAGTGGACCTGTTTTAGGCATACTACTAATAAAGACATTTACAATTTCGTATTTACTGATTGCCGGAAACAGTGAACACATTTGCAACCTTCTGTGATCAAAACACTTTATAGTGAATTTCATGTTCATTGATGAATTCATTGATGACTGTATAGCTTCAGAACATGGTTAAAACTATAATTATGGATGGATGGTCAGTCCTTGCATCCATAGCTCTGTCTATCAGTTTGAGAGTGGTTATATTTCTCAAGCCCCATTCCTCAGGTGTTTATCAAAACAAGTGGCGGGGTTTCACTTCGTTATTGTTTGAACTTTGGAAAAAGACCAAGTACAGTATTGCACCAGCAGCTGTTTAGATCAGGTGTTGAATGTTTGTGTGTGTGGTTGCATGCACACTCGGTGAGATATGCTTACCTGTATGCAGGCAAGTGTATCTATATATATATGCACAGTACATTCAAGTGTGTCTAAGTATTTAATACCCTTCCGTCAAAAAATTTAGATTTAAATCGAAGTCATTGAATTTAAATAATTCCATCAAAATTCCCTTGTTCCTTAAAATTGCATTCCTCAGCAACACTTGTGCAGTTTGGAAGATAAGGTTATTCAGCGTAGATAACAAAGTCTTTGCAGGAGGAAATATTGAGCACTATGGAGTCATGCTAAAATGAAAAATAGCTGTCCTATCAGGTGCATTCAGGTAAGTCTCTACATATTTAACTAATGGTGAGTCTTGGTAAAGATGTGCTTTCGGGCAACTACATTGACATTGTTGAATTGTTAACCAGTTTTCAGCAATGAGCAAGATTATATTCAATACAATAGCTAATTCAAATTCACAAAGCAAAAATGTTTGCTACCTCTGTTTCATTGAAATACCTTGTTGTAAACTGAGCCTTGACAAGTCTGGACCCTGATGGTCAAATTCACTGACAGAAGGGTGTGTGTGTTTGCGCACGTGTGTATGTCTGGTCCAAAAAACCCTCAATTCAAAATGACTAAAGATGTAGCTCCTTATGCCTGTCTCGATCTCTCTAAACGACACACACTCTCTCTCCCTGGCTCATCCTCTCCCCCTTGCTCACGGACTGCCTAAGGCAGAATGATTCATTTGTGGCTATTGATTTCTCTTCCTGAGCTGAAAGTATGTGAGAGAGAGAGAGAGTGAGAGTGTGAGAGAGAGTGGGAGAGAGTGAGAGAGAGTGAGTGAGATAGGGAGAGTGAGAGCATGTGTGAGAGAGACTGAGAGAGAATGAGAGAAAAGTGTGTGTGAGTGTGTGTAAGACAGAGAAAGAGAGTGTGTGTTTGTGTGTGAGAGAGAGGGTGATGGACAGAGAGAGAGTGTGAGAGAGAGAGAGAATCGGTGTGTCTATATGTGAGGGGGAGAGAGAGAGAGAGAGAGAGAGAGAGAGAGAGAGAGAGAGAGAGAGAGAGAGAGAGAGAGAGAGAGAGAGAGAGAGAGAGAGAGAGGGGGAGGGAGGGAGGGAGAGAGAGAGAATAATACATCCAGTATTCAGTGTAGTGCTTCTCTGCAGTTCTTTTTTTCTGATCTTTAATGTAGGAAAAAAAGCCAATGGTTGCAGTCTGGATGCGTCAAACCACCTCCCCTCTGCCTCTCTCTCTCTCTCTCTCTCTCTCTCGCTCTCTCTCTCGCACTCTCTCTCCTTTCCCCTCTCTCTGGCAATTGGCAATTCACTGAGTGTCCACATGTCATCTTCTGCCCTGCTGCAGCGGAAGGGAGAGCGAATGATGAGGAGTAGGGGAGGGAGGGTTAGGGCGGGCAAGATGGCTGGGTGGGTGGAGGAGGGTATTCATCTATTTCCCTGTTTTATTACATCTATGTAAATGTCGCTGGATTTGTGTTTGCTTTCTCCCTCCTTGAGTCCCCAAACACATACAAGACAAGCAGCTTCTCAGACATATCAGTGCTCTCTGATATATCACTCCCTGTCTCTCTCTCTGTCTTTCTTGCTCTTGTTCTTTTTCTATCCCTTTCTCTTTTCTTCTGCCTTCTTTTCTTTTGCCGCTCTGCCTTCAACTGAATCCCCCAACAGTCAGTATGAATCTTTTACAGGGGAATATAATATCGTAATTGGCTGCAATACAGTTTCATTCCTCCTATCGGTGTCTCTGTTCCTCTTTCTGCCCTGACAGTGTTGCTATGAACCCATGACACTGTCTTCTCATCAAAATTTAGCTTGGCAGAGGGAAGCAGGAGCCTTATGACCTGTTCTCTTGTTGTATTCTCCCCTATGGCAAATTTCCCCTAAAAATACAAAGGTACGAGCCTAGGTGCTTGTGTAAAGCTTCGCAGTCGAAACAGTTCGCGCATATATTATGACAAAATGTTGTGACGTTTTTGTTTGTTTTGGTAACCGAAGTCTACACTGCATTGTTGGTGATTGGTCAGCAGTACTACTCATAGGGGATTATTCAATGAAGTGTTTGTTGTCATTCAACAAGAGATTACTAGTTTTCATGCAAATGTTTTCATTTGAGAAATACTGCACCAAACATCTTAGTTAGATGTAACATTGCACAACTAAAGCATTGTTCACACTGCAGGCATTAATGCTCAAATCATTTTTGTTTTTTAAATCCATTTTGGAATACTGACTGTCCAAACAGCAAGTTATAAGTGACCGAATTCGATTTGTGTGTGTTCAGACAGCAGTCATTTGCTGACATGGCTACGCTCATTGTCATCTCTGTTTGTTACACACAGCTTATCTTCTAAACACAGAGGGCAAACAGCACTAGCACCAACGTTGACCAAAATCATACAGACATAAGGAAATGATGCTAGCAAAAGGCTAGCGCTAGCAGTGTCGGGTTAGCATTAGCATTAGAGCAGAAACGTAGTCTAGTGATTGTCAGCCTTTAGCCCGGGGGGCAATGGTAAGGCTGTGTGTGATCTCTACTTAATTTACTTGATTAATCATTTTAATTAGGCCTCTGGGTAACACTTCCTGTGTGTGAAAACCCTCCACATAGTATAAGCACATTGAATCATAATAATAATAAGCTATAGGGAATTGTTTTAAGAAGGTCATACCAAGGATAATTTAGCTATTTGATTTTAAGACCCCTTGAAGTATAACCAAATATACAGCTCTGGAAAAAATTAAGAGACCACTGCAAATTGTTCTTAAATCAGCATCTCTACATGTATGACAGCCATTCCATTCCAGTGTCTGTTGAATTCCAACACAGGCACACCTCATTCTACTGAATTAGGTACTGATTAGGTGATCACCTGAACCAAATCTTATTTAACGAGGAAAAGTATAAAAACCACTGCTGTGGTCATCACTATCCTCTTGCAATAGGACCAGCTGGATGGCAAAAACAGTGCTAATAGTACCTCAAAAGTAATATTAATAAAAAAATAACTATTGACCATGCCAAAAGAGTTGAAAAGGAGAGTTTTGAGTGAGGAAAAGAAGGGTTCAATTCTGGCTTTACTGGCAGAGGGATACAGTGAGCGTCAGGTTGCTTCCATCCTTAAAATTTCAAAGACGGCGATTCATAAGAACAAGGTCAAGCAGCAGACATTGGGGACAACAAAGCTACAGACCGGCAGAGGGCGAAAACGACTCTCTACTGACCGGGATGACCGCCAACTAATTCGAATGTCACTCAACAACCATAGGATGACATCAAGTGACGTACAAAAAGAATGGCAAACGGCAGCTGGGGTGAAGTGCACGGCGAGGATGGTTCGAAACAGGCTCCTAGGGGCAGGGCCGAAGTCGTGCAAAGCTAGAAAAAAGCCCTTCATCAATGAGAAGCAAAGAAAAGCCAGGCTGAGGTTTGCAAAAGACCATAAGGATTAGACCGTAGAGGACTGGAGTAAGGTCATCTTCTCTGATGAGTCCAATTTTCAGCTTTGCCCAACACCTGGTCGTCTAATGGTTAGACGGAGACCTGGAGAGGCCTACAAGCCATAGTGTCTCGCACCCACTGTGAAATTTGGTGGAGGATCGGTGATGATCTGTGGGTGCTTCAACAAGGCTGGAATCGGGCAGATTTGTCTTTGTGAAGGACGCATGAATCAAGCCACATACAAGGTTGTCCTGGAAGAAAACTTGCTTCCTTTTGCTCTGACATTGTTCCCCAACTCTGAGGATTGGTTTTTCCAGCAGGACAATGCGCCATGCCACACAGCCAGGTCATTCAAGGTGTGGATGGAGGACCACCAGATCAAGACCCTGTCATGGCCAGCCCAATCTCCAGACCTGAACCCCATTGAAAACTTCTGGAATGTGATCAAGAGGAAGATGGATGGTCACAAGCCATCAAACAAAGCCGAGCTGCTTGAATTTTTGAGCCAGGAGTGGCATAAAGTCACCCAACATCAATGTGAAAGACTGGTGGAGAGCATGCCAAGACGCATGAAAGCTGTGATTGAAAATCAGGGTTGTTCCACCAAATATTGATTTCTGAACTTATTTTCTTTGCATTATTCGAGGTCTGACAACACTGCATCTTTTTTGTTATTTTGACCAGTTGTCATTTTCTGCAAATAAATGCTCTAAATGACAATATTTTTATTTGGAATTTGGGAGAAATGTTGTCAGTAGTTTATAGAATAAAACAAAAATGTTAATTTCACCCAAACACAAACCTATAAATAGTAAAACCAGAGAAACGTATATATTTTGGCAGTGGTCTCTTAATGTTTTCCAGAGTTGTATATATGAAAAATTATTTGATGAACATTTTAATTTGCCCTTACTGCTATTATCCCAAACAAACGCATTGAATAACAGATTCACTACATGGAACAAATGATAGTCCCCAAAAAAAATCTAAATGAAGTTTGTTCTGAAGTGTCTGTCCTATATCTGAGAGATATAAGAAAGATCATGAACATTTACATTTTTTATTTTAAACAGTCTCTATATACAGTATACTGTTCTTCCATTACTTTTTTCAACTGATACTGGGTGACCTTCAGATGAGTGTTGTGAGCGTCCTAGATGAAATCAACCAACATGTACGTGTTCGTGAGAGTCTCACCTTTCTACTGTAGACACACATGACAACGGCTAACTTGGTTACAGGGTTGCCATAGGATGTCACTCCTACACAGATACAGTGAGCCAGTGAGCTATTCAGTCAGTTGTGTGAGTGATACACACAGTAGACATTGTCAGTAGCAGACACTGAGGCCGCCAGTAATACAGTGTTGTGTTCTGACCCTTTGTCTGCCAGCTGCCGCGGAGCTCTCCAGCAAGTTTTGCTGCTGTCTTCACAAAGCCAGGCTCCTTATAGCCCATCATCGCAACTTACCTTCATTTTGATACAATATGTTCCTTTTTGACTTGTGCAACCCCATGTGACAAGCAGGTCTGGGGTATGGTGGTTACAGCACCATTAGGCTGGTTCAAGTACAAACTTCTGTATTTCTCCCTCTTTGTATGCATGTGTGTTTCAGGTATGTGTGTCAGTAAGAGTGTGGTGCACACTTGCTGTGATAGTGAGGAATCCTTCTTACCCTGGTTGTGAATATGTGTGTGTATGTGTGTTATGGCACAGGAGCAGTCCATGTGCACGATGTTGTGATCATGAGAGACTCCCTGTCCTGGAAAGCGATCTGAGAGAGCAAAGCAAAGCCACGCTGCTCCCCATAAAAAATCTATACTGTTCCTTACTGCACTCAGAGACACACAGACAATGAGCAAACACACACACACACACACACACACACACACAAACACAAACACACAAAGGAGTGGGTCAGAAGGGGTCAAATGTGATGGGCTGGACAGGAAGTGTTGCATCATCTTCCTCTGTGACTTAGCAGGGTCTTATCCCCAGCTACATCAATATGTCGCAATGATAACAGTAGCACCTTCATTTTGACAAACTCCCTGATTCGACCTGATCTGGAGATTACTGTAGCATTGTCTTTTTATCTTCAGGAAAATCAGATGCGTCGTCAGCATTTTGGCAAAGGCTGTGGCTAAGCTTCAGAGTCAGGGCGCATACATTATCCCTCCATAGACATGAATAATCGAGTGTCAGCGCTACCTGACACCAGGTTTACATCATTTCCTGTAGGGAACATATTACATCATCAGCCTTCAGATTAACCGCCCGACTCACTCCATCACTGCTAAAGCTATAATTCACAGGTAAGATAAAAGGTGTGACAGATTCATTCTGAAATAACATTGAGTGTAACTTACACAAGGTTTGTGTAGGTTAGAATGGGATGGCTTTAATAATGTTTTTCTGTTTAAAAATAAATACATATTTGCATTGCATAATTATAAATAGGCCTTTTTTTCAACCAATAATCAAATGTTCAGCAATCTCCCTTTGACCTTGTCAACACCATTACTCCCATTCAAGTCAGCCCGGTGACATCAGCACCTTCCATTTTTTTTCTTAGCTTGGAGCAGTTTCTGATGCTCTCATTTGATAGATAGAGTCTCATTACAAGTGTTTGTTTTCCCAACAGCACCATTTGCTGTGACAGTAAAAACTCACTCTGGAGTGCAGTAAACAGGACCATCTGAGCAGCCCCACACGCACGCGCTCGAGTACACACACACACACACACACACACACACACACACACACACACACACACACACACACACACACACACACACACACACACACACACACACACACACACACACACACACACACACACACACACACACACACACACACACACACACACACACACACACACACACACACACACACACACACACACACACACACAGTGGGCAGTCCCATCTTTGGAGACTGACACACAGTCAGAGCACAGGCCATACAAACATGGCCACCGACATCCCTAAAAGGAGGTAAGGCACAGAAGACATTCAGTCAGTGTGCTGTGAGAAAGATTTCCATTTGCCTTTGCAACCTCAAATTGTACTTGTCAATAACGTTGTAAAAATGTGACATTACTCTCTCTGACCCGGGTCGATTGACAATGGTAAAAGAAACGAGGGGCACAGGTGAGTACAACAAAATCATTACTCTGTCTGCCCTGCAGTCAGGACTCAACTCTTTAGCTGTGCAGAAATCCAATACCCTCAAAACTCTGCACAGCTCATATTACAACTCTGTCTAACTCCATTGTATTGTTATACGTAAAACACATTGATTGCAGACTATATGAAACTGGAGTTACACTATCTACAGTAGATATACCTAAATATCCTGAAAGTGCACTTCACACACATTGCCCACTTATCCCCTTTGCCATCTAACAGTATATCATCACTACATCCTCCCTTGATGTGCCCGTTTATATTGCATGTCTCTAACGTCTCCGCTGCCCTCTGCCCTATATCTCATCCTGGTCCATCTGCCACAGTTCCCTCTGGAGCTGCTGTTAGCCCCCTTCTCTGTCCTCCACCATGCCCTGGTCTATGCCTGCATGGCCACCCCTGTCCCTGCCACTCTCCTCCTTGCCCAGCTCAGAGTAGCTCTGGCTCTGCCTTGGCCTGGGCTCACTCCCTCAGACTCCTGGACCAGGCAGGGAGTGGAGCTGTCAGCACCTTTCCCACTAGGTGCTAAGAGGGCTCTACAGAGGTGGGAACATCTCAGTCCCCTCTCCCCAGCAACACTGAGAGCCTGCTGGGCTAGGGCTGGAGTCGTAACCCCGTGAAGGACCGGGGCCTTGGTCCTACTGGATCCAGGTGCAGGTGCAGGCTCACCTCACACCCCATGCAGTATGGCAGGGGGTTGGGGAGCAGACAGATTCTACCCACTCCCCACCCCCACTCTCCGGGATGATGCAGTGTGTTTGGGCTCCGCGCTGACACGAAGCAAATACGGTGTAATAGATGGCAAATGAACTGCACTGTGGACACAACCAATTAATCAAAAGGCAGATTGCTGTAGTTTCTCCTCACTATCGCAGGAAAAAGGAGTGGATCTCACCTCCTTAAAATGAATGGATTGTATCTGAGGTTAATTATTATTTACTATGGGTTCTCTTTGGGAGATTTCCACTGCTTAAGAAAATGGCTGCCGATGTGGAACCAAGGTAAGAGACTACTGTGTTGTTAGGACCAGTGAACAGCCTAATGTTTACACTTCCAATGAAATTACACTATTTATTTGTGCCTGTGACCATACAATATCCTGCCAGGATACATTCATTTATTTCAGTCTCATCTCACTGTCTCTGGTGTCAGTGCATCACATGTATTTTCATCCAGTTTGTGTAATGTAACAGTCAGCTGTAATCGGTACAATAACTTCTGTTGGCAGCCAGAGTCCAGTGACCCCTGTCCATTCAGTAGTGTTACAGAAACTAGCCCAGGGTATGACTGGCCCAGGGTATGACTGGCACAGGGTATGACTGGCCCAGAGTATGACTGGCCCAGGGTATGACTGGCCCAGGGTATGACTGTCAAAGAGTATGACTGGCCCAGGGTATGTCTGTCAAAGCGTATGACTGGCCCAGGGTATGACTGTCAAAGCGTATGACTGGCCCAGGGTATGATGACTGGCCCAGGGTATGACTGGCCCAGGGAATGACTGGCCCAGAGTATGACTGGCCCAGGGTATGATGACTGGCCCAGGGTATGATGACTGGCCCAGGGTATGACTGGCCCAGTGTATGACTGGCCCAGAGTATGACTGGCCCAGGGTATGACTGTCAAAGAGTATGACTGGCCCAGGGTATGACTAGCCCAGGGTATGACTGTCAAAGCGTATGACTGGCCCAGGGTATGACTAGCCCAGGGTATGACTGTCAAAGCGTATGACTGGCCCAGGGTATGACTGGCCCAGGGTATGATGACTGGCCCAGGGTATGACTGGCCCAGAGTATGACTGGCCCAGGGTATGACTGGCCCAGGGTATGATGACTGGCCCAGGGTATGACTGGCCCAGAGTATGACTGGCCCAGGGTATGATGACTGGCCCAGGGTATGATGACTGGCCCAGGGTATGACTGGCCCAGGGTATGATGACTGGCCCAGGGTATGACTGGCCCAGCTGCCCAGCCCATGTGCACTATTGATTTGTTCCCTGGCCATGTAGGATAAAGATAGACTCCCCCTCAACACAACTGACTGCAGCTAAAAATAACATGTGTAAATCAAGGCTAGAGCCACACACACACACACACACACACACACACACACACACACACACGAGTTTCAGGGACTGGAGGGGACTGGTGTAATTATCATGTGGTGACCCGGACGCCGTCCCCTCTTTGACACGTGTCCTTTTTTCTAATTTACGACCGGCCCTCTCGTTCAGTGGAGCAGGGGGACTCTTACACGCTGAGCGGGCAGGCGGGCGTACAGGCGGGCGGCTTTTATGGGACAGGGCCACCAAAGTTTACAGCATGTCTCCCATCGATCAAAGCCATCAGTGCCATTAATCATACCCTAAACCAATTACTATGGCATCTCCCCCTCCATAGCCCATCACACAACACAGGCACATGGAGGAGATGGAGATGAGGAATATGCTGCTTCACATCGCTGCCAAGCCAGGAGAGGCCTTCTCTGACAGGTACAGTAAGCTAAGTGTGGGGGAGGGGAGATTCAGAATAGCACAGAGACTCCTACATACTACACACCTCCACTATACTGGAGCATAGAATGAGAATGAGGAAACCAGATAGGAAACTGATATAACCTTCGCTGTACTAAAGCATGTTATAACGCCAGAAAGGATGGGCTTAGTGATTGACCTCCAGATGACCAGAACACTGCAACAGCATATCAGACTGTACTGAACCATAATCACTCCCACTATTCACTCTCTCTCCAATAAGAGGAAACCCCAAGGCAATGTACAGTACATTTGGAGGAGTAGAATTACAGTACATGGCCATCTCCACAGTGGGACAATGACAGACAGACTGACAACACAGACACTGTACTTCTGTAATGAAGGTGATTGAGTCTCACAGCCCCATCCAGTAATGACTGTACTGTAATAATCAGGCCTTAGTGGGCAATAGAGTGGGCCAGCGTACAGACCAATAAAACAGTCCAGACCAGTAGTGTCTGTCTGCAGTCCCAGCAGAGCAGAGCAGAGCTACTGTAGCCACAGTGGCAGACAGGTCAGAGCTAAATGAATCCCATCTATCTCTGGACTCTGGGAGAGGTGACAGTGCAATAGAGCCCAGTCACTTTACTCAGCTGAGATAGCAGCTGAGTGGAGGGATGTGACTGGGGCAGATGTCATTCCACAACCCTCCGAGTGTGGATAGCCAGTCCACTGAAACACTAAGGGAGGGATTGTCCATGAACCACTATTGCCCCTACCTCAACAAGTGGTTGAAGACCAGACCACTCTGAATTGCCACGGATGTAGTACTCTGTATTCAACTTCATACAGCCATCCAGTACTCTGGTGTGTGTGGCTGCGCTTGGATTCCTTGATGGAGATAATGCGGGCATGTAATCCTGCCCATGCAGCTGGTGTACAGTGGAGCTGTGTCATAATACAGCCTAATGCCACTTTAGAGTCGGGTCATTAGCCTGTGTGGGCATGTGCCAGCCGGAGTAATCCTTATCTGATTGGACTATGAGACTAATCCTGCTCTGGAGCACCGGCACTGCCCAGCCCAATGATCTCTGCACTATCTCTCATTCTCTGTCTCTCTCACACACACATACTGAATATATACACACGCATGTACGCACACACGCGTGTAAACATTCACACGCACACCCACACACACACAGACACACACAGACACACACACACACACACACACACACACACAAACGTGTGTACACACACACACACACACACACAAACAAGTGCTCAGGCTCAAACACACATACACCAACAAAAACATACGCATGGAGAAAACACTAGTAGATTACTCCCACATCTGTGTTAAAAAATGCATGAATGTCAATGCCACACCCACAAACTCATAAGATACAGTGCATGTACCATAAGATACAGTGCATGTACACACACACTGGTATATTCTCAAGATGATTGACAGGAAGGAACCGAGGGAGGCCACACGAACAAGTCCTGGAGTTTGGTCATTCATTTCCCCAACCATCCTACATACATTCTCTTCAGCACCAGTCCATTTCCAGAACTGAGAAACCAGGAAAGGATACCAAGTGGGTGAATTTCACGCTTTTTTTTTTCATGCAGAGTAAAGCTGGCCCCCATATATTCTCATTCATATGGCATCACAAAGCTTTGGACTACTCTTACAAACGGCATTGAGGTCGCAAACAAAGCACATGTATTCCATCTATTGTTGATAGTCCTTCATGGAAAACGGCTCTGCCAGTGAACCCAGAGGCAGGGGTGTGAATTATTGGTCTTGCTGAAGAACACAACTCATATAACAGGTGATAGGAAAAAAGGGGGGGAACACTGCCACCAAAGTGGCCCTCTTTTGTCAAAGCATTTTCTCCCATCCTCTTTTGCACCTCCTGCCTGCCCCCCCCTTCTCCCTTCCTCCGTTTCTCCTCCTATAGCCGAGGCAGAGGGGGGGTGCTGTAATGAAGATGAATAGGGCAGATTAGCGTGGAGCGAGGCGTGGCGGTGTGCTATACCTGGCTGTGAGGAGAGGAGGCTGCGCCGACCAACGCGGATGCTCCGGTAGGCAGTCGCCCAGCCCAGACAGGATGGAGCAGTGTCCCCCCCTCCCTCTGGGGCCCAATCCATCAGCACCACGCATGTTTACCGTATGCTTAACACACACACACACACAGAACATAGCCCCAGATGAATCCCCCCACCTCTTCCCCTTTGTATGGCTCTGCCTCAGTATGGCAATAATACACAGACTAGTTTGCACAGTCTTCCAAAGCATAGGCCAGTCTTACTGCCAGTATAACTGCTAGTATAACTGGGTGCTAGTGTATTAGGGTGACTATGACAATAGAGGCTCCAAAGGATTTAATTCTGTGTTTAAAATGTAGTCTTGGATATTTATTTCTCACTATAGAAGAGGCATTTTGTATTTTATTGGGGTCCCCAATTACTCTTCCTGGGTTTCCAAACAGGAAACAAAACAACAAATAAAATACCTAAAATACATAATATAATATACATAATCCTCCTGTTGGTAGAGCATGGGTTGTGGGTTCGATTCCCTTGGGGACCAGTACAAAAAAGTATGAAAATGTATATACACTACTGTAAGTCACTCTGGATAAGAGTGTCTGCTAAATGACTAACATGTAAATGTGAATAATATACATAATATACATAACACTACATAATATTAAATAACCTCCTTCCTCTAACTCACGCTTCAGAAACAGGAGATGAATCCTGCCCTATAAGCCGTTCCGGCTCGCACAAGGCCACCCACCTACATAATACAATATACTGTATAATACAGCGCAAATTACAATACAAAATATATAAACATGGCTGCGTCTCATTTGATGTGAATGAGTGAAGCAAGCATAGAAATGTGGTGATGCTGAACTCTAATCTTTGACCTTCTTCGTGATAGACTGTGTTACTCCTGTTAGAGGTTGTTTGCCCAAATAGTAGGCCAGGGGTACATAGTTGCCAAATCTTGTGGAGGGCTCTTTGCTGATAGCACACATCTTTTGGTTTCTCTGATATCAGGAAAATTGAATCAAACACTGTAACAGATCAAGGGACATTCATATGAACCAGCTCCAAGGGCAACTGTGAGATTTCACAAATGAATCCCATGCTTTGGCGATGGCATATGCTATTGCATTTTCAGTATGACTGATAGTACAGGCGACTAGTGAAAACAAGTGTAAATCTACTAAATCTATATGAGCCATATTTTACGGAACCATCGAAGAGCTCCACTCTCATTCCAGTGCTGGAGACCGAAAAGGACCTGAATGTTCACAGGAGAGCGAGATCAGTGAGAAGTGCATCTACCTTTACACAAACACGCACACATGCATAAACACCCCCACACACGTACATACATGCACACACACACACACACACACAGCCTATACGGTTACTTTCTCATGGGTGAGGCTATGTATGGTATTACAGTGACTGGAGTGAGCAGTAGAGTGGTAGATGGATGTGTGGGTATTCCCCTCTGTGATCAGGGGCTCTCCTCTCCAGGAGCTGATTAAACAAACACAACCCCTCGCCCACCTGGGCCCACAACATGAGCTGTATGAGTGGGCCAGAGCTGGGCTACAGCAAATCACTGTCTGCATTGTCAGTTGTGATACAGACAGGATGCATCATCATCCATCGCAACAAGGTAGCTACCAATATATGAGACATAAGGTGTGGGATGATGATGTTCCACTTGATTTCAGCATTGGCATGAACCTCTACATGCTGTAGTTACAGTATCCACCTGAGATGGCAGACAGAGCAGCACCACACCTGGTCTGCAGCAGGAGCTTCTTGTGGCTGAGCTGCTGCTTATACTCCACTGCAGCTGCACCCGGCTCTGTAGTTTACTTCCTATTTTTCAATATCCCAGATTTCGGAATAAATTGTGCTAATTACCCATGAATAAATTTACCCGATTGCGTTTTTTTAAAGCCCAATTTCCACAGCAGGAAGTCGTTTGAATTGGTATTCAAATGAATCTGACCTCGATGTGTAAATGCGATGGTGCCGTTCTCCGCTTCCTCCCCTCATCAAGGCCTGAGACCATTCATGAATCGCAAATTACAAATCAGTGTTTATTTCCTGCCATTTTGATCACTGATTCAAAGGAGGGCGGCTGTTATCTTGCCACAAAAGAGAAGCTGCGGCATATGGGCTTTGTAATTGTAATTTACCTTGTGCCAAGGATAGGAGATTTTGGTCAGGTCTGGACTATGTACAATTGTCTGTTAATTAGATAACGGCCTGACTAAGGCAAAGGCCAGTCACATCACACCACTGATTTTCTCCACCTTCACAGAAAAGTGTGAATTTTCAACAGAGGTTAAAAATCGAAGACTTTGAAAACCTCTCCACATCTGTAGTTAACCTAATGCCCCTCCCACTGTATATCCTGGCTAGCACAGGAGAACAGATGCAGAGAGCCGCCCTGACAGATGTGGCCAACGTCAGCCATCCTACCTTGGTCAAAATCACCCAGTGATGTCGATGAAGAAATTAACATACAACAGTACTTTCATTGTCCAGGAAACTCTCAAAATAAAATGTCTTTGTAATTTCCAATTTTGTAATACATTTTTGCCATTGTGAATTTAACATGCCAAAAAACACATAACTTTATTCTGTGCAAACATTCACATTTTTAAGAGTTCAAATCATCAGATCTTTACAGTTGAGTGGCACTGACATTATTTTCATAAACCACTTCCTGGGGCTGACTTCACCTCAGGCTGTTAGAGCAGAGATCTGACCTGAGACTGACTGCTTACTGCTTGTCACATGACAGAGGAGTGTGCAGAAAGACAGGAGGCCTGTGCGAATCTCTCTGCTAAGAAGATGAGCAGATGTGTAACGCTGCGTGACCTCACAAGGTTACACTGCCACGCTCAAAGTCAGCATCCGACGCCTCCGCCGGTGCATGACAGGAAACAAGACGCCGGTGTGTGTCAAGTCAAGACGTGGGAGGTGGTCTTGAACCTGCGCTTGAGAGGTGACTGCGTTTGACACCTCGGAAAATACTAAGCACAGCCAGTTCAAAGGGTAAATGACAAGCACTGTTATGGCACCCCATCATCCCGGGGTCAAAGGTGGGGTCAGGATGGAAATAGACCTTTGACAGGAATGGATGACTCTCTGTTGCTGTTGTGCATTAGTCATTTTCATATGTTATCACAATTAGAAATTTTTGAAAAATGGTGCTGTTTTGAACAATTGAATCGACTGGTGGCAAAGAACGTAGAAAGTCATGTTTTGAAGGTGTCACTTGGGGATTGTGTATAGGCCTAAGAGGTGTGAAATGGAGGGTTCTTACAGTAGTTTATTGGCCCAATTCTGTGTCTGATACACTGTATGGGGCTTAAGCTAAACCTGATCCACATGGCATATGTCAGTAGAAAAGCAAAGGAAGGGATAAAAGTTATAACGTCAACGAGTGGGATAGGTCTTGCTACATGTAGCTACAGGTTAAAATGTAATCACTATGGTATACTGACATGGAGGAAATAAAGTGACTGCAAAACGCATGTGGCTCACTTACCTTCTAAGCAACACGTCCTCCACAATCCCGAATGGGTCATCACCTCTTCGTTCTTCTTGCTGGTCTCGTTATCGCTGACCGACTTTGACTTGCACGTGCCGCGCGAGTACAGCCAGTAGTCCGTGCCTACCGCGATGGTCATGAGACTGAAGGCGGCAAATGCGCCCACAGTGGTCAATAGCATCTGAACTCCGCGGTCAAACAGACCCATATTTCCGCATTCCATGAAAGGGGGACCCCCTTTCCTCTTTATATATAGGAAATAAATATTTGAAAATTTACGGGACCAAACCAAACTAAAAAAATGGGATATATTTGAGCGAAAGGAGGGGGAAGGAGGTGGATGCGGTAGGAACTTTATGGTTGCGTTTGGGTGAGGACTGACTAAGAGAAATTGGGTTTCCTTTTAGGGTAGTTTGGGGAGGAGGACGCAGTGTCTCTCTCCCCAGATGTGTTCTTACTAAATGTTACCCCAAAATATAAGAATTATGGACAAGGTAATGGCCTCTAAAATGGACTATACCGTCAACTGTTATCCCTATAACTACAACTAGCCTACACTTGCAGTTGTAGCATAAACCTACTAATGTAAAGATAATATTATGTATAATATACAATCACAGTAAGTGATAAGTAGAGAGAGACTTTAATATTTTTGGAATAAGGGGATAGTCTCAATCAAAATTCAGTAGGCTATTACGCTTTGAGACTAGCTTTTGTCTCGTGCTTTACAGTGTAGCACTTAACACATGTAGATCGCTGGCAACTGTTTCTTGATGTGCAAGGTTTGCAGATAAGTACTGTTCTATGGATAGCACTGAATTAATATGAGCTCAAATGGATGAAGAGAAGAGGGTGGGGGTGGTGTTAGAGTAATGGTAGGTTTACAACAATTCTGCCTGGCAAGTCAATATGTCTCTTAGATGCGAAATTAATTACAATTATTGTTGTCATATAATCCTGAATTTCTATATATTTTATGTTTAATTATGTTTGAATAACCCTACGTTAGGGCTATTCTAGTCAAGAGGGAAAAGCAAGGAGAGAAACAGGGACGGGAAATGAAGGACATATATCATAATAAGAAGAACATATTTAAATAAATGGACAATTCAAGTCCAGTAGAAACAAACGAAAATAATCCTGGGGTCTATATTATATAAGAAAGTAAAATACTATAGGGCTTGCATCAATTTGATAAATCAACCAACAATGGAATGAAGAAATCAAGCCCAATGAATTAATGAATTAATTAGTAAAGAAACAGATAAATCAAGTCGAAAACAAATTAAACAAGCGCTAGATTTCCTTTTTCCAAAAATTCTGATCCCCAGTTTCCATATGTAGCCTTTAGCTCTTTGAAGGTTTCCGCCGAAAATGGGGATCTGCGGTTGGAAGGGGTGCCGTCGACGATCCGGAGAGAGCGTGGTGCATCCAGCAAGGCAAGCCGACCATTACTCGACATAGAGCCGGGAAGAGGAGAACGAGGAGGTGGGGATGCCGCCGGAACTGATCCCTTTTAGTACCACTGTTAATGGTGTTTTTACTTGGGTATCCAAATTCACGGTTGTATCACACCCAGAACCGGAACCAGAACCTTCCCACTTGCATAGCCCTTGCGCAATGTAAATCGAAAATAATCTGATAGAAAACTCAGTTGCAAATCAAAGCAAAAAACTACAATAAATGTTCCAATCCTTGTTCCTTCCCTTGTTCGTTTAGATGATAGCGGAGGTTTTTTTCTGAGGGTGTAGGAGTGTGAAGCTGGGCTAGAAAAATATTACACAACCGGAGGAAGAGACCGACTGCACGCCACGCCGAACCAACAGCACAGATCCACAGAGCGGTTGAGAGGGGCGCAGATTGGAATCCGTATATTCTGGATGTCAATGTCAGCGCTATGCATTTAATTGAGGTTTTCTCCTCTAGGACGATGGTTTATGTCAGTGTTTGAATGCTGATTGTAATGCTGTAGATTATGAGTATATTTTCTTCCCACACTGACAGATGCTGTGCTCTGGTTTTAGTAGGCTACAGTGCTCGTCCACCGATGCTGGAAAGATAGCCTATTAAATATTTTAATTCCATTTCTGGAGTGGAGGGAGGGGTGAGTAGGGGGTGCGGGGGTGGCGGGCTGGTTTTCTGTGTGTGTGTGTGTGTGTGTGTGTGTGTGAACAGAGGGGGGTGGGGTTAGTTAGAACTGGCTGAAGGATTACAGAGAAATGTATTTTATATTTATGCTTTAGCATTATAAGCACTGACGTGTTTTGGGTTATTGCCACCTCAGGTTTTTATGGTAGCCTATTCATGGCGCTCCTAATGCTCCTAAAATAACCCCCCAAAATGATTTATTGGATTGAGTCTGAATTGCGTGACTCCACTCTTTTTCGTGCTCACTTGGTTTTGACTTTGGGTGCCAATTTTTCTCATTTTACATCCCACACTTTTAGTGCAGCTGTTGTTTCTCTCCCTCTATCATAATTAGTTTAATTACCAAATAACATGTCCATATTTTGACGCAGGGCAGCCTTATGAGATGCAATCAATCGCTTTTGGGCTGTTCTCAGACTTGGCCATTTGGATCCAAACAATCAAGGTGTCGCTTATAATTGCAAATACATCTGATTTATTAGCTCCTGCCACAGCCAGCAAAATATTTTCTCGGTCCTATACATGTAATTACTCCATGCACCTTCAATGCAATAACTCTGAATAAGGAAATAAGCAGTAAGAAGCCATAGAAACGCGCGGGGGTTGTCCGCCACTGCTCTTGAACGTGTGGTCCAGTCTCATGGTGCTGAAAGGACAGCTCCCTCCGCGCGCTGTAAACGTCGTTCAGTGTTCAGTAGCTTGTCTCCCCCTATCTTTCATGCGCCGCACCTGCAATTGAGCGTTTAATCCCAACAGCTATAGCGAGAACTACGGAAGTCCAGAGAGAACATATGAATAAAACAACAATTCCCTCCTTTTGTGGAGATCACGAAATAATAGTATTTTGATCATGACATAACAAAAGTTGTTTTGTCGAGATCACAAGGTCATTTTCTAGTGATCACTACATAACAAAAGTTGTTTTGTCGAGATCACGAGATAAACTATTAATAGGAGTGAATGTATTGATGATAGATTGACAATATGGCTGAGGCAGAGCCCAGGTTGGATCAGTGCATCCGTTTTTATTTTGATTAGGGATTAACCCAGGCAGAAATTGCATTTTGTCTGTCAGTTATATATTGCTTCCAGTTTTGGCTCCAATCCAATCCAATTTTAAAGACATGTAATAGTTTTAACAGGGAGGTTGGCCTGTCAATAGCAGCAAAAACACAGTCACAAACAACAATTAACAAGTAGTACAGAAAAATAAAAGGAGTAAAACAGGTGAAGTGAATCACATGTTGAGGTTTCTAAATACTCCAACATTTCATGAAGGCTACAGTGTTTTTGTCATTTCAGCCACAAATGGTGGGCAAAATGTTGTGGTGCTGAAGGACAGCTCCGCCATCCATCTAGTTATAAAAATAATCTCACTGGCACATTTCGGCGGCAGGTAGTTTACCGGTTAAGAGTGTTGGGCCAGTAACTGAAAGGTTGCAGGTTTGAATCCCCGAGCTGGCAATGTGGGAAAATCTGCCTTTCTGCCCTTGAGCAAGACAGTTAACCCCCACCAATAACTGTGCTGAGGACATCGATCAAGGCAGCACCTCTCTCTGATTCAGAGTGGTTGGGTTAAATGCGGAAGACACATTTCGGTTGAATGCATTCAGTTGTCCAACTGACTAGATATCCCCATACTGTAACGTGAAGTTTGTTTGTAATGCCATTGTTTGCCTTATATTTCTGGAGCTTTGATAAGAAGGCCCAGGCCTATAGGCTACTTACAACAGATGTGCTCTAATCAAAGGTCTTATGTCTTTGTAGAGTCTTACTACTGGTCCACTATGACACTGCTGCCAGTCTATCGCCAATACCTCCACTCCTATTTATAGAGTTTATCTCGTGACTTTTGCTATGTCCTGATCACAATATAAATAAGTTGTGATCTAAACATAACAATGCAATAATTGTTGTATTAATATGTACTCTCTGGACTTCTGTAGAGAACCAACTGTAGGCCTACCATACTTTTGTGCAATTAACTCATGTGTATGGATATAGTTTGCATATGGATATTTTCTGCCATTCCATTTATCCTGTCAACTCTTCCTCCTCGCAATAAGGCCCATTAATTTGATCTTCCTGATGATTCCTCAGTCCAACTCTTCAACTATGGCAGGCTTCTCCCTCCATCACTCATCTCTAATGTTTACCCAACCCAGCCATGTACACAGATCTGGGGGCCCATTAGCCATGTCGCAGTGGCTTTACTGAGCAATTAGAAAACAAATAGCACTGCTAGTTTTGGCCAAGGACTCTGTGATCTCAACAAACCGATGGAGCAAATAAACTGATGCATGAACAATGTATTGGGACTGGGAGTTGGGTGTTGGGTCCACAGTGACTGTTGCAGAGGGTTGGAATGAGATATCATCACAAGATCGACATGATCTGGAAAAACTCTAGGCCTAGTTTTAAGTCCAACCTAGCTGGGCCAGGAGATTTTCCTGGGCAGGTCACATGATCAGGAAAACCTCCTGGCCATAGTCATCCGTCCTAATTTGAGTGTTTTTATAATGCAGGCCATTTTGAACCTGGTTACTAACTGTAGTGGCAGTCCCTAGCGCCCCACTCATTAATAAGTCTGATGTATTAGACCATTGGGACTAACCTCTGATCTACACAGCCCTTCCATTGGAAATAAAATAAACACTTGAGCCTATAAGGTGAGCAGAAACCTGGCCCTGGCACTTACAAATCACTGGCTCTGTCATCTGGTCTGTGCAGGTTGAATGGCTGTGAGCTTCATCATAAAAGAAAAGTCATCATCATTTTCTTCTCAAGCCTCAGGTTATGAATTGTGGCCAATGTCTCTGTGACACGTTTGGACAAGGTGATGTGTGTTTCTCTTACTTCAGCATTTATCAGTTCTGAACAGAGAAACACTCCCTCACACTGTAGGTCTTCCATGTGCCACTTAGATGAAACATTTTCATCGGTGTCTTGCTCACATACTTGTTTCTCAGCTCACTGCGTCCTCTCTCTCCTTTAATTATTTCTTCCTCTCATCTGGGTCAAACTGAAAAATGCTTAGTCCCTGTAATCCCTAGTCCTGTGGAAAATGCTATTTTTCCTAAATCAATAAACAGCACCTTAATTTCCCCCTCATGTGTGTGTATTTTCACCTATATATGTCTCTGTATCTGTCGATATATCTGTCTCTATATATATCTATATATATCACATTTCAGGAGAAGACCCAGATGCAGACAGTGTCGAAGTAACAAAAGTATTTTACAAAAACAGGTGGCAGGCAAACGACAGGTCAAGGGCAGGCAGAGGTCAGTAATCCAGATCAGAGTCCAAAAGGTACAGAACGGCAGGCAGTCTCAGGGTCAGGGCAGGCAGAGGTCAATAATCCAGGGTGGTGTGACAAGGTACAGAACGGCAAGCAGGCTCAGGGACAGGGCAGGCAGAATGGTCAAAACCAGGAAAAATAGAAAACAGGAACTTGAAAAAGACAGGAGCAAGGGGAAAACCGCTGGTAGGCTTGACGAAACAAATCGAACTGGCAACAGACAAACAGAGAACGCAGGTATAAATACACTGGGGATAATGGGGAAGATGGGCGACACCTGGAGGGGGGTGGAGACAATCACAAAGACAGGTGAAACTGATCAGGGTGTGACAATATATCTGTCTATATATCTGTCTATATATCTGTCTCTATATCTGTCTACATATCTATATCTATATGTTCAGACCCCTTGACTTTTTCCAAATTTTGTTACTTATTCTAAAATTAATTACATTGTTTTTTCCCCTCATCAATCTACACACAATACCCCATAATGACAAAGCAAAAGCATGTTTTTAGAAATGTTTGCTCATTTATTAAAAATAAAAAAAGGAAATATCACATTTACATAATTATTCAGACCCTTTACTCAGTACTTTGTTTAAAGCACCATTGGCAGCGATTACAGCATCACATCTTCTTGGGTATGACACTACAAGCTTGGCACACCTGTATTTGGGGAGTTTCTCCCATTCTTCTCTGCAGATCCTCTCAAGCTCTGTCAGGTTGGATGGGGAGCGTCTCTTCAGAGGTTGGATTTTTCAGGTCTCTCCAGAGATGTTCGATCGGGTTCAAGTCCGGGCTCTGGCTGGGCCACTCAAGGACATTCAGAGACCTGTCCCGAAGCCACTCCTGCGTTGTCTTGGCTGTGTGCTTAGGGTCTTTGTCCTGTTGGAAGGTGAACCTTCACCCCAGTCTGAGGTACTGAGCGCTTTGGAGCAGGTTTTCATCAAGGATCTCTCTGTACTTTGCGCCGTTCATCTTTGCCTCTATCCTGACTAGTTTCCCAGTCCCTGCCGCTGAAAAACATCCCCACAGCATGATGCTGCCACCCCCATGCTTCACCATAGGGATGGTGCCAGGTTTCCTCCAGACGTGACGCTTGAATTCAGGCCAAAGTGTTCAATCTTGGTTTCATCAGACCAGAGAATCTTGTTTCTTGCCTTTTGGCAAACTCCAAGTGAGCTGTCATGTGCCGTCTGGCCACTCTACCATAAAGGCCGGAGTGGTGGAGTGCTGCAGAGATGGTTGTCCTTCTGGAAGGTTCCCCCATCTCCACAGAGGAACTCTAGAGCTCTAACAAAGTGACCATTGGGTTCTTGGTCACCTCCCTGACCAAGGCCCTTCTCCCCCGATTGCTCAGTTTGGCCTGGCGGCCAGCTCCAGGAAGAGTCTTGGTGGTTCCAAACTTCTTCCATTTAAGAATGATGGAGGCCACTGTGTTCTTGGGGATCTTCAATGCTGCAGAAATGTTTTGGTACCCTTCCCCAGATCTGTGCCTCGACACAATCCTGTCTCGGAGCTCTACGGACAATTCCTTCGACCTCATGGCTTGGTGTTTGCTCTGACATGCACTGTCATCTGTGGGACCTTATACAGACAGGTGTGTGCCTTTCCAAATCATGTCCAATCAGTTGAATTTACCACAGGTGCACTCCAATCAAGTTGTAGAAACATCTCAAGGATGATCAATGGAAACAGGATGCACCTGAGCTCAATTTCGAGTCTCATAGCAATGGGTCTGAATACTTATGTAAATAAGGTATTTCTGTTTTTTCACTTTGTCATTATGGGTTATTGTGTGTAGATTGCTGAGGATGTATATTTATTTAATCCATTTTAGAATAAGGCTGTAACGTAACAAAATGTGGAAAAAGTCAAGGGGTCTGAATAGTTTCCGAAGGCCCTGTATCTGTCTTTATATCTGTCTATATATTTGTCTTTCAGACTGTCTTTCTGTGTGTCTTCGTTTGCTTGTCTTTCCCCTCTCTTCATCCAATCAGGATCCCTCATTCACACTACCACTACCCAGCGTCCTCTGGGAGGGGGGCCTTGAGCTCTGACTAAAGACCTCTCTGAATCGCCGTCACGGCCAGGATTTGGGACACCCTCGCGTTTATTAAACAATTACCCGACAGGCGAGCCTGCACCAATCAGAGGGAGCCCAGGTCCCCACCCACACAACTCCCAAATGGACTCTTTATGTCAATCTGCAGATCCGGCCTAATCAGGGCCTTGTTAAAGCATCCCTGGAGCATTGGCTTAAGGAATGCTTTAAGTAAATTGTGCTCTGGAGTAAAAAAGAGGGGGAGAGGAAGGAGAGGGAGGAGAGGGAGGAGAGGAAGGAGAGGAAGGAGAGGGAGGAGAGGGAGGAGAGGGAGGAGAGGGAAGAGAGGGAGGAGAGGGAAGAAAAGTGTCGGCCCACTTTGAAGGAGGCAGCAGCCCTTTGAATGCTCGTCTCCATCCCCATTAATTAAAGGTAATCTCCGTTAAGTGGGAGTCTCTGGGTGAGGTTCTACCCTGGTGCCGTTTAGTCTCTGGGGCCGATCTCTCTAGTCTCTACAGCTCTGCTCTGAGGCAGGGAGGGAGGGATGCCAGAGACAGGGCCTTCACTAGTGCCATAGGGGCTAACAGTACAGTGCATCATGTGCTTCTGTAGTCTATATATTAACAGGGTACACAATGGATATGGTTGTGTTGGACAAACTGCATGAATCCACCAAGCTCATCCCATTGCTGACCCCACTCAAATGTCATCCCTTGCTTTCCTTTTCCAGTCTGCTTCCCAGGACAGTGTAAAAATACAACAATGTATTCCCCTCTAAATGGATAGCATAATGTTTTCATTGTGGCCAATGACAGTTTCTTCAGATAAAGCTGATGAGACTGGCAGCTGGCTGCCAGAATAACTAGACTCCCTCACCAGGGGGCGCTAGTCTTCTCTTCACCAGATGGAGGTGGGGGGCATGGAGCTACTTGTCGTCTCTCATCGTTACCAACTGATAGACCACAGTCTCCACAGCAGTCCCATTCTCAGACTGAGAATAGCCTATGAACCAGGCTGCCAGTGGAAACATGTCCCTGTGCCACAAAATTGTTTGCATTCCAGTTCCATCCAACTATATTCAGACAGTCAAAAGACAACGTACCAAACATCTTCCCTGCCACCATCAGCACCTTCCTCCCCTCTCTCCACTAGATTATATGTGTAATGAATTGAACCACTCTCATGCCAGGTGCCACAATTCCTCCCTACCCCTATATCTACTCTTCCTTGCCCCTCTGTTCCTCTATTCCTCTGTTCCTCTGTTCCTCTGTTCCTCTATTCATCTGTTCCTCTATTCCTCTATTCCTCTATTCCTGTTCCTATATCCCTCGATTCCTCTATTCCTTGGTTCCTCTGTTCCTCTCTGTCCTGTTCCACTGTGTTCTGTGGTGTTGGCCTGTGTTAGCCTGTGTTCTTTGCCACTGTTCTGCTGTGTTCTGCACTCTTCTGCGGCTTTGTTTAGCTGTGTTCTCCAGTGTTCTGTGGCTGTGTTGCATGTTGAGGACACTGCCCCGTCAGCAGCGGTTCCTCTCTGATCCCCGGTTGCCTGCTCTGAGCTGAGCTGAGTGGAGCTGAGTGAGCATTCTGACATGGCTGTCTCTCTCTGCTGCAACGCCCCAGCTCCCTCCCCCAGCACCACTGATCAAATGACTGGTGTTCTGTGCCTGTGATCCACACTGGCTACCAGGATGGCATCCAATCAGGGTTCCATACTGGGTAATTGCCTTGGTCACACAATGTTCCTTAAAAGGTATGGGGATTTTGCCCCAAACTGTGAATGCCCACTGGAGCATTGTATCTTGTGCACGTTGGTGTATGTATGCGGATGTATAATGCTTGAAATGCTTTTTTCATGGCTCTCTATCTGGCATGATCTTATGTGATCTCCCTATGTAAAATGTCAGTGCTATCAGAAACATAGCCTACATGGTGCATCAATGTCATTGTGCAATTAAAAACATGAGGGCTATGCATGCTTTTTGCAAGGCCCTCTGTCTGGCAGAGTGGCGTGAACAGTCTACATGACACTCAATATTTCAGCATGGGAGCAGTATGTGTTCAGTGCCTGCTGCTGTTGAAGCCCCTTACTGTTTACTGCTGTGCTGTGGAGAGACAGTGCTGTACTGAGTGAGGATGCTATTGTAGTGCCCAGGGGCAGACACACAGGTATGTGTGTGACTCAAACTGACAGCTACTCACTTCTAACTTACCATCTGTCTTTACCCATTTAATTTCTGCTTATATTCCGCTTCTAACAGACATACAGGCTCAGCAAGGGGCTGATAGTACCCTCAAAACACACACACACACTCTCTCTCTCCACAGTTTTCCTCCCTCCAACTCTTACCCTGTCCCCATAATCAATCAGGTGTGCGATATGGGTAAAGGGGAGGGGTTTGTCCATATTTAATGGGGGTGTGGCTGGAGGAAATGAATTACCATTCTTTCTTTCTCTCTCTCTCTGCCCCTGTTTCCTGGTGTGCCACTTCAATGCTTTATCATTCTCTCACTCCTCCTTTCTTAATTAATCAATATTTTTCTATGGTGTGAATGGGCCTAAAGCAAATATGCTGGAAGACTTATGAGAGCACTATATGCTAATGTCCCCATGTTCATTTCAAGGAAATACTCCATCCCCCTTTTCCCTGTAGTCTCTCTCTCTCTCTCTCTCTCTCTCTCTCTCTCTCTCTCTCTCTCTCTCTCTCTCACTATGGAGAACAGAGCACAGGGAATCAATATGTTTTCAATTTACAGCAGGGACTCACTCCCTCGCATTCTAATTAGAGCTTCTGGCCTCCCTTACTCCCAGCCACAGAGACACAGAGAGAGAGAGACGGGACAGACACACAGACACAGAGATGGACAGAAAGAGAGATGGACTAGAGTGAGAGTGAGGATTTTAGAGTGTGGTTTTTGTACAAAATGCTGGGTTTGGGAGATGGATCGGAGTGTAGCTTCTGCAGTCCTCATATTCCAACATTACATTCCAACTGCCTCTGCTCATGACATCATTGATGCCCTGCAACAGCTGCTTGTGATAGTACTGTAATCTGATCTGAGACCTGTTTGTGCTAGAGAGTGGGCTGTGCTTGCTGTGGTGTTGTGTGAGCCGAGAGCGTACTGAGGGCAGTGGTTAGGAAGCAGCAGGGGGAACCCGGCAGACCCAGCTGTGACAGTGGCAGAAATACAGATGTGCTGACTGCTCCGTTTCCATGGAAACAGCACAGAGCCTGCCCCTTACCCCACCCGTATCTTCAGCTTGCACAAGATAGGCTACATACAGCCTGGTTCACACATGCCTATAGATGTGTCAAAAAACATGTCTGTGAATTCCTGGCTCAATGTCCATGTATATTCCATGCTCTTTTATTTGTGTTGATGCATTTTTGAGTTGGTATATGCCTGTGACTGTGTAAGCGTGCTTGGGAGATTGAGAGATTGCTTTAGAGAGCAACATAGCAGATGAGAGACTCTTCAGGAAAAGAAAAACAGGGACACACTGAAGAGATCAAAGAATACATACTGAGCTTATTTAATCCATGAATGGCGATAGCTATAAATAGTGTCCCCGGTTTCAGCACTGGCCCACTGGACATTTCCCGACTGCTGCTGCTTGTGAGCAGAGTATTTGTGTGTGCGCTTTAAAGAGCCTGCATGCACAATATGTTAAGGGGATAGATGTTGTATAAGTCATGATCATCTGAACGTTGATTTGTGCACATTGGTGAGGGTGTGTGTACACATGTGTACATGAATGTATGTGAATGGGCACCCACATTCTCTCTCTCTCTCTTTCTAGCTGCAGTATGCTGTGGCTCTGTATGCAGGACCATCTCTGCCTCTCTGTCTCAGGCATTACATCACAAAGAATGGTGTGAGACAAGAGGTAAAGCTTTATTTTGATTAAGTCACAGTTAAACGCAGCACAACTATTTCATTCAGTTTTTTCCCTTTTCATTCCTAAGGGTATATCATATATGACCATAATTAGCTTGTTATAACAGACCACAGGTTATGAAACCATTCACTTATAGTATTGTAGTAATTTCATCAAACCAGTTTCACTTTATCTACAGTATATGAGTAAAAGTGACCTGTCTGTTCCGTATGTCTGGGCGTTGGTACACAGGGAACCCAGCTTTAACTATATGTTATTAGTAGGAAGAGAGAAGGGGGGTGGGGAGGGGTCTGCTAGCCCAGCACCAGGTTAAAGCAGGCGAGCTGAATCACATTGTGCTTGCTTCAGTGATATTGGAAGACTTGACCTTCCCAGCCACAGCACTTTTTCAATTCAATCCAATTAGTTTAGCAATGTGTCACCACCAAAGCAGTGTGGTGCGAACATGCTGGGGAATCCCAATGTGAGAGCAGGGCCCATATTTAATCTCCCTGAACCCAGTGCCTTGTGGAGGAAAGATGAAGCACCGAGACACGTGACTTAAAGACACAAGGAAATATGCAGTATTTACAGGGGAATATTGAACCACTCTCTAAGCTTTTCTTTTAGTCCAATGTCTCCACTTCTGTCTCAACCAAATCATGTCCTCAACATGCTCTTATTCTGTCCTTTATTTCATAGAAAGATGCTATGGTGATATCTTATTCTCTTCCTTCCCTCGTCACTCTGTCCTTCACACACCTGAGCTGCATGTGAGCCATGGTGCTAAATCATCTCATCTCGCTCTCTCTGCTCCACTCTGTATGCTAGAAGTGCACTGTCTACCTCCTCAGTTTATTGAACTGATTTTAAACCTGCACCATCCCTAACCTTCAATGGCTGAGGGACAGAGGCAGTGCCATTAAGATTGAGGTGGGATAAATGCAAATAAACTATAAAATCTATTTGCAGGTTGCAGGTATGATAATAAAAACAACATGCATACAAATGAATCCATGAGTGAGTTAATGGATGAATGGATAAAACAGTGAACACATTTCGCTTTGATTTACACATAACACATGAAACAAGAAACACACTGGAACTATCCTTTGATGCTCATCATCAGATTCATCTAATTCCTTCTTGATGATTCTATGCATTTTAATGGTAGGCTATATGTTAATCAGAACCAAGGACAGAGGTACACTACCAGTCAAAAGTTTTAGAACTGTCAGGGTGACATGTATGCTGTGAGCGAAGTCAAGCGCAGGACACCGAGCTACTGGCAGATGAACTTTACTTGCACAGTAATCAAAAATACAAACAAAACCAAACAAACAATCACACACAATAACCAATGAGAGACAGGGGGTTATAAAGGGAATACAATGTAACATAATGGGAAACAGGTGAAAACAATCAAGACAAACTAGACAAACACCGAAACATAGATCGGTGGCAGCTAGTACGACGAACGCCGAAGCCTGCCCGAGCAAGGAGGAGGAGCAGCCTCGGCTGATTCCGTGACAGTACCCCCCCCTTGACGCGCGGCTCCAGCCGTGCGCCGACCCCGGCCTCGGGGACGGCCAGGAGGACGCGGAGCAGGGCGAGTCGGATGACTCCGGTGGAAGTCCCTCAACATGGAGGGATCTAGGACGTCCCTCCTAGGGACCCAGCATCGTTCCTCCGGACCGTACCCCTCCCACTCCACGAGATACTGCAGGCCCCCCATCCGACGCCTCGAATCCAAGATGGAACGGACTGAGTACGCCGGAGCCCCCTCGATGTCCAACGGGGGCGGAGGAGCCTCTCGTACCTCACTCTCCTGGAGTGGACCAGCCACCACCGGCCTGAGGAGAGACACATGGAACGAGGGGTTAATGCGGTAATTAATGGGCAGTTATAACCTATAACATACCTTGTTCAATCTCCTCAGGACTTTAAATGGCCCACAAACCGCCGACCCAGCTTCCGGCAGGGCAGGCGAAGGGGCAGGTTTTGGGTCGAGAGCCAGACCCGATATCCCGGTGCATACACCGGAGCCTCACTGCGGTGGCGATCGGCGCTCGCCTTTTGCCGCCTGATAGCCCGCTGCAGATGGACATGCGCAGCGTTCCAGGTTTCTTCCGAGCGCCGAAACGACTCATCCACCGCAGGGGCTTCGATCTGGCTCTGATGCCAAGGTGCCAGAACCGGCTGATAACCTAGCACACACTGAAAAGGCGTAAGGTTAGTGGAGGAGTGGCGGAGTGAGTTTTGGGCTATCGCTGCCCAGGGAATATATCCCGACCACTCCTCCTGCCGGTCCTGGCAATAGGACCTCAGAAACCTACCCACATCCTGGTTCACTCTCTCCACCTGCCCATTACTCTCGGGGTGAAAACCTGAGGTAAGGCTAATCGAGACCCCCAGACGTTCCATAAACGCCCTCCAGACTCTAGAGGTGAACTGGGGACCCCGATCAGACACTATATCCTCAGGCACCCCGTAGTTCCGGAAGACGTGTGTGAACAGGGCGTCAGCAGTTTGTAGGGCAGTAGGGAGACCTGGCATAGGAATGAGACGGCAGGCCTGTCCATGCAAGTCCCGGAAAATCTCATCCACAAATGATTGGAAGACGGAGCATTCATTGAAGGAGCATTCATTAAACCGTATGGCATGACGAGGTTCTCATAGTGACCCGAGGTGGTACTGAATGCTGTCTTCCACTCATCTCCCTCCCTAATGCGCACCAGGTTGTACGCGCTCCTGAGATCCAATTTTGTGAAGAATCGTGCCCCGTGTAATGACTCCGTCATACTAGCAATCAGAGAGAGAGGATAGCTGTATTTGATTGTGATCTGATTGAGACCACGGTAATCAATACACGGGCGTAAACCCCCATCCTTCTTCTTCACAAAAAAGAAACTTGAGGACGCAGGGGAAGTGGACGGCCGTATGTATCCCTGTCTCAGAGATTCGGTGACGTATGTCTCCATAGCCGCCGTCTCCTCCTGAGACAGAGGATACACATGACTACGCGGAAGCGCAGCGCCTACTTGGAGGTCTATCGCACAATCCCCCTGTCGATGAGGTGGTAATTGAGTCGCCTTCTTTTTACAGAAGGCGAGTGCCAAATCGGCATACTCAGGTGGAATGTGCATGGTGGGAACTTGGTTCAGGCTTTCCACCGTCGTTGCCCCTACTGAAACACCTACACACCGCCCGAAACACTGATCAGACCATCCCTTGAGAGCCCTCTGTTGCCATGAAATGTTGGGGTCATGAGATGTTAACCAGGGAAGCCCCAACACCACGGGAAACGCAGGAGAATCAATCAAATACAAACGTAGTATCTCCTCATGGCCCTCCTGCGTTTTCATCCTGAGAGGCGCTGTGACTTCCCTAATCAATCCTGACCCCAAAGGACGGCTATCTAGGGCATGGATGGGGAAGGGCACATCAACAGGTACAATAGGAATCCCTAACTTATAGGTGAATTGGCGATCGATAAAATTCCTAGCTGCGCCTGAATCTACTAGCGCCTTATGCTGGGAGTGAGGAGAAACCTCGGGAAACACAACTTTAATACACATATGCGCAACAGAGAGCTCTGGGTGAGTTGGGTGCCTACTCACCTGGAATGACTCATCAGTGCGCTGCCTACTGCCTCGAATCCTAGGAGACCCTCCCCAGCACCGACCAGCAGTGTGTCCTCTGCGGCCACAGTTGGTGCAGGGGACGGCCTCCCTCCTGGTCTCTCTCCTGGTCTCCCTAGCACCAGCACCTCCGAGCTCCATAGGGGTCGGCTCGGAAGTGCTGGGGGATGGAATGGACGGCCCTGAATCCGGACGTCCGCGGGTAGCCAACAGGGTATCCAGGTGAATGGACATGTCCACCAGTTGGTCGAAGCTGAGGTTGGTGTCCCTGCAGGCCAATTCCCGACGCACGTCCTCCCTCAGGCTACATCTGTAGTGGTCGATGAGGGCCCTCTCATTCCATCCAGCGTTGGCAGCCAGCGTCCGGAAGTCCAGCGCGAACTCCTGTGCGCTCCTCCTCCCCTGTCTAAGGTGGAATAGACACTCACCCGCCTCTTTACCCTCTGGTGGATGATCGAATACTGCCCTGAAGCGGCGAGTGAACTCCGAAGAGTTAACCCACTCGGCGTTGGCCCACTCCAGCGCCTTGCCGGACAGACAGGAGATTAGGGCGGACACGCTCTAGTATCCCGAGGGCACCGGGTGGATGGTTGCTAGGTAGAGTTCAACCTGGAGCAGGAAACCCTGACACCCGGCCGCTGTGCCATCATAAGCCCTCGGGAGCGAGAGCCAAAACCCACTGGACCCCGGAGGTGAAGCGATGGGCATCGCCGATGGTGGTGGTATCGTTGGAGGAGGCGTAGGCAGACCCCCTCTTTCCCATCGCTCCATAGTGCTCACCACCCGTTCCATGGCGGTGCCGAGAGCCTGGATCATGGCCGCTTGGTGTTCGACGCGTTCCTCCATTGATCCAGCTGGCACCGCCGCTCCTGCTGACTCCATGTGTGGTGTGTGATTCTGTTAGGGCGACGTGTATGCTGTGAGCGAAGTCAAGCGCAGGACACCGAGCTACTGGCAGACGAACTTTACTTGCACAGTAATCAAAAATACAAACAAAACCTCCAAACAGGGAGGAACAAAATACGCATTCACCCGAACACTGCCGACTTCACGGAAAACAATCACACACAATAACCAATGAGAGACAGGGGGTTATAAAGGGAATACAATGTAACATAATGGGAAACAGGTGAAAACAATCAAGACAAACTAGACAAACACCGAAACATAGATCGTGGCAGCTAGTACTCCGGGGACGACGAACGCCGAAGCCTGCCCGAGCAAGGAGGAGGAGCAGCCTCGGCTGATTCCGTGACAAGAACACCTACTCATTCAAGGGTTTTTCTTTATTTTTACTATTTTCTACATTGTAGAATAATAGTGAAGACATCAAAACTATTAAATAACACACATAGAATCATGTAGCAACCAAAAAAGTGTTAAACAAATCAAAATATATTTTATATTTGAGATTCTTCAAATAGCCACCCTTTGCCTTGATGACAGCTTTGCACTCTTGGCATTCTCTCAACCAGCTTCACCTGGAATGCTTTTCCAACAGTCTTGAAGGAGTTCCCACATATGCTGAGCACTTGTTGGCTGCTTTTCCTTCACTCTGCGGTCTGACTCATCCCAATCCATCTTAATTTGGTTGAGGTTGGGGGATTGTGGAGGCCAGGTCATCTGATGCAGCACTCCATCACTCTCCTTCTTGGTAAAATAGTCCTTACACAGCCTGGAGGTTTGTTGGGTCCTGTTGAAAAATAAATGATAGTCCCACTAAGCCCAAACCAGATGGGATGGCATATCACTGAAGAATGCTGTGGTAGCCATGCTGGTTAAGTGTGCCTTGAATTCTAAATAAATCACAGACCGTGTCACCAGCAAAGCACCCCCCACACCATAACACCTCATTCTCCATGCTTTACGGTGGGAAATACACATGCGGAGATCATCCGTTCACCCACACTGCGTCTCAAAGACACGGCGGTTGGAACCAAAAATCTCAAATTTGGACTCCAGACCAAAGGACAAATTTCCACCAGTCTAATGTCCATTGCTCGTGTTTCTTGGCCCAAGCAAGTCTCTTCTTCTTATTGGTGTCCTTTAGTAGTGGTTTCTTTGCAGCAAATCGACCATGAAGGCCTGATTCACACAGTCTCCTCTGAACAGTGGATGTTGAGATGTGTCTGTTACTTGAAATCTGTGAAGCATTTATTTGGGCTGCAATTTCTGAGACTGGTAAATCTAATGAATTATCCTCTGCAGCAGAGGTAACTCTGGGTCTTACATTCCTGTGGCGGTCCTCATGAGAGCCAGTTTCATCATAGCGCTTGATGGTTTTTGCGACTGCACTTGAAGAAACGTTCAAAGTTATTGAAATGTTCCATATTGACTGACCTTCATGTCTTAAAGTAATGATGGACTGTCGTTTCTCTTTGCTTATTTGAGCTGTTCTTGCCATAATACGGACTTGGTATTTTATCAAATAGGGCTATCTTCTGTATACATTTACATTTACGTCATTTAGCAGACGCTCTTATCCAGAGCGACTTACAAATTGGTGCATTCACCTTATGATAGCCAGTGGGACAACCACTTTACAATTTTTTTTATTTTTTTTATAATGTTTTAATTTTTAATTTTTAGAGTATATTTTTAATTTACATTTGTTTTATATATATATTGTTTTTTTATTTTGTTTTTTAAAATGTATTTATTTATTTATTTTTGTGTGTGGGGGGGGTAGAAGGATTACTTTTATACTATCCCAGGTATTTCTTAAAGAGGTAGGGTTTCAAGTGTCTCCGGAAGGTGGTCAGTGACTCCGCTGTCCTGGCGTCGTGAGGGAGCTTGTTCCACCATTGCGGTGCCAGAGCAGCAAACAGTTTTGACTGGGCTGAGCGGGAACTGTGCTTCCGAAGAGGTAGGGGGACCAGCAGGCCAGAGGTGGAAGAACGCAATGCCCTCGTTTGGGTGTAGGGACTGATCAGAGCCTGAAGGTAAGGAGGTGCCATTCCCCTCACAGCTCCGTAGGCAAGCACCATGGTCTTGTAGCAGATGCGAGCTTCAACTGGAAGCCAGTGGAGTATGCAGAGGAGCGGGGTGACGTGAGAGAACTTGGGAAGGTTGAACACCAGACGGGCTGCAGCGTTCTGGATGAGTTGTAGGGGTTTAATGGCACAGGCAGGGAGCCCAGACAACAGGGAGTTGCAGTAATCCAGACGGGCTCTGTCATAGCTGGCCGTGACCGGGAGACCCATGGGGCGGCGCACAATTGGCCCAGCATCGTCCAGGGTAGGGGAGGGAATGGCCGGCAGGGATGTAGCTCAGTTGGTAGAGCATGGCGTTTGCAACGCCAGGGTTGTGGGTTCGATTCCCACGGGGGCCAGTATGAAAAATAAAAAAATAATAATGTATGCACTAACTGTAAGTCACTCTGGATAAGAGCCTGCTAAATGACTAAAATGTAAAATGTAAAAATGAGATGACAAGTGCCTGGATTAGGACCTGTGCCGCTTCCTGTGTAAGGTAGAGTCGTACTCTGCGAATCTTGTCACAACACAACTGATTAATAAAAATAAAGAAAAACCCTTGAATGAGTAGGTGTTCTAAAACTTCTGACCGGTAGTGTATATGATGCTATGCTAAGCTACAGGACTGTTTTGCTAGCACAGACTGGAACATGTTCCGGGATTCTTCAGATAGCATTGAGGAGTACACCACATCAGTCACTGGCTTCATCAATAAGTGCATCGATAACGTCGTCCCCACAGTGACTGTACGTACATACCCCAACCAGAAGCCATGGATTACAGGCAACATCCTCACTGAGCTAAAGGGTAGAGCTGCCGCTTTCAAGGAGCGGGACTCTAACCCGGACGCTTATAAGAAATCCCGCTATGCCCTCCGACGAACCATCAAACAGGCAAAGAGTCAGTACAGGACTAAGATTGAATCGTACTACACCGGTTCTGACGCTCGTCGGATGTGGCAGGGCTTGAAAACTATTACAGACTACAAAGGGAAGCACAGCCGCGAGCTGCCCAGTGACACAATACTTCCAGACGAGCTAAACCACTTCTATGCTCGCTTCGAGGCAAACAACACTGAAGCATGCATGAGAGCACCAGCTGTTCCGGATGACTATGTGATCACGCTCTCCGTAGCCAATGTGAGTAAGACTTTTAAGCAGGTCAACATTCACAAGGCCGCAGGGCCAGACGGATTACCAGGACGTGTACTCCGAGCATGTGCTGACCAACTGGCAAGTGTCTTCACTGACATTTTCAACATGTCCCTGACTAAGTCTGTAATACCAACATGTTTCAAGCAGACCACCATAGTCCCCGTGCCCAAGGACACTAAGATAACCTGCCTAAATGACTACCGACACGTAGCACTGACGTCTGTAGCCATGAAGTGCTTTGAAAGGCTGGTCATGGCTCACATCAACACCATTATCCCAGAAACCCTAGACCCACTCCAATTTGCATACCACCCCAACAGATCCACAGATGATGCAATCTCTATTGCACTCCACACTGCCCTTTCCCACCTGGACAAGAGGAACACCTACGTGAGAATGCTATTCATTGACTACAGCTCAGCATTCAACACCATAGTGCCCTCAAAGCTCATCACTAAGCTAAGGATCCTGGGACTAAACACCTCCCTCTGCAACTGGATCCTGGACTTCCTGACGGGCCGCCCCCAGGTGGTAAGGGTAGGTAACAACACATCTGCCACACTGATCCTCAACACGGGGGCCCCTCAGGGGTGCATGCTCAGTCCCCTCCTGTACTCCCTGTTCACCCATGACTGCATGGCCAGGCACGATTCCAACACACTCATTAAGTTTGCAGACGACACAACAGATGTAGGCCTGATCACCGACAACGATGAGACAGCCTATAGGGAGGAGGTCAGAGACCTGGCATCCTGACCTGGCATCCTGACTGGTTGCATCACCGCCTGGTATGGCAACTGCTCGGCCTCTGACCGCAAGGCACGACAGAATGTGGTGCGTACGGCCCAGTACATCACTGGGGCCAAGCTTCCTGCCATCCAGGACCTCTATACCAGGCGGTGTCAGAGGAAGGCAAAGACTCCAGCCACCCTAGTCATAGACTGTTCTCTCTGCTACCGCACGGCAAGCGGTACCGGAGTGCCAAGTCTAGGTCCAAAAGACTTCTCAACAGCTTCTACCCCAAGCCATAAGACTCCTGAACAGCTAATCATGGATACCCGGACTATTTGCACTGCCCCCCCACCCCCACCCCCACCCCATCTTTTTACGCTGCTGCTACTCTGTTAATGATTTATGTATAGTCACTTTAACTCTACCCACATGTACATATTACCTCAACTACCTCAACTAGCCGGTGCCCCCGCACATTGACTCTGCACTGGTACCCCCCTGCATATATAGCCTCCCTACTGTTATTTCATTTCACTGTAATGTCTACACCTGTTGTATTCGGTGCATGTGGCCAATAACATTTGATTTGATTTGATCACAACACTTCAACGCTAGGATCATATGCTTTACTCCAGTCACTCAGGTTGGTGCCATGCCCCCTCATGTGGCAGGGAGAAGATACTGCAGTAACTTGTATCATGACAGTCTTACATTTGTCGGCTAGCTACCCTCCGAAGTCCCTAGTATGTTAAAAAACATCTAGTCTCACCATCCTTTCAAATACAACTTTAAAATGAACTTCAAAAATAGGCCACAATCTTGTTCCCGGTGACAGATTTGTTAACTAAAGGATTCGCTCTGTTTGAGAGTTTCTACTTCTCGCCTCGCAATGTCAATGGCCGTGTTCGAGAGGATCAACACCGCAATGTATCATGGGTAAATTGTGACTGACTGATTGATCTACAAATAATAATTAGTTGTTATTTATGATGCAAAGTGATTTGTAGATCAGTCAGTCGGCAGTCGCCTGCAGTCATTTTGATGCTCTCGAACATGGCCAATCATTCAAAGGCATGTGACCTGGTCCAAGTTGAGTTTGGTAAAGTAAGGGAAAAGAAACTGAGAATATCACTTTTCAAGTCCCCTTGTGTTGTATTATGGGGATAGAAATTGTCCGACTTGCGCCTACATGACGACTGCATGAACTTTACAAAAACCATGTGATCAAAGGTCATGAAGTTTTGACCGCATTCAACTCCAAATTTCTGCAGTTGCTCATAACAACGTCATCCTGCAGTCATCACACGCTTTGTGGGAGGCTCTATTGTCAACCAATCATTAGGGTGTTTTTGTTTGACCCAAACGGACATGACCAAAGACGTGACTGAAACAGGAATCAACTTTGCCGACGGCAGTGGATATGTACAATTTATTGTGATATTTGAGTCTCTCTCTCACCAATTGATAGTAAAATGTACACATATATACAGTATATATACAAAAGTGTGTGGACACCCCTTCAAATTAGTGGATTTGGCTATTTCAGCCCCACCCATTGCTGACAGGTGTATAAAATCGAGCACACAGCCATGCAATCTCCATAGACAAACACTGGCAGTGGAATGGCCTTGCTGAAGAGCTCATTGACTTTCAACGTGGCACCGTCATAGGATGCCACCTTTCCAACAAGTCAGTTCGTCATATTTCTGACCTGCTAGAGCTGCCCCGGTCAACTGTAAGTGCTGTTATTGTGAAGTGGAAATGTCTATGAGCAACAACAGCTCAGTGGTAGACCACACAAGCTCACAGAACGGGACCGCCGAGTGCTGAAGAGTGTAGCGTGTAAAAATCGTCTTTCCTCGGTTGCAACACTCACTACCGAGTTCCAAACTGCCTCTGGAAGCAATGTCAGCACAAAAACTGTTCGTCGGGAGCTTCATGAAATGGGTTTCCATGGCCGAGCAGCCGCACACAAGCCTAAGATCACCATGTGCAATGCCAATCGTCGGCTGAAGTGGAGCAGTGGAAACGTGCTCTCTGGAGTGATGAATCACGCTTCACCATCTGGCAGTCCGACGGACGAATCTGGGTTTGGCGGATGCCAGGAGAATGCTACCTGCCCCAATGCATAGTGCCAACTGTAAAGTTTGGTGGAGGAGGAATAATGGTCTGGGGCTGTTTTTCATGGTTTGGGCTAGGCCCCTTAGTTCCAGTGAAGGGAAATCTTAACACTACAGCATACAATGATGACATTCTAGACGATTCTGTGCTTCCAACTTTGTGTCAACAGTTTGGGGAAGGCCCTTTCCTGTTTCAGCATGACAATGCCCCCGTGCACAAAGCGAGGTCCATACAGGAATGGTTTGTCAAGATCGGTATGGAAGAACTTGACTGGCCTGCACAGAGCCCTGACCTCAACCCCATCGAACACTTTTAGGATGAATTGGATGACTGCGAGCCAGGCCTAATCGCCCAACATCAGTGCTCAACCTCACTAATGCTCTTGTGGCTGAATGGAAGCAAGTCCTCGCAGAAATGTTCCAACATCTAGAGGAAAGCCTTCCCAGAAGAGTGGAGGCTGTTATAGCAGCAAAGGGGGGACCAACTCCATATTAATGCCCATGATTTTGGAATGAGATGTTCGATGAGCAGGTGTCCACATACCTTTGGTCATGTGTACCTCAAACTTCCTTCATAGTGGACACAGAGACATAAAAATGGTATCAACGAGTTCATCTGACTCTAGGGAAGTAACATTGCCAAAATCCCTTTAAGTTTATTAGGCAGTGACAATGTACAACAAAACTTAAGTCTCAGAATATGAGAAGAAGTGATGCATTGCACCAGATTTAGCTGACAGCTAGTAAACATAATATTAGACCTTGATGAAAAGGTACTGTATGTCAACTAGGCTAATGAGAAAGCAAAAACAATGTCAACAAACCAAAATCATACAAAGCAAGACTATACTGTGAGGTCCAAGGGAGTGGAGTAGGCAGTCAGTGTGTTGGTTGGTACAGAACATATAAACATGAAAACCTTAAGTACAGACATTTAAAACCATAGATTTGTATTTGGTTTTGTATTTATTATGGATCACCATTAGCTGCTGTCAAGGCAGCAGCTACTCTTCCTGGGGTCCAGTAAAAGATCAGGACATACAGACACATTTGAACAACATTTCATCAGGTGTAAAGCTTAATGTTTGCCAATATGAATAGGCTATGTATCAGAATAATATGTAGACCTATCGTTCCCAAGGGGAAATTTGTCTTAGACACACATCTATCATACCCCAAGACACGCCTCTCACCATTGCAATAACAGGGGAGGTTAGCATTTTTGGGGGGGTATGATATTTGTGCATCTGTAACTTTCTCACTCATCATTATTCAAGATTCATTCAGGATTATCCATAATCATGGTAGCATCCACATTAATGTAGAAGTGTTTAGAAACATATTCTATTCTTATTTACAATAAAAGTGACTCCAAAATGACACAATGTTTCATCTCTCACAGGGCGCAGCCATCTTGCATAGACTCTTGTGTGTTCCATGGTGAACGAGCTATGCAAAGTAGCTAGCTTAAGGGAGGTGACCATTGCAGGACTAAGCACGATTATGAACACACTTTCCCTCAAGTCCTGCTAACCAGCACCTGCACGTATATAGCAAGAGATAAGCTATAAACGTGGCGTGAGTTACAGCTGACCCGCACGTATAAAGCAAGAAATAAGCTATAAACGTGTGAGAGGTAGAATGCCCGTTCACGGTCAGGCAGTTTACACTGATGGCTTAATTATTTTTCCACAAGGAAAAGTTACAGCCATTCATGTTTCCTCTCCATCATTCAGATAGTGTATGAGACAAAGGCTGATACTGTAGGTCCGTAGTAATCTTTACTATTATACTGTGTTGCACAGTATTTACTTTAGATATAGTATATTACACTGTGAGCTTAATTGTGGAAAAGGTACAGCCATTCACTTCTCCTCTCCTTCAGATAGTGTATGAGACTAAGGCTGATACTGTAGGTCCCATTCTATACTATCGTACAGTATTGTGCAGTATATACTATAGACAGTAATATTACACTGTTGGCTTCCTTTTCCAGTATTGGGCTGAGTTTATGATAGCCCAACCATAGTGAGAATACACTGGTGTTTTTTTCACACAGTTGCGATAGTTTTTGTTACACTATTTTACAGTACAGAAAGTAACTATCATAGTTTCCCTTGGAAACTTAATATCAGCTCTATTACACTGAGGGTTTCAGTGTGTAGCTGTGTTTACTATAGTTATGTTGCACTACTTTACAGTACAGACAGTAACTATCATAGTTTCCCTTGGAAACTTAATATCAGCTCTATTACACTGAGGGTTTCAGTGTGTAGCTGTGTTTACTATAGTTATGTTGCACTACTTTACAGTACAGATAGTAACTATCCCTTAATTGGAAACTGACAGCTCTATTACAATACTGTTTTTTTCACTGGGTTTACTATAGTTTTTCTGTTGCACTACTTACAGTAGGCTACATACAGTAACTATGCTCGTTTCTAGTGACTGTCCTAGTTTCTCTTGGAAACTCACTGCGGTCTAATAAACTAATAACCCCAGCTACACGCTGCGGTCTAATAAACTAATAACCCCAGCTACACACTGCGGTCTAATAAACTAATAACCCCAGCTACACACTGCGGTCTAATAAACTAATAACCCCAGCTACACACTGCGGTCTAATAAACTAATAACCCCAGCTACACACTGCGGTCTAATAAACTAATAACCCCAGCTACACACTGCGGTCTAATAAACTAATAACCCCCAGCTACACGCTGCGGTCTAATAAACTAATAACCCCAGCTACACACTGCGGTCTAATAAACTAATAACCCCAGCTACACGCTGCGGTCTAATAAACTAATAACCCCAGCTACACACTGCGGTCTAATAAACTAATAACCCCAGCTACACGCTGCGGTCTAATAAACTAATAACCCCAGCTACACGCTGCGGTCTAATAAACTAATAACCCCAGCTACACACTGCGGTCTAATAAACTAATAACCCCAGCTACACACTGCGGTCTAATAAACTAATAACCCCAGCTACACACTGCGGTCTAATAAACTAATAACCCCAGCTACACACTGCGGTCTAATAAACTAATAACCCCAGCTACACACTGCGGTCTAATAAACTAATAACCCCAGCTACACGCTGCGGTCTAATAAACTAATAACCCCAGCTACACACTGCGGTCTAATAAACTAATAACCCCAGCTACACGCTGCGGTCTTGCACAGTGTGTAGCTGGGGTTATTAGTTTTATGTTGTACTTACAGTTAAGACTGTAACTATCCTAGTTTCCCCTGAAACTCAGTATATAGCTGGGTTTACTATAGTTTTGTTATATTAGTTTACAGTACAGACAGTAACTATCCTAGTTTCCCTTAGAAACATACATAACAGCTAGATTACACTGCTGGTTTTATGCAGTGTATAGCTGGGGTTGCCATATTAATTTGTTATACTGCAGGGTATACACTATCCATCTCTTCTTCCCACAGAGAGAAACTACCATTTCCAGTATGGCTTTTCGCCTTGAGAAATGCGAGGTGACCCTGCCCACAGGCAGCGGACTGCGTCTAAGAAGGGTGGCACTCTGCAGTCACCCTGAGGTGCTTGCCGCTGGCATTGGCAGCTTCCCAAAGGCCAAAGTGAGAGAGGCAAGTTGAGTCCCCATGGGCACTAAATACAGTGAATGAAGGATACGAACTCCAATTCCGATGCTGGCCACCGCTATAGTCCCGGTCGCCTCAAATGTCTCAGGGTCTTCTAGTGTTGACGCCCTGGTTGACTGAATGTTTCCGAATGAGTTCAGATGAAGGAGTGTCAATCTACACCCAAACCCCTCATTCTGGCCAAGGGTTCTGTCTGACAGACATGTTAACCGGCCATTACAGTTATCCACACACGCCCCTCTCACTGTTGTGGGTGAACTAGGGGCTTCCCCCAGTGTGTTGTGCCCGGATAGGGCAATGGACACTTTTCACAGACGCAGGCAATACGAAAGCGTTATCAGTTTTCGTTAACTATGGTGAGAGAGTTTTGGGCAACGGCCTATCTGACCGGACTCTCACATTACATGGTGGACACTGTTACTGCAGCATTTCGGCTGGTCCGCTAGCCTTTGTCTTTTGCTGTGGTGGCACATTCTACTGGAGGAGTTATACCTGGATGATTGGATAGTCTGCCCCATCCAGGGAACAGGTCACAACGGACACGAGGACCCTCTTGAACCACATTTGAGTTCTGGGCCTCACCCTAAACGAGGAGAAGAGTCACCTGACCCCCTCACGGAAGGTGATCTACCTCGGGATGTCCATAGACTCGACTCTCATTAGGGCACTTCTCCCTCAGGTGAGAGTAACAAAGTCCTATCCTACCTCAACTGTTTCCGGCTCGGACGAGCCATGTCGGTGTTAGAGTGCCAACAGTTACTCTGCCTACTGACGGTGGCTTCACTGTTGGTTCCGCTGGACATTCTCCATCAGGCCACTCCAACGATGGTTCAACTCCCACGGCCGGCACCCAAAACAACACAGACACCGTCAACTGTTGGTGATGAGTGCATGTTTGAGGACCCTATCGAAGTGGCTATCCTGCTCCTTCCTGTTAAAGGGGGTGAGCCTGATCAGAGTCCACCGCAGAGAGCTGGTGTGCACTGAAGCCTCTCTGAAGGGTTTATGTGCCGTGTTCATAGGCAGCTGGCCGCTGGACCCCCATGGAGTGGTCAACACATCAATGTGCTGGAGCTCAGGGTGGTTTGCCTAGCTCTTCAACAGATCCAGCCCACACTCAGGTGGTGCTACAGCTTTGGGACAGGTTTGGGAGAGCACAGATGGACCTGTTTGCATTTCAGGAGAACACTCATTGCCCCAGCTGGTTCTCGATTTCGAACCCTATGGGTCTGGACGCCCTCGCTCACGATTGGCCGGCAATGCCGCTTTACGCTTTCCCACCATTTCCCCTGATCACAGCTACACTAGACAGGGTCATCTTGATTGGCCACCAGCTGCTCTTGATAGCTCCATGCTGGCCGAGACCACCATGGTTCAGTCTTCTGTTGTCTCTCCTCTCGGGGACACCATGGCAGCTGCCCCTGAGGCCCGACCTCGGTGGCATCTGGACCCGCACCGCCTCCAGCTTCGGCCTTGGCCTCAGAGGCGTTAGTGGACCAGTCTAGGCCTACAGGACAATGTGGTGAACACGTTGTGGGGCGTCATGGTTTCTTCCACCAATGCATCATATCAAATGTGATGTGGCATATTCTGTACCTGGTTTGAGAGCCATTTGTGCAAACGGTTTTTACAGTTTTCTTACATTACACAGACACAGGCAATATGACAGTCTGATCGGCTATTCGTTTGCTATGGTGAGAGACTTCTGGGCCAGAGCCTCTCACATTGGATTGTGGACACTATTACTATAGCATATCGGCTGGCCAGCCGTCCTCTGCCGTCTGCTGTAGTGGCACATTCTACTAGAGGAGTAGCTACATTGTGGGCACTGCTCCGAGGAGTTCCCCTCAAGGCACTATCGAGTCATTGTTGCCCCTGCCAATGAGGTCGGAACGGCTGTGCTAGGTGTTGCCTCCACTTCCTTGAGTGGGGACGGAGGGACATAGCAACTATGACTGCCCTGAGCTCAGTCCTACGGGACTTTGCTCTCTGTCTGGCCCTTACCTAGTTCACCGATTAATCTGGTATTGTGATACCATATTAGAGTGATCCAATTTAGTGCTACATAACGAAGGTTACATATGTAACCACGGTTATGTGAGCTATTGGATCACTACAATCCTCTTTGTCGGTGATCAACGGCGCCTCGAAAAGGACACAAGGTGGAAGTAGTGTGCTGGCAGCTATTTAAGGGAGTCAGCTGCAGCACTAAACGGTACACAGGACTAATCTAAAATTCTTACTCGGAATGTATCCTGCCGTGCGGAAGGATACCATATTGAAGTGATCCAATAGCTCACATAACCGTGGTTACTAATGTAATCTTAATTTCCCATCTCCTCCAAAAGTATCTGTGTACACTATTTTATCACAGTTTCTAAACCTAGAGGCGCAACATCGCGAGACTTCCGGGAACGCTTGAGAAACAGACCAAGCAGATGCAGACCAGGCCGGGGTTTGGGATTTGAGAATTCAATGAGAGAAGTGAAAAATTCTTCCTTAGTTGTTAATTTTCTCGAAATCTAAAGGCACAACCTAGAGTTGAGCCAACTTGTTATTACTCCAACCTTGTGAAAGTGACAAACTGACACGTTTTCATTTTAGCCAAAAACAACTTTATATCAAAGTAGTGACTTTGATTTGATGGCCTGCACATGCGCAGTTCGGAACGAGACGACCGTTAGACCCGATTATGTGTTTCTGCGCATGAGTTTAGCTAGCCAATGTCGCCTTGACATCGCCTACAAGTGTGATCAGGGTTTTACATTTTAGTCATTTAGCAGACACTCTTATCCAGAGCGACTTACAGTGAGTGCATACATTTTTTTTTTTCATACTGGCCCCCCGTGGGAATCGAACCCACAACCCTGGCATTGCAAACGCCATGCTCTACCAACTGAGCTACATGGAGAAGCAGTTTCTGCCTGTACTGTCTTTGATTTTATTCTCTCACGCATCTCTTCCTTGTTTGGGTGTGTCGTCACGTCCTTGTTTAGCCGTAGATGGCTATTACCAGCTCATTGCCCTCTACTGTCCCGGGGTAATATTGCCGATTTCCCCCCTTTTTTTATTTTTTCAAGTGAACTTCTAAGGGAATTTGTGAGCACACTCGTTCACAGGGTTGCCATGTCCGCAGTTTTCGGACAATTGGGCTACATTGAAAACAATGTCGCGGGTGAAAATGTATTGGTCACGGGTTGCGGGTTTTTGGGCTACTTTTAAATTGCACTGAGGCCGCCATATACAGTATATTTTACTGTGACCTGCTGCTACCGACTATCAGGTAGTAAGCAAGCAGGCTGTTACTGACTGAGTGAGTGGTGTGGAGGGGGAGGGCCGGAGGGGTGTGTGTGTGTTCAGAGCACTGGTTGAGAGAGCGCTGCAGCAGACAGCTGAGCCATGGAGATAGAGTAGCACGTGATAATTTTTTACAAGTTGTAGGTAGGCTATTTAGATTGGTCATTATGGAGATACCTATTTCCAACCCTTTCTCCATAAAACATATTAATGATCTAGAACTGATATAGAGGCAACAAAGCACTGGAAAACGACTTTAGGCGCACTAGAGCGCTTTAGATAAATTTGCTCAGTGTGGACTTTTCTTATGGAAAAAATAATCAAGCAAAGGGTTTTACTCATGCTAAGTTCTTGGGTCTCAAGTGCTGTTCGAGTGGAAACTCCCTTGCATGCTACTGACATTAAATGTGGAGAATGATACATTTGCATCTGTTGGCCATCAAGTAGGCTATTAATTTCTATGCCATTGTAGGCTACTGCAGCCTACCATTCGATACAATAAAGATGTTGATATGACGATTTCACTGGAGTCATTGAAAACCAATTTGTGCCACTTGTGTAGCCTACCTGGAGCTGGCAAACGGATTGAATGAATAGCCTATAACTTCAGCCATGTTTAGTTAATTAAATTGGAAGTTATCAATTGTGATCATGGTCACAGCTCTATCGCAAATGTATCATTCTCCACATTTAATGTCAGTTTCATTGTGGACTTTTCCCTGAAATGAGATGTTGGCCTATCAGGGGCTAGGCTACCTGCATCTAGCTCAACAAACCATGGCAAAGTTGAATAGCAATTAAAACCCAGATTTGAGTCAGTAGCCTATGCCTATTGACATTAGTCAATCTCGCAAATAGGCTATTTATAAATGTCCGTAGTCTTAACATCTGGCACATAACAATGGCACAATTGCCAGAAAATAGCCTAACATACGTTTTTTGAAATTCGTCCAAGTATTTATTGAACAGAGATTTCGAGGTCCTCTGTTCAACTTTCATCACTCAAACTCTCCTGTCGGATTTAGCTATAGTTATGCACATGTGCAAACAGGTTTTATTTACAATTATAAACTAGGTGGTTTGAGCCCTGAATGCTGATTGGTTGAAAGCTGTTGTATATCAGACCGTGTACCACTGGTATGACAAATTATAGGTAGAAGCTAATAACAAGATATATATGCTATCTTATTGAACAAGCAACTTAACTCAAATAATGATGTGTGCGCTAGCTCTCCAGCTTGTTGTGCTGCTTGGCTGGCCTGCTGCTGCCTGTGCACGAGCTGAGCGCCTGCTGCCGACGTCACTCACAATGCACTTTTGCGGCCAGGCACGTGTTGTGACTGAGTGTGTGACAGAGAAAGTCGTTTCTGTGTAATTTTTAGGGAAAATGCGTGCATTTTAGCGTTTGAGTGACTTTTCAAAAGTTGTTAAAAGTTCAAAAGAGATTTTTAAAAGTAGCTACATGTGTTGCTAGGTGCTGTTTGAAAAATAAGTTGTAGGGTAGTCTGAGAAGTTGCTAAATCTAGCAACAAAATTGCTAAATTGGCATCACTGTCATTGGGCAATACATTTTAGCTTGACCTGGCAACCCTGCTCGTTCGGTACTCTGCTCGACACCAGCCGAATCGAAGCATGCTGACCTATTTAAGGGGACTACGTTCCAGTTTTGTCTGCGTGCAGTAGCGTCTTTGTCAAGGTGAGTGAGGTTGAATAAATCCCAATTTTTTTACACAAATTAAATGTTGTACTTCGAAAAGTATCTAAACATGTTTGCTCATGTAAGCGATGCCATGTCTGTGAATCCTGATTCTAAATTATTTCAGAAGAGAAATGCAGACTTCGATTTTTCATGATTGTTCACTATTTGATCCACAGTTAATGGACATGCCCAAGGCAACACGAATTCTGTTAAGTAACAATATCAACCAAACCGGGAAATGTCAAAACGCAAAGAGAGCGCCATGTCACGGTGAGACTATTAATAACTGGGGGCAATAAATAACTGTGGCAAAAAAGGAGAGTGTTGTTGGATTACTTTACGAAGACAACAGAGGGCAGTGTTGACAAAGAATCCAAGGTTTTCAATAAAGGCTGTTCAATAAAAGGTTAAAGTTGGATAGGCACTCTGTATCTACAACTTTGTAATTTTATATACTGATTAGCCTGAATTCAATAGTAAAGCTCCTAACTGAAGCCCTCTTTGTTTACAGATCAGAGTTAACAAGGGAGCTCTTGGGCCGGTACATCTCAGACACCCTCAGCCACATTCACACAGTGAGGGAGTTCTGCGACAGGCATTCCAAATGGGCCCTTCAGAGGGAGACAGAACTGGAAATGATGAGGGACATCAAGGAGAGGGCAGACAGAATTGACCTTAAGTTCGACCATGTCCGTAACTCGGCGACCAAGGCCAAGGCGTTTGGGGAGTTCGTATGGAGCGGTCTGACCCAGGTGACTGCAGACAGTAGGCGTGAGGAGCTGGAGAAGGAGCTGGGTGCTGTACTAAAGGACACTCTGGGAGGCCTGGAGAAGCTGGATTACTTCCTGGATGCTATGGAGTGTCTGGCAGTCACCTGTCTGTTCGTGTTTGAGGAGAACAGGTTCCTCTGTCTGCCTCTGGGGACGAGCCCTGCCAGTGTTCAGGCTGTCATCATTGCTGCCAGAATAGCCTGCCCTCTCCTCATCCACTTTAAGAGGGATGCTAAGGCCTTCTTTATGCCCAGCCTGCTCAATGTAGAGGTGCTGGCCTTCCAGCTGGATAGATACATACAAATCAGCCAGCAGCTCTGTAAGAGGATGGAGAAGCGGTAAGTGGAGCTCCCATCACAATTTCTTCAACATTAACTTATGTAATGTTCTTCATTGCCATTTTACAAACACATGATGTCCATTTTTTCCTTCTAGATTACAGATCAGACCACAGCCTGAGAGTAAACTTGGGTAAGATCCCTCACACAGTTTTAATATCAGCATTCATTTTATATTAGCATAGTTGTACTATTTTCCTTTCATTTTTGTCCTTCTCAGATGTCATTTGATAAGGTTATTTGGCTTATGTGATATAATTCCAATGCCACATAACAATGTAATGAATATAATGTAATGTTGAAATTAATATGCATTGTTACAGTAGCTACATCAGTGAAATGCTGTTTTGGAAAAAGAAGAATTACATCCCTGTGGTCAACCTTGGTGATGTGAGGGAAGAGTCCATACAAAATATGCTCCAACATTTGAATCAGCTGAGTGATATCAGGTAGGTTATTCTGCCATGGTTTGGTTCTTCTCTTAAAACCTATGTTGACATTTTTTAACAAGATTCAAGAACTAGTCTATTGGAATACAGTAAATAGATATCTTCCCCCTCTGTCAGGATGGACCAGCACCTCAGACTGACGTTCCTGTTCCAAGAGGCTGCTCAGTGCTTCATTGGCCGGTTCAGCCAGCGCCGACCCAGGATGGAGCAGTTTCTGACCAAGCTGGAGGAGAGTGCTGTGCAGCTGGACAGGATGAAGCTGGGGGCTAAGATCTCCAGTGTGGCAGGCAGCTCAGTGGGGGTGGCTGGAGGGATCCTAACCATCGTGGGCTTAGCTCTGACCCCTGTCACTGCTGGGGTGTCAATGGCTCTCACTTATGCAGGGGTCAGCCTGGGGGTCACCAGTGGGGTCAACAGTTTAACCACTGGCATCACAGAGATGAACGTCAATAGCATCCATGAGAAGAAAGCCAGTAAAGTCTTCCAGAGTTTCATGGAGGACGTGGAGAGTCTCCAGGAGTGTCTGGAGGATGTGGCCAGGAATATGGAGCCCATCCTGGGGCAGAGCAGGGTGGACATGGTTGGAGCAGGGAAGGTGATTGCCACCACTGGGGCCATCGGAAAAGGCATTGACTTCCTAGTTGACCTTTCCTCAGGTTTGAAGCCGGTGAAAGTCCTTAGAAATGAAGATCTGATCACAAGCGCTGGTAAGTTGGCGCTCCAGGAAGGCAAAGCAGCACAAAACCTGCCCAAGCTAGCAGGGGACATCCCGGGCATTGGACAGGTGGCCCCACTAGCCCTCTCCAAGTCAGCGCGGGCTGGTCTCATCAGCATCAACGCCCTCTTCATTGGCCTGGATGTCTTCTTCATCTGTAAAGACAGCGTCGGCCTGGCCAAAGGCAGCAAGAGTGAGAGGTCTCAGCTCATCCGTGCCAGATCAGCATTGTGGATCTGCACTTTTTCCATTTTCATCAATCATTCTGTACACAAGTCTAATTTTATAATCAACTTTACAATTGAATGTTATAATAAATGAAACTATCTGGGCAATTTAATGAAATGTATTCAGCTTGGCACTTATTCAAAGTAGTCTGTTAATTATCATGGCCTGATGTTTCCAAAATATGTGTTCCGTGTAGTCAAAATACTGAAATGAAATGTAATTTTTCTATAATTGTGCTGCAGACATGTACCTTCATGCACAGAAGACTCATATTCCTCACTTCACTGGAAGTTGAAGACGTCTTGCAATGGGACAGATCGAAATTTACTGGGGGGGAGGGGCTGGTCCGACTCAAGGTGTCCCCCCCAAAGAAATCACCCTCCCCAAAGTTACAAATATTTTCACATGACCCTCCCCTTGTACTGAAAAATAAATGGAACACCTTCCCCCCTCATAGAATTAACTCTAAATAATATTTATGACCACAAATAACAATAACTGTAGCGAGCCTGTGTTTATAATTGTGGATATTGACTGTGCCACTTCAGCATGCTTTTGTGGCACAGTCGATGCCACACAGTTCTACGGGCCAGAAGGTTGAGTGTTCGCTGACCACCACAGACAAGCTCACTCTCCCTGCCTGTTTCATTACACTACGATCAGAGCCAGCTGCAGAAAATAATCAGCTAGGGCTGAATCAGATTTTCAAAATGTTTATGCCATATTTATAATTATATAAAACATATGCAACAAAAAAAATCCACCAACAGGTTTCTGTGCCAATGACCACAAAATCAATAAACAAAGCATACCAACTTCGGGCACTTCAATATCATGGTTTGCGTTTTCAACACCACAATAAATAGACCATGTCAATCTCGACAAACAGAAAATACATTCCTCCCTATGTTGTAGGCTTACCCAGTGTTAAAGGCTTGGCTTGACAATCTCCAAATGTCATTCAACTTTTTGGTGTTTTGTAACAGATGTCTCTTTCCATTCATCAATTGGCCGCTGCTCAATTTGGATTTATTTATTTTATTTGTCAGTTAAAAAAATACTGTACAGTGCATTCGGAAAGTATTCAGACACCTTGACTTTTTCCACATTTTGTTACGTTACAGCCTTATTCTAAAATTGATAAAATACTATTTTTTTTCTCATCAATCTACACACAATACCCCATAATGACAAAGCGAAAACCGTTTTTTAGAAATCTTTGAAAATGTATAAAATATAAAAAACAGAAATACCTTATTTACATAAATATACAGACCCTCTGCTATGAGACTCGAAATCGAGCTCAGGTGCGTCCTGTTTCAATTGATCATCTGTATTGATGTGTTTGAGTGATTGTTTACGACACTCTTTTACGACACCTGTGATATATGTGTGGCAATGGCGGAATAACATTAAAGACTTGTTAACTATGATTGATGGTGATAGTCGTCTTTGCTCGCTGTAACAAACAAAGTAATACATGATACCAGGAGTGGAAATCGTGTTTTTTCTGTGAATGTTGGAGTTTATGGAAGTGCAATGGATGTTATCAAGCCACCAGAGGCTTTGAGCCTGGATGGGAATGTGGACGCGAATTGGAAAACAGTTCGGCAGCTGTTTTTGCTGTATATGTCTGCTATTGGAGTTACAAAGGAGCCAGATGAACGTAAAGTTACTCTCTTTCTTACTATAGCGGGACCACAGGCAATCGACATTCAATACCTTCACGTTTCCAAATTAGGAGGATAAAGATCAGTTCGTGGAGGTACTGGGTCAGTTTGATATATATTGTTCACCTAAGAAGAACGAGACATATGAACGTCGTGTGTTTCCCTGTCGTATACAACAGCAAGGTGAAAAGTTTGACGTCTTTCTTACAGATTTGAAATTGAAAGCACAGACGTGTAATTTTGTAGACCTAACCTCCTCTATTCTTCGACATCAGATTGTGTTTGGTATAATTGACTCCAGAGTTAGAGAAAGATTGCTGCGGGAAAGTGAGTTACATTTGGACGCTGCAGTAAAAATGTCAGGCGAATGAGCTGGCACAATTGCATATTGAAACCTTTGCCACATACACCTGTAGTATATGTGTGGCAATGGAGCAATAACATTAAAAACGTGTTAACTATGATTGACCGAGTGGCGCTAGAGATCCTGGTTCGAATCCAGGCTCTGTCGTAGCCGGCCGCGACCGGGAGACCCATGGGGCGGCGCACAATTTGCCCAGCGTTGTCCAGGGTAGGGGAGGGAATGGCCGGCAGGGATGTAGCTCAGTTGGTAGAGCATGGTGTTTGCAACGCCAGGGTTGTGGGTTCGATTCCCACGGGGGGCCAGTATGAAAAAATTTAAAATTCATGTATGCACTCACTAACTGTAAGTCGCTCTGGATAAGAGCGTCTGCTAAATGACAAAAATGTCATTGATGGTGATGGTCGTCTTTGCTCACTGTAACCAACAAAGTAATACATCATCCATTTCTACAACTTGATTGGAGTCCACCTGTGGTAAATTCAATTGATTGGACATGATTTGGAAAGGCACCCACCTGTCTATATAAGGTCCCACAGTTGACAGTGCATGTCAGCGGAAAAACCAAGCACTGAGGTTGAAGGAATTGTCCGTAGAGCTCCGAGACAGGATTGTGTCGAGGCACAGATTTTGGAAAGGGTACCAAAAAAAATTCTGCATTATTGAAGGTCCCCAAGAACACAGTGGCCTCCATCATTCTTAAATGGAAGAAGTTTGGAACCACCAAGACTCTTCCTAGAGCTGGCCGCCCGGCCAAACTGAGCAATCGGGGGAGAAGGGCCTTGGTCAGGGAGGTGACCAAGAACCTGATGGTCACTCTGACAGAGCTCCAGAGTTCCTCTGTGGAGATTGGAGAACCTTCCAGAAGGACAACCATCTCTGCAGCACTCCACCAATCAGGCCTTTATGGTAGAGTGGCCAGACGGAAGCCACTCCTCAGTAAAAGGCACATGACAGCCCGCTTGGAGTTTGCCAAAAGACACCTAAAGGACTCTCAGACCATGAGAAACAAGATTCTCTGGTCTGATGAAACCAAGATTGAACTCTTTGGCCTGAATGCCAAGTGTCACATCTGGAGGAAACCTGGCACCATCCCTACGGTGAAGCATGGTGGTGGCAGCATCATGCTGTGGGGATGTTTTTCAGCGGCAGGGACTGGGAGACTAGTCAGGATCGAGGGGAAGATGAACGGAGCAAAGTACAGAGAGATCCTTGATGAAAACCTGCTCCGAAGCGCTCAGGACCTCAGACTGGGGCAAAGGTTCACCTTCCAACAGTCCAAAGACCCTAAGCACACAGCCAAGACTATGCAGGTGTAGCTTTGGGACAAGTCTCTGAATGTCCTTGAGTGGCCCAGCCAGAGCCCGGACTTGAACCTGATCGAACATCTCTGGAAAGACCTGTAAATAGCTGTGCAGCGACGCTCCCCATCCAATCTGACAGCGCTTGAGAGGACTACAGAGAAGAATGGGAGAAACTCCCGAAATACAGGTGTGCCAAGTTTGTAGCGTCATACCCAAGATGACTCGAGGCAGTAATCGCTGCCAAAGGTGCTTCAACAAAGTACTGAGTAAAGGGTCTGAATACTCATGTAAATGTGATGTTTCTTTCTGTTTTTGGGGGTGGGGGTGGGGGGGGCTGTAACGTAACGAAATGTGGAAAAAGTCAAGGGGTCTGAATACTTTCCGAATGCACTGTATACACAAAGATTGTTTATGCCCTGATATCAGGAGCTGGTGGCAAAAAGTTATATTAAACAATTCAGAGACTGAAACGAATACATCAGATGACAAATATTTAAGGAGAGCAAATCGATATACAATCCCGAAATCAGCTGTAACTGTAAATAGTCAAACAAATCTTAAAACTATGTTTGAGTTAACCTTAATCCAGAAAATGAATAGCAAAGTTGCTTCCGGACACGGTCGACTCCTCCTCCTCACCACTCTATAGCCTACTAGGCAACCTACAGTGGTGGATCGGGATGGGCATTCCACTTACCTTTCCTCTATCCTGTGTTAAGTTGCGTCAATTCAAATCTGGTATTAGGAACAAAAGAGGTCAATACACGTCTTCTAAAATAGACTAGTATTTTAATTAATGCAAAACCTTCAATGGTAAATATGATGTTCGGATATACGGGTCCACTGAAATACCACGCAGGGCACTCAGAGAACTAAGCCATTGTTATGAGTTCTTCTTAAAATACTCTGACAGAGATAGTTCCCACTCCCTGCTAGCCAATCAGAGTAGAGACTGAGCGTGGTTTATACTTACTCAGCCAATCCGTTGGCGCACCGGCTGGTCCCAGCCCCTTGGCGCTCCACTGTTGCACACTGTTGCCAGGCATACGTTTTTATCATAACAACCTGTGGAGTCAGCACCCAAAAGACACCGTTCCACTGTACTCTAAGTACCTACGTTCAAGGACGGTTCACAGACAACGGTTCACAGACAACAAAGAGGCAGTGTTCGTATCTGTGAGAAATACAAGTCTTATCATCCTACCCCCTAACGTTCCTCACATGAATCACAGCTTGTTATGTGAAACAATTCATATCAGTACAGTACAAACCTTTTTATGTTTTAATCATTAATGCATTCCTTCTAAGCTATTCATCCCTCCAGTTATGAGAAAATAGATCCCCACACCTGTCACAAAGCTCCTGGCTGATTTGTATGCATCTGTCCAGCTGGAAAGTCAGTACTTCTACATTGAGGAGGCTGGGCATAAAGAAGGCCTTAGCATCCCTCTTAAAGTGGATGAGGAGAGGGCAGGTCATTCTGGCAGCAATGATGACAGCCTGAACACTGGCAGGGCCCGTCCACTGATGCAGACAAACTCTGACAGGTGACCGCCAGGCACTCCACAGCATCTACGAAACAGTCTTAGCTTCTCCATCCCCCCAGTGTCCTTCATTACAGCCCCCAGGTCCTTCTCCTGCTCCTCAATCTTACTGTCTACAGTCACCTGGCTCTGGCCATTCCATAACTCCCCAAACGCCTTGGCCTGTGCCTTGGCATTGCCCTTATATTTGATGACATGGTCGAACTTCAGGTTGATTCTGTTGGCCTTCTCCTTGATGTCTTTCATCATTTTTGCTTCTGTCTCCCTCTGAAGTGCCCATTTGGAAAGCCTGTCAGAGAATTCCTTCACTGTGTGAATGTGGCTGTGTGGGTGTTTGAGAAGTATTGAACTAATAACCCCCTCATTTACTCTCTGAGAAAATAGAACCTTAGTATTAACTTTTAGAAAATTATTTTCACCTGGTATTCGTGATGATGCGAGCTCTCTGCTGCTCTCTCGTCACGTCGAACTACCTTTTATTAATTTCCCACAAGTGCCAAGTTGCCTAGTAACATTTCAATTTCTACAAACGTATTGCCGTTGCATTAAACTAATCAAATCAAATCAAATCAAATTGTATTGGTCACATGCGCCGAATACAACAGGTGCAGACATTACAGTGAAATGCTTACTTACAGCCCTTAACCAACAGTGCATTTATTTTAAACAAAAAAAGTAAAAATAAAACAACAACAACAACAAAAAAGTGTTGAGGAAAAAAAAGAGCAGAAGTAAAATAAAGTGACAGTAGGGAGGCTATATATACAGGGGGGTACCGTTGCAGAGTCAATGTGCGGGGGCACCGGCTAGTTGAGGTAGTTGAGGTAATATGTACATGTGGGTAGAGTTAAAGTGACTATGCATAAATACTTAACAGAGTAGCAGCAGCGTAAAAAGGATGGGGTGGGGGGGCAGTGCAAATAGTCCAGGTAGCCATGATTAGCTGTTCAGGAGTCTTATGGCTTGGGGGTAGAAGCTGTTGAGAAGTCTTTTGGACCTAGACTTGGCACTCCGGTACCGCTTGCCATGCGGTAGCAGAGAGAACAGTCTATGACTAGGGTGGCTGGAGTCTGACAATTTTGAGGGCCTTCCTCTGACACCGCCTGGTATAGAGGTCCTGGATGGCAGGAAGCTTTGCCCCAGTGATGTACTGGGCCGTACGCACTACCCTCTGTAGTGCCTTGCGGTCGGAGGCCAAGCAGTTGCCATACCAGGCGGTGATGCAACCAGTCAGGATGCTCTCGATGGTGCAGCTGTATAATTTTTTGAGGATCTGAGGACCCATGCCAAATCTTTTTAGTCTCCTGAGGGGGAATAGGCTTTGTCGTGCCCTCTTCACGACTGTCTTGGTGTGTTTGGACCATGATAGTTCGTTGGTGATGTGGACACCAAGGAACTTGAAGCTCTCAACCTGTTCCACTACAGCCCCGTCGATGAGAATGGGGGCATGCTCAGTCCTCTTTTTTTTCCTGTAGTCCACAATCATCTCCTTTGTCTTGGTCACGTTGAGGGGGAGGTTGTTGTCCTGGCACCACACGGCCAGATCTCTGACCTCCTCCCTATAGGCTGTCTCATCGTTGTCGGTGATCAGGCCTACCACTGTTGTGTCGTCGGCAAACTTAATGATGGTGTTGGAGTCGTGCCTGGCCATGCAGTCATGGGTGAACAGAGAGTACAGAAGGGGACTGAGCACGCACCCCTGAGGGGCCCCCGTGTTGAGGATCAGTGTGGCAGATGTGTTGTTACCTACCCTTACCACCTGGGGGCGGCCCGTCAGGAAGTCCAGGATCCATGTTGCAGAGGGAGGTGTTTAGTCCCAGGATCCTTAGCTTAGTGATGAGCTTAGAGGGCACTATGGTGTTGAATGCTGAGCTGTAGTCAATGAATAGCATTCTCACGTAGGTGTTCCTCTTGTCCAGGTGGGAAAGGGCAGTGTGGAGTGCAATAGAGATTGCATCATCTGTGGATCTGTTGGGGCGGTATGCAAATTGGAGTGGGTCTAGGGTTTCTGGGATAATGCTGTTGATGTGAGCCATGACCAGCCTTTCAAAGCACTTCATGGCTACAGACGTCAGTGCTACGGGTCGGTAGTCATTTAGGCAGGTTATCTTAGAGTCCTTGGGCACGGGGACTATGGTGGTCTGCTTGAAACATGTTGGTATTACAGACTCAGTCAGGGACATGTTGAAAATGTCAGTGAAGACACTTGCCAGTTGGTCAGCACATGCTCGGAGTACACGTCCTGGTAATCCGTCTGGCCCTGCGGCCTTGTGAATGTTGACCTGCTTAAAAGTCTTACTCACATCGGCTACGGAGAGCGTGATCACATAGTCATCCGGAACAGCTGGTGCTCTCATGCATGCTTCAGTGTTGCTTGCCTCGAAGCGAGCATAGAAGTGGTTTAGCTCGTCTGGTAGGCTTGTGTCACTGGGCAGCTCGCGGCTGTGCTTCCCTTTGTAGTCTGTAATAGTTTTCAAGCCCTGCCACATCCGACGAGCGTCAGAGCCAGTGTAGTACGATTCAATCTTAGACCTGTATTGACTCTTTGCCTGTTTGATGGTTCGTCGGAGGTCATAGCGGGATTTCTTATAAGCGTCCGGGTTAGAGTCCCGTTCCTTGAAAGCGGCAGCTCTACCCTTTAGCTCAGTGCGGATGTTTCCTGTAATCCATGGCTTCTGGTTGGGGTATGTACGTACGGTCACTGTGGGGACGACATCATCGATGCACTTATTGATGAAGCCAGTGACTGATGTGGTGTACTACTCAATGCTGTCTGAAGAATCCCGGAACATGTTCCAGTCTGTGCTAGCAAAACAGTCCTGTAGCTTAGCATCTGCGTCATCTGACCACTTTTTTATTAACCGAGTCACTGGTGCTTCCTGCTTTAGTTTTTGCTTATAAGCAGGAATCAGGAGGATAGAGTTATGGTCAGATTTGCCAAATGGAGGGCGAGGGAGAGCTTTGTATGCGTCTCTGTGTGTGGAGTAAAGGTGGTCTAGAGTTTTTTTCCCTCTGGTTGCATATTTAACATGCTGGTAGAAATTAGGTAGAACGGATTTAAGTTTCCCTGCATTAAAGTCCCCGGCCACTAGGAGCGCTGCATCTGGATGAGCGTTTTCCTGTTGATTAATGGCCTTGTACAACTCATTCAGTGCAATCTTAATGCCAGCATTGGTTTGTGGTGGTAAATAGACAGCTATGAAAAATATAGATGAAAACTCTCTTGGTAAATAGTGTGGTCTACAGCTTATCATAAGATACTCTACCTCAGGCGAGCAAAACCTCGAGACTTCCTTAGTATTTGATTTTGTGCACCAGCTGTTGTTTACAAATATACACAGACCGCCACCCCTTGTCTTACCGGAGTCAGCCGTTCTGTCCTGCCGATGTAGCGTATAGCCTGCTAGCTGAATGTTATCATTGTCGTCGTTCAGCCACGACTCGGTGAAACATAATATATTACAGTTTTTAATGTCCCGTTGGTAGGATAACCGTAATCTTAAGTCGTCCACTTTATTTTCAAAAGATTGAACGTTGGCTAATAGGATTGATGGAAGAGGCAGTTTACTCGCTCGCCGTCGGATCCTTACAAGGCACCCCGATCTCCGTCCACGATATCTCCGTCTCTTCCTCACGCGAATGACGGGGATTTGGGCCTTGTCGGGTGTCTGTATGATATCCTTCGCGGCCGCCTCGTTGAAGAAAAAATCTTCGTCCAATACGAGGTGAGTAATCGCTGTCCTGATATCCAGAAGCTCTTTTTGGTTATAAGAGACGATGGCAGAAACATTATGTACAAAATAAATTACAAATAACGCGGAAAAACACACATAATAGTACAATTGGTTAGAGGGCTGTAAAACGGCAGCCATCTTCTCCGGCGCTGTTTGTTTCCAACTAATGAGTGTACCATTCGTTTGTGCTATTAATGGCAACACAGACTCAATGACTTTTTCAATTTCAGTTCATAAAATAATGTTTTATTTTACGAATTTCATTCATTCCAATACCTGTTTGTTTGACAGCTTTGCCGTTGTCGGGGGCGCAGTGATTCTGGACCGCACACTACATGGACAAAAGTATGTGGACCTGCTCGTCGAACATCTCATTCTAAAATCATGGGCATTATTATGGAGTTGGTCCCCCCTTTGCTGCTATAACAGCCTCCATGTATCTGGGAAGGCTTTCCACTAGATGTTGGAACATTGCTGCGGAGACTTGCTTCCATTCAGTCACAAAAGCATTAGTGAGGTCGGGCACTGATGTTGGGTAATTAGGCCTGGCTCGCAGTCGGCGTTCCAATTCATCCCAAAGGTGTTCGATGGGGTTGAGGTCAGGGCTATGTGCAGGCCAGTCAAGTTCTTCCACACCGATCTCGACATACCATTTACGTGTGGGCCTCGCTTAGTGCATGGGGACATTGTCATGCTGAAACAGGAAAGGGCCTTCCCAAAACTGTTGCCACGAAGTTGGAAGCACAAAATTGTCTAGAATGTCATTGTATGCTGTAGCGTTAAGATTTCCCTTCACTGGAACTAAGGGGCCTAGCCCGAACCATGAAAAACAACCCCAGACCATTATTCCTCCTCCACCAAACTTTACAGTTACCTGCATTGCGGCAGGTAGCGTTCTCCTGGCATCCGCCAAACCCAGATTCTTCCGTCAGACTGCCAGATTGTGAAGCATGATTAATCACTCCAGAGAACGCGTTTCCGCTGCTCCAGAGACCAATTGTGGCAAGCTTTACACCACTCCATCCGACTCTTGGCATTGTGCATGAAGATCTTGTGGCTTGTGTGCGGCTGCTTGACCATGGAAACACATTTCATGAAGCTCCTGACGAACAATTTTATACACCTGTCAGCAACGGGTGTGGCTGAAATAGCAGAATCCACAAATTTGAACGCGTGTCAACATATATGTAGTGTACGTACTTAAAAGCCATATTTTCCAATCCAAACTTCTATTACCACAGTCCCTCACAGCAGTGTCTGCATTTTTTTATGTCACTTTATTGCTAAAACCAGTGACTTTTCAAAAAATCTAATGCAGACAGAGGGTTACTTACCATCCATCCCGGTGTAGGCCTAGGCATACCTGAATCTATCCTTGTACAAGGGTGACTGATGTAAGGCACTCTAAAGAGATACATTTCATAATGCACATAGCCTACACATTTCAGTCATGCTCCTGTTGAAACCTTAGAGTAAACCTTAAAGTAAAACCGTATATATTTTGTAACCACACCGACTAGTAGACCTATCAGTTCCAAGTGAGTCACGCGCAGCTTATTGTTGATCATTTTGGAATTCATGTTGTCCCTCTTTGACACAGTTTAGTAACTGATGAAAATAAAATGACGGATAAATAAAGGCAAAGGATATGACTGGTAAAGATGATTACCACTTAAACAAAATAGGCCTACTGTAAAAATGCATGAATAAGTATTAGCAGTTCCTCACAGTATCTTTGGTGTCTGTTATCTTCGGAGTCTGACTTGTAGGCTATGATGTGCAGTTTGTGAATGATTCGTTATTTTTGAACGACTCTTTAATGACTGAAACGTTTTTCTGAGTGATTCGTTCATTTTAGTCGTTCGTTTGACCTGCTGGCCGCAATGAGTCCTACACAGTCCTACACACACTCCTCCGGCTCAGCGGCTCCAGATGGTTAGCGCTATCGGGCATCCTTGGGACATCCCTACCTAAACCTAACCTAACCTAACCCAACCTGAACCATAACCCTTACCTAACTTTGCTGAAGAATGTTAAACTCTGTTCTCTTATATCAAGGTGGAGTTGAGTTTTGATAATTGGTCGCGCGATTTGCCAACAACAACATTGAGTCACAATAAGTCAATCAATACTTGTAAAAATATAAATTCTGAAAATGCTTTCCTGTACCTATGTTAGTCTTGTACAACAGGGATCCTTCAATGGTGTGCTGAAATTCATACTTTTAATAAAAACTTTAATTGATTATAACCACCAAGTTTTTCCCAAAATTTGTGTTGCTCAGCTCAGCGTGAATGCACGTGCCAATTTAATCTCAGTTTGTAGTAGTTTTATGTCAAGGCTGATATGTCTCCAGTTGAGCAACATGTAGTATACGTCAATCGTAGGTGTTACCATCAATTAAAGAGTCTGCTCATACTGAACGTTGATCATAAGGTTTATTCAGATCACAAGCTTCAGCATGAGTAACAGGTGACATGACACCCGGAGAGCGATGCCTCAGAATGGCTGCTTGCTCTCCCCTCTCCGTCGTTTTCCCCCCTATTTATAAACAATGATGCCCCCTCTTCTGGCCAATCACCAGTCTCCCCTGTCTACAACCCACCTCCTGTCTGTGGTATGTGGTATTACACCTAAAACATTCCCTCTTGATACTAACATAAACAACATTCCTTGTTCCTCCAAAACAGTCATAATCTCAATACACGACATATTCCCCCCTTCGAGACGAACTAAACGTCTCGAAACCAAACAGAATAGGATTATGACTAGTAACAACTTATCTTATTGAGTATCTTTAACCTTAAACCAAACCATTCTCCTCTAGAGTGTAAATATCTTTCTATGAAATATGAATAACTGTTTATGAAGTGTGAACACATTACTATGAATTATGAATAAATCTTTATGGAGTGTGAGAGCGAAAAACCTGTCCGGCAACCTTTGTTCCAAATCCATCCATCCATCAATCAAGACAGTAAAATTCTCTCACGGTCCCTCTGCCCCAGGCAACCACCGCGGTACTCCAGATAAACTCATAAATCATGTAAAGACATTTGAAACTATGATGCCATTAAATACACATGTTTCCCCTGCAAACAAAATCCTATCCAGAAACATCCACTCTCAAGCTGGTCAACCCATAGGACTTGAAAAGGAATCTCTCCCTGCCTAAACGTCCTTTCCCTAACCCCATCGAAATAAACAAAAGCATCTAAGATCCTCATCTGCATTCAATAACATCAAACATCATTCTACTAAAATCAATACCTAAGAATATGACACAATTATGTATTACACATCAAATATGTCTATATTTCATTGCAGACACTGGAATGTAGTCCACTACACTTCATCTCCTCCGTATTCTCCTCCTCCAATGGACTTGTTGATGATGAAATCAGCCACACCGTCCTTGTTTCATCTCCTCCATTCATATTGTCCCTTCATATTGTCTTTGTTTCACATGTTCCCCCAAATGCTTCTGGAATGAAAAGAAAAGAAACGACCAAACAGTATCTTTTGCAAAACAACTTTTTCAAATTAAACCTCAACATCAATTTAAGAATATAAAAAATGACATATCAATGATGTATGAATCACATTAACCTATCCCCCTTGATTCATAAAATCATTATAAAATCATATTAAAATCAGCCTACAAAATGTTTTCCTTGAAACAATAAAAATAAAATGATCAAATAATCAAAAAGGATATTTATCCATCAGTTCCACTTGTCCATCTTTATCCAGATCAGGAACAGTCATCACCGGCATCTGAGTGTTGTCTCCAGGCACCACTTCTCCAACCTATCTCAATCTCATAACTTTCTCAAAAGTCAGTACAAACATCACACAGTGTTATCAAAGCTGAAACTAAAATCTGACCCATCACTGCCCCTACTGGCCTAACTGATCTTGCAACCAAATCCTCTCAAATCTCCATAGGGTCAGAATGTACTCTATCATCACCAACCCACCAAATATCTCTAAAATTCCCATAGTCACACTGTCAGTCAAAAGCTAATCGTTTAACCATCAAAGTCCTGCTTTTCTACTACCTGGTACATAAAAAGTAACCTATTATTTGTCATTACTACCCTTAAAGTCATACTTATCCAAAGTTATACTATACTCATCACCCTCTGATATTCCCATAAACATACCCCTTACCTCATATGTTTTATTATAACAACAATAACTTTTAGCCCTCAATGTTTCACCTGAATACTTCAGGTTTCCACTGTTACCTGACCTTACTTTCCATCTAACAATTCCCATAGGGTAATCCCTTTACCCCAGAACACTTAAACCCTACTGTTCTGACAACTACATTATTTTATCTGTCAATGACTGTTGCCGATACCACAGCTATGACAAAGCATAACACTTACCCACACCTGCCAGAGGCCGCGCGACCGTCTAACACGTCTTGGGCTGGCATCCCCAACAGACATCAACCCTCAAGATTCCTCACTGATTCTTACAGAATGAGTTAATCTATCTCTAATTTCCACAACAGAGGAACGAGCAGCACTGATCAGATGCCCCCCCCCTCTGTCATCAAAATCAAAAGACCTCATCCTGCAGCTTCCATGATGAATCTCTCTTCTCCATTTCAGATTAATCTATATTGCTCTCTACTACTATCTGCTCTGCTTTTTTAACCCTATTCGTCGTAACCTAAACCCCTGAGTCTCTCTTGCTGCCTCCTTTAATTTCAGAAAAGTTGTTGTCATCCTTCCTACATTTGCTATTACCATCGTATCATTAATCCCTTCCCAAAGTTACCATTAACGTTGTTGATTTAGTTGATGAATTAAAACCCTTAATTCCCTCTAGTGGGAAACTACCAACATCCTATTCGATTATTCCCTGTTGGAGTGACTACTGTAATAAACTTATCCTTAACTCCCTCTGTGACTGTAGAAAGTTTTACAGACTTCAAATCTTCCATTATAAGCATCACCTTATAAATTACATAGCCCTTTAACCCATAATTCTTAACCGGAACAAATTTCTATGCTTTCACTAGATAAGTACACATATTCTCCCTGATCTTTATCTGTAACCTTACACAAAATAATCCCTTATTTGACTAAGTGCAACAGCTTCTACTTCTGATCCTGCTAACAATACTTATTCTCCCTAATTATCTCTCTCTCTCTGTGAAAGAAACGTCATCATCCTAAATGGCATATTATTATTATTATTATCCTAACTCTAATAACAGTATTTTCCCCCTATAATTGATGCTGGACCCTTATAATCAAATGCGCTATATTTATGGCTTTAATAACTATCAATGTTGAAAGAGTTAAATTACTTCTCACTGTTGTTTTAATAGACTCACGTGGTGATGTCATTATTGTTACTACCTCATCCCAAAGCTCTGAACTCTTTACTTGTACTTCCATCCATCACCATTAGTGTCACTTTTTCCCCCTTTCAGTTCTACCTCTAAACTTTAAACCTTTTGATTATAACAAAAGGTACCCACAATTACCTTGATCTTCCTATTCTAAAGTGTCATTCATTACTATTCTCTCTCTCTCTTACTACTAACTTTAAAACTTATCTTACTGTCTCAGAATTCCTTCAACCCTAATCTACTCCTAACTTATTTTAATCTAATCTTTTCTCTCATAACATTTAAAACCTTTTCCCACTGATTTATTGACAAAATCCCTTCCCCACCAATTTTTAGAATACGTGATTGGGAATTCCCCACCTGCTCCTGACTCCTTTACACAGACTTGGCAAAACGACTAAACACCTTTTAGCCTAACCTCAAATCTCTTAATATAAGAATGTAACCCACAATAACAGTCACCCCTATTAAGTTTTTTCCCAGACAGATTGTCTAACAGGCAATCTAATACATTATCATCCTTCCTATGATATTATCTTTTAAGCAAATGATTCCCAAAAACCCTACTTCTTAAAATATTCTACCAGACAGTCAGTCGTCTAGTGTGCCTCTGATTGAACACTTCAATTTACACCATGCATCTCTTCCCACAATATCATTGATATATTGTCCTAATATTAGTATGTCTATTGTAATTCCTATTTGACTTCTATAGCAGAGCTCAATTGATTCCCGAAGAGTAAACTGTTTTGCTACTTCAAATCCCTATCCTAACCTAATTAGTTTATTTTACTGAGTGATATGTTTAACCTCTTTAGGCTGAACCCAGATAAGTTTTTCCCCTATTCACTATCACAGTCCTCTGTTTTTACTTCAATTGTTGGATATCTTTGTTCTTCTCTAATTGGTGCTATCAGCTGATACCCCCCTTCCGGATATTCTAGGCACTCTAGAATATTTAGAGTGCACCTGGAGAACAGGTGATCTTGAATTGCCCCTGTATCTTCCTTAAAAATGTTCTCTTGTTTCCTCCTGACTTGTTGCTGTGGATATGGAACATCTGGTACCCCCCTTGGCTGGTACAATTGCACTTGACATTGTCCAGTTGAAGCTGTAACAGTGATTGTTGATTTGGTTCACTCTGATTCTTCATAACCAACACTTCTTTTCTTCTTCTCCACCACCAGTTATAAGTTGTATTTGATTGAGTTTTCTTCCGTCCGGTTCTTCTCGTTGTGGACCTATCAGTATTCTTCAAAAGGTTATCTTCTAAGTTCTGTTCTTGAAATATCATCTTCTTACCAGTGGCCTTTCCTTTGGCCTCACTGTATTATTCTTCTCCTTCAATTCTTGAGGTCTTCATCCAGTCGTGTTACTTCTTCCACTTCTCCATTTCTTCTTTGCTCTTGTACCTTCAACTTTCATCAGAGATCAAATCTCTAGTATCCATTTCTTCTTTCCTCTCTTGCCACTTCCTTCTGATCACAGAGTCATATCCACCCATGACCTCTCTCAATCACTCTCATCTTCATCATCCTCATCTCCTTAAGTTCCCAGACATCCCGGTTTTCCTTCCTTCTGGAGTTTTGAATTCATCTTCATCGTCGTTTCTGCTCGTATTCGTCTTCATCTCTGATGCCATAATCACTCTGCTGGATGATGTCTTTCTGCTGAATCCATATGTGAGAAAGGTGTACTAACTTCTGCCATTAGTCTCTCCTAACACTACTCTAACCCTACTTTGATTAAAAAATGACTATTTTAATCAATTTTCCCCTATATCAAGCCCTTTATATTCCTTTATTGTGACCTATGTTATTTTAGACTGTATAGCCTATGGCTATGACTTCCCCCCTTAAATTATTAATATAACCCTAAGAACCCCCCAAAAAATCAAATTAAATAAAATATGAATATTAAAAAATTCAATTAAATGCCTTATTCAAAAACCCTTTAATTAAAAATAAAAACCAATTAAAAACTCAATTAAAAATTATGAATAATTTAAAACCAATTCTCCATTCATATATCACCAATTTCAATTAGTGTTAGCTATCTTACCACAACCCATCAACTGCAAGTAAATGCAAGTTAGTCATCTTCAGACTAAAATACCCATAAACAAAGCCTTTAACCCCTTGCTCTATAACCCCTAATTATCATAAATTTACAGAAGAATCCTCAATCCATCCTGGATTCCCAACACATCTGTAATCAAACCCCAGTGATACACAGAGCCACCAAAATACAACTTTTAATGAAATAGTATTTGCCAAGCCGATGTAAAATTGTCATAACATCACATATCTTGTTAGGATGATTTTGTGCACTAGCCTGATCTGATCCTCTCGTCTGACTCTGCCTCGTCACACCTTGTCACGTGACGCACGTCAGTCACACGTTAACCCCTCCTCTCTCCTGTCGTATCGTGTCGCTCCACTCATATGACAGGAAAAAACAGAGACACAGAATCACATTTTAGTAGTTAATGCCATCACTGAGTATTTCCAACCATTCAATATTCATTCGTTCTACATTATTCACTCTAAGACTAAACTCAGAACTAAATAGATCGCTCAAAAACATTATTTTAATCCGTTATTTAATTATTTAATTCAATCCATTATAATCCATTATCATATATTTAATTTATAAATTCAATAGGTCCCAAAACAAGTTTCATCTTAACCCACCGCCGTTTAAACTTATAAGATTCGTGTTAAAATCTCTTTATGCGTATTTGTTCCGTCGTCTGTGTTCCTCTGTCTCCCCCTGCAGTTTAACCAATGTGTTGTTTTACAGAAATCCACGCATGCGCAAATATCATTTATTACATAGATCGCTCCAAAACATTTCATTTAATTTTAATCGTCTTTTAATTTAATTAATTATACTCCGTCAACATATATTTGATTTATAACTTTACTACATATCGCCAAATAGTTTCCCGTTCGAACAACAGCCGTTTAACACCTAAGAGATTTTTCCCCAAAAAAACCCCCACATGGGACCTATGACCCTTACCCATAATGCCGTGCTTTGTAGGCTTAGCACATAACCACATGTTGTAGTTTTTAGCCCCGTAAAATCACACATGCGCAACTATCATTTTAACCTCACTTGAGTCTCAGCATCCCCTCATGGTGCCGTAAAACAAAACGTTCCCTAATCTCGTGCCATAAACTCCAACTCCCACATTTGGTACTGTAGTGTCGCAAAATTAAACGCATGCGCAAATATCATTCCTCACTACACTTTCACCGTGAAAGGAAGATTCTCTACTCTCTCTCTCCAAACAGAATACCAGTCCAGCTGTAATTCCCCATTTCCCCCCTTATAGTCAAACAACATTTAACAGCGCTCACAAAACATATAACCTGACTTACAAACACATAAACAAGTTTAAGAGACTTTCACCCGTCGCAACGGAATCTCTAAGGATACGTTAACATGTAGCACACAACACAATTAGCCTGTAGCATTAGCATTTAGCTTAGCCTAAGGTACACTATAGCATGATTCACACTTTAGCCTTACAAAGATTAGCCTGAGCAACGATGTACCACGTGGCCCAAAACAATCCAGCCTTAGCTTCAGCCTCTAGCCAACTGCAGCCTACTACACAAATCAATATCCTGCACCGTTGCCAAATAAATAATCGTCCAATTCTCCCCGTCTAACTTTATGCTGCCTTGAAAGATGAATCTCATATCAAGAGGTTACCCCCAACCAATTTCCCGTCGACCAGAGGAGGAGTATAACATAGCTACAACCATTCACTTCATAATTCCCGCTTAAGGAATCAACCTGACTCAGTCTAACTAAGACCTGGATTTCTGGCCCACTCCTGTGAGTCGCCCCGTGTTGAGGTCTTTCCAGATTAACGGTGCCCCTAAAAATGCATACGTATCCCAACATTATTCTCCAATCCATTTGTACAATCCATTGTTGTAAACAGCGTTTACACATCAACCAAATTTAGAATATTTGTTATCAGACTCCCAATCAACAGCAACACCCCACATTGACCACGACCCAAGTACTTTTAACTGTACACCGTCAAAGCCCTCTCATGAATCAGCGGGATAACCAATGGCCAAATTTCTTTGTGAGTAATCTCTCACCTTTAAAGCCGGCTTGGACAGTAGTCACCTCGCGAATCCAGGAAAGGGACCAACAACGATGCAATCAATATCTCAGCGGAGCCTCCATTTGTAGTATACGTCAATCGTAGGTGTTACCATCAATTAAAGAGTCTGCTCATACTGAACGTTGATCATAAGGTTTATTCAGATCACAAGCTTCAGCATGAGTAACAGGTGACATGACACCCGGAGAGCGATGCCTCAGAATGGCTGCTTGCTCTCCCCTCTCCGTCGTTTTCCCCCCTATTTATAAACAATGATGCCCCCTCTTCTGGCCAATCACCAGTCTCCCCTGTCTACAACCCACCTCCTGTCTGTGGTATGTGGTATTACACCTAAAACATTCCCTCTTGATACTAACATAAACAACATTCCTTGTTCCTCCAAAACAGTCATAATCTCAATACACGACAAACACAAATGAGGAAAAGTTGTACAGGACAAACATAGGTACAGGTAAGCTTTTTCAGAACGGACATTTTTACAAGTAGGCTATCAACTGATGGTGACTCAATGTTGTTGCTAGCAAATCGAGTGACCAGTTATCAAAACTCAACTACGCCTCGATATAAGATTAAGAGAATGGAGTTGAGTGTTCCTTATGCCTCAATTACAGCATTGAAGCATATGTCACTGTGCTTCTATGGCTATATGCACCATGCCACTGCCTACTTTCATTTAGCAAACAGCTCATAATCCAGTCCTTTTATTAGCTTTAATTAAAATGTGTAGAATAGCATGAGATTAGCTACAAAACTGCACATTATCCTCTCTGCCCCAATGGCAAAATGTTTTTTGTTTTTGTTTTTTTGGCCCACCCAAATTCCTGGAGGCTCACCCACCAACTGCCACAACTAGACCTTCTTTCAAATAATCTTATTTGTAGGCTATGCATAGCAATCAACAAATGCAGCCTACTATGTTTAAAGCATACTTTTCCAAGTCAATCACAAATGACAGCTCCAATAAGCCCCCTATTGGGAACATCCATGACGTGCAGTCAGGGTAGGCAGGATAGACTGTGCCTGTGAAAATGAATGAAAAAATACCTGTAATGATAAATAAATAAATATACATTTAATCAATAATAATTTTGTCATCATGTTTTTTTCTGCATGATATCATTTTAATTGCACTCAAATAATAAATGTGCATGCATATTGGGGTGAAAAAAGTATTGGGATAGGCAGGAGAATAGGCTGAGCTCGCTCCTGCCTATGGATGTCCCACGTCATCTGCCAGGTGGTTACGGAACGATAGTTTTACTTCTAGTTAAAGTAAGCTGATCAGGATGGCTGACATATTGCGTCTGAAACAGTTTTCAAAGTTGGATTTTCTAGCGAAACGGGGTGATAAGGGATGGAAGACCAACACCTGAGTTTAGGGACCTACATCAAAGGAAGGGACAGAAAATAACAAGATAATTTCAATCTGAGTGGTATCAATGGAAAGACACTCTGTGGCTGCGCTGCTAGCAGCCAACTCGACTGCCTCCCCTGCCCGCTGTTCTCCACCAGCGACAGCGTGTGGACAAGAGGCGGTTACTACGACTTGAACAACTTGCCTATAGCACTCAACAAGCATGAGAAATCTGTGTCTCACATCCAAAGCCAGATCGTTTATAAGACATTTGGCAGCTCACGGAAAGGTCTGGCTATTCAAGTATTCAGTTCATCGTTCACCAGTGAACGAGAGGCTTGTAGAATCATGACTCTTTCGAGTTTTCAGTTCATCATTCGCCGGTAGGGGGTCCTGCGTTTGCCGGTAGGAAAAGGGGAAGCGAGAGGGTCTACTCCTGTCAAAATCTGTCCACAATAAGGAGACAGATTAGCAGACCACCTGCCTTCCCGCCTTTGGGAGAACGACTCCTATTGTTAGGGTGGAGACAAGATCATCATCATTATATGCAGTACCTCTGGCATTATTGTGGTCCTCTGTAGCTCAGCTGGTAGAGCACGGTGCTTGTAACGCCAAGGTAGTGGGTTCGATCCCCGGGACCACCCATACACAAAAAATGTATGCACGCACGACTGTAAGTCGCTTTGGATAAAAGCGTCTGCTAAATGGCATATTATTATTATTATTATTGAACAAAATGAGTCAAAAGATTTGTTATTTTGACTGAATGAGTCTCAAAGATCAGTCAGTAAAAGAGCCGAACTTTATCTTCTTGGTTTCAGTCTCCACCCTCTGACTAAGTACCAAAATAACAATAAAAGTTATGCATTTATGCTTGTTTCTATAATTGTGCTGCTGACATGTACCTTCATGCACAGAAGACTCATCTTCCTCACTTTACCAGAAGTCGAAGATGTCTTGCTAACAGGCAATGAAACATGTTCATACAAATTATTCTGATGCTGACTTGAGAAAAAGTTTATATGAGATGTTATGAAATGGAAATGGACTGTTCATGTCTGGTCTCATGTCTGGTTCAGTAATAATAATAGGTGTAGTTGCTGGGGTTCTAAAATACCTTCGTAAAAAAAATCCTTATTTCATTGGTATTTTGTACTGCATCCTCATTTTTATCATGACAATTTAATACCAACGGATAAAGACATAGTGTTAAAATCCCTTGCTCATATAATTTATCTCTGGACTTTGTCCTAGCAATAGAATTACTCTTCAGAATGTTGCATACAAGGAAACAAAAGCAGGAGGACTCACATAGGACAGCCTGAGAGGCAATATCTTTTTACAGCCAGTGTCTTGCCCTTTCCCCAGTGTAGCCTTGGCAACAGTCAACATGTGTGGTAATCAAATGCAGCTATACACACACTGTACCTTGTGATAATCAGAGCCAGTTTGTGATTACCTCAAAGTCTATTTTCAGGAAAGGTGGGGAATGGTGGGGAAACTTAATGATTCACATTCACCTCAATAAGACAAAACATGCACATCCATGCATTCAAAACATTCAGATTGATGGGAAATCCTTCACACAGTGTTGTATGCATGAAGATAAGTTATATCAAACAGTTAACGAGTCAGCAATGATCAGCTGCGATTTTAGCATGTAAATCTTGGTGGGGCAAAAAACAAAAATTTGGGGGATGCATGCCAGCAAAGCCACTACACAACACAACACTAAACAATACATTAATTGCACTATAACGGTGACAAACGGTGCCCACAAACTGTTAGTGCCTACATAAAGCTGTCCCAACAGAAGTCCCAACATCTTACCACTGCTACACCTGGCTATCAGCGGATCCTTGTCTGGCGGCGAAACAGTTCATTCAGCCTCACTTACTGCCTTTAAAAAATACATAGCTGATATGGCTGACTTGCTTAAACAAATGTGGTTTCTACTGACAATTGAGATGTACAAACTATGGCATAAGGGGATGACAAGCGGATAAGAGGCAATCCGTAATTTCGATTAAGACATTAATGAGCGAGCTAGGACGGATGTAGTCAATACAACTATTTGTTCAGCACTTTTGAAATGTACAGTGACAGAATTCAGAACATGGGCCGTTCTTAAAGTATTCTCCCTGTACACCAAGTCAGAACCGTAGGATAAATAAAGGGGGCATATAAGCAGACAATGAAAGCTCTTACAATATTCAATGATTACATTTCCCTAAAACAGGTTATAGGCTACATGTGCACCACCAAGTCAGAACAGTAGACAAAATTAAGAGGGGAAAATAGACCAAATGATTAGGGTGAGGCACATGGGCTACTAACAGCTTACTGCACAACATACACTTATTATGACTTTCTTAGCTACAGTATACATATCTCCCTGGCATATTACATCATTTATGCAGCAGCATAAAGACATTTCTGGACTCACCTTGTTGTGCTGTTCTCACTTGGTGGTGCAGTGGTCCTTCTTGTGGGCAAATTTCGTCAGCAAACTTTGTCATCAAAGTCTGGCATTCTCTGGATTTATGGTGCTTTCAAGACAACTGGGAACTCTGAAAAAAACAAGGTCGAATCATGACGACGTCAGTGATCTTCAGGTCGTAGCTCTAGAAAGAGGCCCGAGTTCCCGACTTATAATACTGAGTTGAATGACCGTTAAAAACGTATTTTCCCAGTTGGAGCTAATTTATTCCTGACTTCTCAGTGGTCTTGAACATACTGAAGTCAGATTTCCCAGTTCCGCGTTAACAGTTGTTTTGAGCGTGGCAGAAACCATGCTGGATTGACAGCATGGCCAATGTTGAATGTTTATCATTTTAAGTTTGGAAAAGAGACCCTTAAACTCAGAATTGGAACCACACACCCACTCCACTGAATAGCATGCTAGTGATCGCTTTGCAATGCTTGCAGTTAGCCACTGTTTCCTTCCAAACCACTCATTGTTGAATTTGTGATTTCCAAGTTGTTGTGTAATGTTTATGTCCAATGGCCGATGAGCACTGATACGTTTTATCTATAATTTCTCTTCATTATTTCTCTTCATATGACAAGGATTAAAAAGGATTTGCCAGTAGATTGTCGACTTGATTCATTATGATGACTGCTAGCTAAGATTTTGAAAGTATGATGTTGACATGATCAGTCCAATCAAAGCTACTGTAGATATAACGTGATTTGACGTAATTTTATCTGTGGCCAATGACCTTGATCCTTCTTGGATGGGCACTTCTAATGTAACTCTATGGCAGCACCCAAGGGGCTTGAATTTTCGAGCTCTAACCTTAGATTTGGAGGTGATGTAGTGTCCCCATGAGTGACAGAATACTGAGCCAATCACGGCACAGCTAGAGAACATTACCAACCCTTACGCTCCGTATTTTCTGCTGGCTGCCCCACCACCACAGAAAGCACTGAGCTAGGCTGAAACACCTGCATTTTGGAGCTGCCTTACCCAAGAAAGCAAAAATTAGACCATGTTTGTATGGAGGCTTTATTAACTCAAAGATTTTTTATTGATTTTTATATTGTTTGCAAACTGATATATGACATGTATTAATAACCCCCCTTTGGTTGGTGGACCATTCTTGATACACACAGGAAACTGTTGAGCATGAAAAACACAGAAGAATTTCAGTTCTTGACACAAACCGCCTGGCACCTACTACCATACCACTTTCAAAGGCACTTACATCTTTTGTCTTGCCCATTCACCATCTGAATGGCACACATACACAATCCATGTCTCAATTGTCTCAAGGCTTGAAAATCCTTATTTAACCTGTCTCCTCCCCTTCATCTACACTGACTGAAGTGGATTTAACAAGTGACATCAATAAGGGATCATAGCTTTCACCTGGATTCACCTGGTCAGTCTATGTCATGTAAATATACTCATTGTTTTGTATCCATATCCAAAATCAATAGTGGAAGATATTAATGTCTTTTGGACTGCAGTCGGTATAATGTTATAGACCATCAGGAAGTCAACAAGTTCTTTATCTTTCTGTGTCTTCTCCCCTCTTTTATTGTGTCTTACATCTCTGACTGACAATGGTCTTGAGGTCAGACCAGGTGAGGTGTGGTGGGGCTGATGTAGGATCTGCTGAGCTGCTTTCCACACCTGCTGTTGAACCAACAACAAAATGTGTAAGTACAATGTATTTTTACATTCCATTCTTTATCGTTTACACACATTGAGAAAATACTGGCAGACAAACAGTATATATTGTTAATCACATAAAACAACTTTTTCAGTGAGTACTGTAGGTATAGTATAGTGTTTTACTCACTGTCTGATTTCTCCTCTGTGTATCTCCTCCTCCCTCTCTGCTGTCTCGTGGACTCCTCTGTGGCCTCCTCTCCCTCCCCTTGCACCTCCTCTGTCTCCTCCTCCATCTCCAGCTCTCTCAAAGCCTCCCTGACCCTCCTCAGATCATCCTCTCTCTCCCTGTCCTCTTCCTGGTGCCTCCTCTCCTCCTCCTCCTCCTTCTCCCTGGCCTCCTCCAGTATCTCCTCGCTGGAAAGCAACTCACCTCTGTTCTTGGCCACCATGTTGTCCAGCTTCTCCAGTAGCTCTGCCACGGCATCGTGGCCCTTCCTGGGCCTCCCATACAGGGCATGATAGCGGCCCCCGCATCGCTCCACCAGGCCCCAGAGCTCCTCGCTCTCCTCCACCTCCTCCTCCAGGGTGGAGTCCTTCAGCCGCCCTCCCTTCACAGTGAACAGCACCACGGTATGCCCCCATGTCCGCTCCCCCAACAGCTCCACATGCTCCTCAGCCGCCTGCCGCTCCCGTCTGGTGAAGGTGAAGGAGAGGGGCACCACCAGGAGCACGGCGTGGGGGCCAGGCTGGCACAGCGACACGCCCCGGACGATCTCCCTCCGGACCCCCAGAGAGGAGCCCCTGGAGGGGAACCACTCCCAACCAGGCGTGTCCACCACCGTCACTTGCCTCTCGGCCACCTCGCCTTGCCGCCTTACAGCCTCCCTAGTTCTCACCCCCACTGTGTCAAACACCCCTCTGCCCAGGATGGCGTTGCCCACAGCACTCTTCCCTGCCTCTCTCTCTCCGATCAGGATTATTCGCAACCCTGAGACCACAGAAAAAGGGGCTGCTTGGCCTGTAAAAAGCATCGTACCACCCTAAATGAATATACAGAATAACACAATTCAATTGTATTTAATTTTCACCTCCTGTTTCTTGTACGCCAGGATTGATCAAAAACTGACCTGGTTGAGAATCTGAGGAGCTTCCAGTTTCTTCCATTTCCACCATGACCTCCTCTGAATCCATACTGAATCCACTGGTCATCATACTTGTATGATAACACAACCAGTGCCTTCTAAAAGCTACTTCAAACTTGTCCACTTTCATCAGATCTGAAAGTATACGGTAGCTATTTTGTTAAAGGAAGAAAATCTTCCTTAGTCCTCTCTCCTCCCGGGACATCTTGTTGTCTAGATGGCTTATAGTCGATAGCCACCCTCTGCTTTACGGACCCTTTTACTGTCCGAGGGATCCAAAGTTCACAGTGGGACTGCCTACATGTTCATCCAGCTAGATAACACTACCTTGGCAGGAAACAACAGTCTGGCTGTGACAATGCCCCAAGCGATACTGTATGGGAACACAGCTTCTTTATTGTGCCTGAAGAAGACCTAACACTTTTGGACACTTTTGGAGATAAGGGAAATGGTCTTGATGAGTTAGGAGTTATTTCTGGACAGGGCCCTGGAGATAATGAAACAGACTCACTTATCAGTAGTAGTAGTACCACACATATCTCTGGCAAACAAGATTAAATGTGAAAGCTCCTCCTTAGTAATGAATGAAAGTCATATTTAGTTGACATTATCTGTTTGATTGTTGAAGATCCTTCACCAACAGCAACATAAAGTGCCTTCAGAAAGTATTCCCACCCCTTATCTTGTTCCACATTTTGTTGTGTTACAACCTGAATTTAAAATGGATTAAATGTAGATTGGCCTACACAGAATAACCCATGATGTCAAAGTGGAATTATGCTTATTTACATGTTTTACAAATTAATTAAAAATGAAAAGCTGAAATGTCTTTAGTCACTAAGTATTCAACCCCTTTGTTATGGCAAGCCTAAATAAGTTCAGGAGTAAAGCATTTCTTAACAAGTCACATAATAAGTTACATGGATTCACTCTGTGTTTAATAAAAGTAAAACATGATCTTTTAATTACTTCCTCATCTCTGTACCCCACACATACAATTATCTGTAAGGTCCCTCAGTCTAGCAGTGAATTTCAACCACAAAGACCATTGCCTCTCAAAGAAGGGCACCTATAGGTAAATGTTTTTTTTTAAATGCAGACGTTGAATATCCCTTTGAACATGGTGAAGTTATTAATTACACTTTGGATGGTGTAGCAAAACACCCAATCACTACTAAGATACAGATAACTCAGTTGCTGGAGAGGAAGGAAACCGTTCAGGGATTTCACCATGAGGCCAATGGTGACTTTAAAACATTTACAGAGTTTAATGGCTGTGATTGGAGAAAACTGAGGATGGATCAACAACATTGTAGTTACTCCACAATACTAATCTAAAAAAATATTTCTAAACATGCATTCTGTTTGCAACAAGGCACTAAAATAATACCGCAAAAAATGTGGCAAAGCAATTAACTTTTTGTCCTGAATACAATGTCTTATGTTTGGGGCAAATCCAATACAACACATTACTGAGTACCACTCTCCATATGTTCAAGCATAGTGGTGGCTGAATCATGTTATGGGTATGCTTGTAATCATTAAGGACAGGGGAGCTTTTCAGGATAAAAAAGAAATGGAATGGAGCTAAACACAATCCTAGAGGAAAACCTGGTTCAGTCTGCTTTCCACCCGACACTGGGAGATTAATTCACCTTTCAGCAGGACAATAACCTAAAACACATAAGGTGACATCTAGACTGGAGTTGCTTACCAAGAAGACAGTGAATGTTCCTGAGTGGCAGAGTTACAGTTTTGACTTAAATCTACTTGAAAATCTATGGCAAGACCTGAAAATGGTTGTCTAGCAATGATCAACAACCAATTTGACAGAGCTTGAAGAATTCTGAAAAGAATAATGGGCAAATAATGGGCAAAATGTGGAAAGCTCTTGGAGACTTACTCAGAAAGGCACAGCTGTAATCGCTGCCAAAGGTGCTTCTACAAAGTATTGAGTCAGGGGTGTGAATACTTCTGTAAATGAGATATTTCTGTATTACATTTTCAATAAATTTGCTAACATTTCTAAAAACATGTTTTCACTTCGTCATTACCGGGTATTGTGTGTAGACGGGTGAGAAAAAATCAATTCAATCAATTTTGAATTCAGGCTGTAACAAAACAAAATGTGGAATAAGTCAAGGGGTATGAATACTTTCTGAAGTCACTATGTTTATTCTTTGGCAGATAAAAGCATCGACTGGAATGGGCTGAGACGAGAGGTAAAGCTTTATTTTATAAAAAAAAATGCTCATTTTCACAGCTGAACGCATTCGTAAGGGTATATCACGAGCTGAATCACATTGTGCTTGCTTCAGTGATATTGGAAGACTTGACTTTTTCAATTCAATCCATTTAGTTTAGCAATGTGTCACCACCAAAGCAGTGTGGCGCGAACATGCTGGGGAATCCCAATGTGAGAGCAGGGCCCATATTTAATCTCCCTGAACCCAGTGCCTTGTGGAGGAAAAATGAAGCACCGAGACATATGCAGTATTTACAGGGGAATATTGAACCACTCTCTCTAGACTGACCAGGTGAATCCAGGTGAAAGCTATTATCCCTTATTGATGTCATCTGTTAAATCCACTTCAATCAGTGTAGATGAAGGGGAAGAGACAGGTTAAATCATGATTTTTAAGCCTTGAGACAATTGAGACATGGATTGTGTATGTGTGCCATTCAGAGGGTGAATGGATAAGACAAAATATTTAAGTGCCTTTGAACAGGGTATGGTAGTAGGTGCCAGGCACACTGGTTTGAGTGTGTCTTGAACTGCACCTCTACTTGTTGACTCCAATGCTTCCCATAGTTGTGTCAAGTTGGTTGGATGTCCTTTGGGTGGTGGACCATTTTGATACACACAGGAAACTGTTGACTCTACAGTTTCCTGTGTGTATCAAAATGGTCCACCACCCAAAGGACATCCAATCAACTTGACACAACTATGGGAAGCATTGGAGTCAACATGGGCCAGCATCCCTGTGGAACGCTTTTGACACCATGTCCTGACAAATTGAGACTGCTCTGAGGGCAAAAGGGGGTGCAACTCAATATTAGGAAGGTGATCCTAATGCTTTGTACACAGTGTATATACTGTAATCTAGTCAAGGCTCATCCTATATAACTACTGCTGTACACACCTTTTATTTTTATATACTGGCCATACTGTCTAGACACACCATCATATACATAGATATTTATATTTGGACATTGCTCATTCTGATATTCATAATTTCTTTATTTTAATTTTTTGGGTTTGTGTGTATTGTTAGGTATTACTGCACTGTTGGAGCTAGAAACATAAGCATTTCACTGCACCTGCGATAAAATCTGCAAAATATGTGTACGCAACCTATACAATTTCATTTGATTTGATTGAGGTGGGATAAATGCAAAGACACGATCAAATCAGAAACTCTTTGGCCTATCGCTGGCCAATTTGGTTGCAGATATAATAATAAAAACAACATGCATACAAATGAATCCATGAGTGAGTTAATGGTTATTATCGGATCAAACAGTGAACAAATTTCGCTTTGATTTACACATAACACAAGAAACACACTGGAACTATCCTTTGACACTCATCATCAGATTCATCAGATTCTTTCTTGATGATTCTATGCATATTAATGATAGGCTATGTGTTCATCACGAACAAGCATAGAGGTATATGATCACAACACTACAATACTAGGATCATATGCTTTACTCCAGTCACTCAGGTTGGTGCCATGTCCCCTCGTGTGGCAGGTAGAAGATACTGCAGTAACTTTTATCACGACATTCCTAAAAATACAGGTATCAGGTCTGTGTGAATGGTTCTCTGCTTTTTTGCAGGTAAATTCTTTAACACTTCCATTGTTTAACACCTCCCTAATTTGAACTGCAAACAGCCCCCACGCAACACCCCCCACTCCCCACCCCTCCCAATTTGCCAGTTACCCACTGATATGTATAAAAGGGTTATACCTGCAAATAAGTGGTAAATAAGGGTCTGTTCGAAAGGGTAAGATTTAGAATTTTATTAGGATCCCATTAGCCGATGTCAGTGGTGACAGCTAGTCTTACTGGTGTCCGACACATAACGAAAAAGACATTACAGACAAAATACTTTACAATTGACATACAGTGGGGAGAACAAGTATTTGATACACTGCCGATTTTGCAGGTTTTCCTACTTACAAAGCATGTAGAGGTCTGTAATTTTTTATCATAGGTACACTTCAACTGTGAGAGACGGAATCTAAAACAAAAATCCAGAAAATCACATTGTATGATTTTTAAGTAATTAATTTGCATTTTATTGCATGACATAAGTATTTGATCACCTACCAACTAGTAAGAATTCCGGCTCCCACAGACCTGTTCGTTTTTCTTTAAGAAGCCCTCCTGTTCTCCACTCATTACCTGTATTAACTGCACCTGTTTGAACTCGTTACCTGTATAAAAAACACCTGTCCACACACTCAATCAAACAGACTCCAACCTCGCCACAATGGCCAAGACCAGAGAGCTGTGTAAGGACATCAGGGATAAAATTGTAGACCTGCACAAGGCTGGGATGGGCTACAGGACAATAGGCAAGCAGCTTGGTGAGAAGGCAACAACTGTTGGCGCAATTATTAGAAAATGGAAGAAGTTCAAGATGACGGTCAATCACCCTCGGTCTGGGGCTCCATGCAAGATCTCACCTCATGGGGCATCAATGATCATGAGGAAGGTGAAGGATCAGCCCAGAACTACACGGCAGGGCCTGGTCAATGACCTGAAGAGAGCTGGGACCACAGTCTCAAAGAAAACCATTAGTAACACACTACGGCGTCATAGATTAAAATCCTGTCCCCCTGCTCAAGCCAGCGCATGTCCAGGCCCGTCTGAAGTTTGCCAATGACCATCTGGATGATCCAGAGGAGGAATGGGAGAAGGTCATGTGGTCTGATGAGACAAAAATAGAGCTTTTTGGTCTAAACTCCACTCGCCGTGTTTGGAGGAAGAAGAAGGATGAGTACAACCGCAAGAACACCATCCCAACCGTGAAGCATGGAGGTGGAAACATCATTCTTTGGGGATGCTTTTCTGCAAAGGGGACAGGACGACTGCACTGTATTGAGGGGAGGATGGATGGGGCCATGTATCGCGAGATCTTGGCCAACAACCTCCTTCCCTCAGTAAGAGCATTGAAGATGGGTCGTGGCTGGGTCTTCCAGCATGACAACGACCCGAAACACACAGCCAGGGCAACTAAGGAGTGGCTCCGTAAGAAGCATCTCAAGGTCCTGGATTGGCCTAGCCAGTCTCCAGACCTGAACCCAATAGAACATCTTTGGAGGGAGCTGAAAGTCCGTATTGCCCAGCGACAGCCCACGAAACCTGAAGGATCTGGAGAAGGTCTGTATGGAGGAGTGGGCCAAAATCCCTGCTGCAGTGTGTGCAAACCTGGTCAAGACCTACAGGAAACATATGATCTCTGTAATTGCAAACAAAGGTTTCTGTACCAAATATTAAGTTCTGCTTTTCTGATGTATCAAATACTTATGTCATGCAATAAAATGCAAATTAATTACTTAAAAATCATACAATGTGATTTTCTGGATTTTTGTTTTAGATTCCGTCTCTCACAGTTGAAGTGTACCTATGATAAAAATGACAGACCTCTACATGCTTTGTAAGTAGGAAAACCTGCAAAATCGGCAGTGTATCAAATACTTGTTCTCCCCACTGTACATTTAAAACATCAACATGTAGTCCGCATGTGTATTCATCTATCAGTTACACATACATGTCACATGTAGTCGGCATGTGTGTTCATCTATCAGTTACACGTACCGTTGAAGTCGGAAGTTTACATACACTTAGGTTGGAGTCATTAAAACTCATTTTTCAACTACTCCACACATTTCTTGTTAACAAACTATAGTTTTGGGAAGTCGGTTAGGACTTCTACTTTGTGCATGACACAAGTAATTTTTCCAACAATTGTTTCCAGACAGATTATTTCACTTATAATTCACTGTATCACAATTCCAGTGGGTCAGAAGTTTACATTCACTAAGTTGACTGTGCCTTTAAACAGCTTGGAAAATTCCAGAAAATGATGTCATGGCTTTAGAAGCTTCTGATAGGCTAATTGACATCATTTGAGTCAATTGGAGGTGTACCTGTGGATGTATTTCAAGGCCTACCTTCAAACTCAGTGCCTCTTTGCTTGACATCATGGGAGAATCAAAAGAAATCAGCCAAGACCTCAGGAAAAAAAATGTAGACCTCCACAAGTCTGGTTCATCATTGGGAGCAATTTCCAAATGCCTGAAGGTACCACGTTCATCTGTAATAGTTTGCAAGTATAAACACCATGGGACCACGCAGCCGTCATACCGCTCAGGAAGGAGATGCGTTCTGTCTCCTAGAGATGAACGTACTTTGGTGCGAAAAGTGCAAATAAATCCCAGAACAACAGCAAAGGACCTTGTGAAGATGCTGGAGGAAACAGGTAGAAAAGTATCTATATCCACAGTAAAACGAGTCCTATATCGACATAACATGAAAGGCCGCTCAGCAAGGAAGAAGCCACTGCTCCAAAACCGCCATAAAAAAGCTAGACTACGGTTTGCAACTGCACATGGGGACAAAGATCGTACTTTTTGGAGAAATGTCCTCTGGTCTGATGAAACAAAAATATAACTGTTTGGCCATAATGACCATCGTTATGTTTGGAAGAAAAAGGGGGCACTTGCAAGCCGAAGAACACCATCCCAACCGTGAAGCACGGGGGTGGCAACATCATGCTGTGCGGGTGCTTTGCTGCAGGAGGGACTGGTGCACTTCACAAAATAGATGGCATCATGAGGAAGGAAATTATGTGGATATATTGAAGCAACATCTCAAGACATCAGTCAGGAAGTTAAAGCTTGGTCGCAAATGGGTCTTCCAAATGGACAATGACCCCAAGCATACTTCCAAAGTTGTGGCAAAATGGCTTAAGGACAACAAAGTCAAGGTATTGGAGTGGCCATCACAAAGCCCTGACGTCAATCCTATAGAAAATTTGTGGGCAGAACTGAAAAAGTGTGTGCGAGCAAGGAGGCCTACAAACCTGACTCAGTTACACCAGCTCTGTCACGAGGAATGGCCAAAATTCACCCAATTTATTGTGGGAAGCTTGTGGAAGGCTACCCGAAACATTTGACCCAAGTTAAACAATTTAAAGGCAATGCTACCAAATACTAATTGAGTGTATGTAAACCTCTGACCCACTGGGAATGTGATGAAAGAAATAAAAGCTGAAATAAATCATTCTCTCTACAATTATTCTGATATTTCACATTCTTAAAATAAAGTGGTGATCCTTGCTGACCTAAGACAGGTAATTTTTACTAGGATTAAATGTCAGGAATTGTGAAAAACTGAGTTTAAATGTATTTGGCTAAGGTGTATGTAACATTCCGACTTCCTGTACATGTCAGTACATACACACAAAAGTAGGCCACATGAGGGAGAGGCGTTGTGCCACGGGTGTTGCTTTAATTGTTTTTTGAAACCAGGTTTTCTGTTCACTTGCTCTATATGAGATATAAACATTGGCTTATATTTTTTTACAGGTAACATACCACATCTGTCTGAAATGGTTACTACATTTGTCAGCTACCCTCTGAAGTCGCTAGTATTTTACAGAACATTTAGTCTCGCCATGCTTCTAAATAAAACTTTAAAATTAGCTTATAAAAACAGGCCATAATCTTGTTCCACGCAACACATTTGTTTACTAAAGGATTTGCTCTGTATTTGGGCGTTTCTTTCTCGCCTCGCAGTCTCAATCATTCAAAGGAGTGGTGGTGACGTGTCCAAGCGTTCTTATCATAGCTCAATGGGTCCAAGTTGAGTTTGGTGAAGTAAGCGAAACGAAACTGGGAAGACAACATTCCCGGTGTAGGGAGCCTGAACAGGATTTAGCTTCTTTGTCAAGTTGAGTGAGTTTTATAAATCCATATTTCTTTACACAAATAAAATGGGCAATCAACAGTTGAAACAATAACAAAGCGTTTTACCCGCCCCTGTTTCAGCTAAAAACAGGGGGCTGGAACTGGAGATTGTAACCACTCTTACATTTTTAGACAGACCTATGGATGCAAGGACTGACCATTGTGGGGATCTATTTTCTTATAACTAGATGTGATGCCTAGCTTAGAAAGAATACATTAATGATTAAACATAATAGGTTTGTACTGTACTGATATAAATTGTTTAACATAACAAGCTGTGATTCATGTGAGGAATGTTAGGGAGTAGGGTGAGACAGACTTGTGATTCTCACAGACACATACACACTGCCTCTTTGTTAAACCGCGCTCAAGGACGTGTACTGCAAAAGTGCTGACTTTCTGAACAAGTTGCAAAACAACTAGACACCTGGGAACAGTGAAGCGCCAAGGGTCTGGGACCAGCCTGTGCGCCAACGATAGGCTGAGTAAGTCTAAACCACGCTCAGTCTCTACTCTGATTGGCCAGCAGGGAGCGGGAACTATCTCTGTCAGAGTATTTAAAGAAGAACCTATAACAAATGGCTCAGTTCTCTGAGTGCCCTGCGTGGTATTTCAGTGGACCCGTATATACCAACATCATATTTACCATTGAAGTGTTTGCATTAATTAAAATACTAGTATATCTTAGAAGTCGTGTTGACCTCTTTTGTTCCCAATACCAGATTTGAATTGATGCAACTTAACAATTGGTGACCTCCGACGTGATCTGGTAAAGGGACTTCGCTGGGTATTGTCCGGCCCATTGGACATCTGTCATTGAACGGTGTGTTTCACAAAGAGTCCGGACTACTAAAAACAGGTAAGCAGACACCTATTGTTATATAACTAAAGTTCTGCACATTGGCTTTATCCAAATTAATTTTGTGAAACACCTGTCTGATGTAAGTGAACTAAATTATGAAATTATTATGAGTAGATAAGCACAATATTGTGACATGCAAACCTTTGGTGAATGTGATGTTAAACCATGGTACCATAGAGTATTTGTTCTACCGGCAAGGTCCATAACTGCGGGGGTACGGCTAGGTTCGGAGAAAATACTGACATCTATCGGCAAGGTCCGTAACTGCGAGGGTACGGCTAGGTTCGAAGATACAGGGAATAATTGACTTAAGTAATTGCTATCGGCAAGGTTCGTAACTACGTGGGTACGGCTAGGTTAGAAGAATTACACCGGCAAGGTCCGTAACTTCGAGGGTACGGCTAGGTTCGGGAAATTTTAGATAGTGTTGCACTATCAGCAAGGTCCGTAACTAGTACGGCTAGGATCGTAGGAGCACTTTAAAGTACACTATAGTGTTGCGCTTCGGCAGGGAGCTGTACTTGGGGGTACCGCCCAGATCGGAGGAGCACTTTAAAGTACAGGGTGTCGTATGCATGAGAGTGTGAATGATCCCAGTGTAATAAAAGAGTGTTTGCAGACGAAATAAAAGAGGGTATGCGGGTTACTAAAATTAATAAACCTGTATACCTTGATAGAAACCTAATTAGGAATTAAAGACGTCTGTGGCTGTCCAAACTGTATAATTTGTGAATAACTGTTGGGTTTGTGGTTGCTTAAACCGTATAACCCGTTAATAACAATTGGGAACATAAAGGTAAAATAATGAATAACTAGTATGACTAAACTGAAACGTTTGAACTGATATGATTGAACTGTAACGTTTGATGTTTGACATAGCATAATACTGGTTTTAAATAATTAAGTTGAAGCAATTTGGTTTATTATTTAATTTAACATTTGATGTTTGACCCTGCAAAATACTGGTTAAATAATTAGACTGAAATAATTTGGTTTATCGTTGAAATATAAATATGCACCGACTTTAACTAATTAGGTGGGAATAATTTGATTTAAATAAATAGATAGACGTACTTTAAATAATTAAATAACGGACGAATATTACAAATTAAAACGAAAAACAGACAAAACCTGTTCCGACTGGACGCAGGAGGGAGAAACGCGTGGGGAGGGGCTGGAGACAGCGAGAGTGTGGCTTTTGAAGAGTCAGGAGAGACTGGGTGTCACGATCGTCGTATACAGAGGAGGACCAAGGCGCAGCGTTGCAGGCAAACATACTCTTTATTTAGAGACACGATCAAAAACAACAAAACGATAACGTGACAGTTCACGGTCTAACACAAACAGACTAGAAACAAGATCCCACAACATTTGTGGGCAAATAGCCTCTATAAATATGGCTCCCAATCAGAGACAACCAGCCACAGCTGACACTCGTTGCCTCTGATTGGGAACCACTCTGGCCAACACAGAAATACAACCTATAGAATATCCACACCCTGGCTCAACATATAGAGTCCCAGAGCCAGGGTGTGACACTGGGGGGTGATTTGTGTCGATTGGGAGTTGGCTGGGAACACCACGGGGCGATTGTTTGAGAGGTGCCTGTGGGTTTCTAACGATATATACGTATGAACTTGCTTACCCGAACATAGACGTACATCATGGGTGAGAAAGTAGATCATATTTACATTTGCATTTTTGGTCATTTAGCAGACGCTCTGGTCCAGAGCGACTTATGGGAGCGATTGGGGTTGGGTGCCTTGCTCGAGGGCACATCGGCAGATTTTTCGACTGGTTGGCTCGGGGATTGGAACCGGCGACCTCTCGGTTGCTGGCACGGTGCTCTTGGTTACTGGGCTACCTGTCGCCCCATATGAGTTTAAGGTTGTGCCGTTGTTTGATCATGTGATGGGGTTTGATGGGTGATCGGACCATGACTGGTGTGGTTATGGAAGTAATGTATAAATAGTGGAGAGCAAATAGAGGGTTCCATTGAACTATTATGTTTTGTTGGGCATTTCAATGGCATAAGGTGAAATCTGTGTGTATGAGTGAATTCGGCGGCTGGTATGGGTGAAGGGAGAGAGTTTTTGCTGAGGTGAAAGATTTTCATTAGGTGACGTCACTTGCTCTATGAACTGGAAGTATTTACTTTGAAAGCATCGCGGAATGTGTGGGGTGACTGGCAATGTATGTAGAGGGTCCCGGGTTCGAACACAGGTAGGGACAGTGGGTAAAGCTTTCGCATTGGGGCTATAGACCTAGATTACTACGTGGATTGAGAAATGTGAAAGGTTGAATTAGATAGCTTAAGTAGAAGTGTTCTAGAAAGGTCTATGAAAATATGTTACAAGGTCCCCTTGCGCCTTCCCCATTGTGTAGGAAGGAGCAAGGGGAGGGGTGAGAGATAGTTCAAATGATAGAAATATCATTAAATGTATGCTTATCAACGATAGCAAGTATTTGTTTTATTAATTAGGGCCTAATCAGAGAGAACAGTTAAAGAAATTGAATAGCGAACTGAAATGGTGATAGAGCTGTGAAAATTGAGTTGAGGACAAAGGAGAATAATTTATGGCTCTGGTTAGCAAAAAAAAATAATAGAGACAGTCAAGCGAGTTAGATTGAACTGTGGGATTTCAAGTAGAGGTCTAGATACTTCACTGAAAGGCAGTGCTTTGATAAATTCTAATTGTTATTACTTTATTCGATAGGTTGCTTGACGCCAGTGGTGTATGCAAATAGTTGGTGAATTCTAGAACGATAATTTATTTTCGTTACGGGGACCAGGGGATGCAAGTGGCTTTGGCTGTTGTGCTGGGGGAATAGCGCCAGCCTGTGGTGGGTTCTAGATTTGTTAAATAAACAAACTTATATTTTAAACTAAAGTAATGCAACAGGCTACAATTATAACATTATCAGAAAAAGTGCACAATATAATGTGAAATAGTTATTACAATTATTATGAATAGTTATTACAGTTATTATCATTGATCCAGTAATGATAGAAGGATAGTAGAGGAAAGGCAAGGGATTAAATCTCATTTAGGGAAAGAGGAAGAGTATGAAGATATATTAGGGAGAAAATACCATTAACTGAGGGAACATTTGATGTAACCGTGATTGTATTGGCTAAAAAATGAAATATGACATTTACAGGGGGGACAGGAACAATAGAAGGGTAGACATATTTTCCTAGGGGGTTGATCAAAGAATTGATAATGGATCATTTGAGATGAGATCACATGTAGCAGATTTAGGGTAATCAATTAAATAATAATTGTATACTCGAGGAATGTTGAGTGGTTTTATGGATTAGTTATGAGGAATTAGATTGATACAAACAATTATTGATGGGTTAGGACTGGGGATATCTGTATCATGTTTTGTGTGTACTACCATCTTTAGATTACTGATGGTAATTGAAGGTTAACAAAATTATAACCAGGAGAAAGAGAATTAGCTTATCTCATTGGAATGTTGCCCAGGGCTAGGGGGAGCAGAAGTGAAGTTAGGCAGTATTTAAGTGGGGCCTGGCTATTTGTGGTTGTTGTTTTTCAAATTGGGTTTTTCAAACAAAAAACAACACACCTAGTATGATGTTTTTAAAGCCTTGTTGTTTCAATTTTGGGGGGTTTTCAGCAGGTCAAGGGTGATAGGTCTTGGAGGAGCACGCACAGTGAATTTTATGGAGTTTTTCGGTTTTGGCTGAGTTTGGGGTATATATGATTTCTTATGAAAATGAATGTCATGAGGACTTAATGAACACTTGGGATAAGTAATATTTATGAAATATTTAGAATAATGGTAATGTTTGGTACACTATGGGATGGAACAGTTCGTTGAATAATTTCAATTGCCTCTGAACTCTGTTTTAACCTTCTGGTGTTAATTAATCATCCACACTAGTAAATTCTAAAGGCATGAGAGGAGGATTTTAAGATAGTTTATTTTACTAAGTTAAGGGTAATTTATAATACTGTGAAAAGTGTGAAGAAGATTATAATTTGGTAATAATATATATGATTTGAACCATAAAATAACAGAAGAGAGAGAGAGCTTTCCCTGAATGAGGGATATCTGTTGCTAGTCAATTGTACTAATCTTAGATTACTTTTACGGGATAGAAGTAAATTGAGGTATTATCAAATGTTGTCATTTAAATTTCATTTTTAGTATGCTTTAATAAACAACAAGTTGGTATTTGAAACTAAATTAATGCAATGAGCTGCAGTAATCAGAGGAAGGCACAATCTAATGCGAAACAGCTATTACCTAGATCATTTATTTAGTAATGAGATCAGGAAGATAGGAGCAATAAAGAAGCAAGGGACAGTCTCAAAAATAAATAAGGGATGGCAATTGGATGATAAATTACCAATATTACCTAAGTGATTGTTTAGGTAGGTGGTAATATTGACACATGGGCAAAACATGTGTCAAAAGGGGGATGGTAGGAGATGATAAGGAGATGGTAGGATTAAATAATAAATATATACGAAGGAGAGGACAAAATACTTGTAAAAAAAAATTGAGAGCTGAACATGTGTGAAGATAGTTTATTAACCACACCCGTATGTCAGAGGTTTTGTGCCCCACAGGTGAACTAAAGGAGAAGGTGACCCACTCTATCTAACCAGGTGACTAGTGAGCATCCTGTCCCTAAAGAAGAAAAACTGGAAGCAGGCCTGTTGGGAAGGACCCTATCAGGTTATATTGGTCACTGCCTTTGCCATTAGAATAGCTGAGAGAGCCACTTGGGTCAACGTTACCCACTGCAAAAAGGTAGGCCCACATACCAACACCGTTGAACACACACAGAGTTAAAGAGAAGAACAGGAACCAATAGGGTCTGGAGGTAAACTCTGTTAACGAAGATCCCCTACCCCGACCTATCATCATTGTGGGGTGTTTATAGAGGTGTGAGTATGGGGTAGTACCAAGCAGAAAGACTGAGGACAGGAGAGGGTTGGCGGTTTTTGGGAATATGGATAACTTGGGTTGCATCATAGTCTCGGTAATGGTCTTGATATGTAAAGATCCACCACCAATTATGCTATGCCCTTACCATTGTTAAGAAGTGAAAGAGAAGAGAAGCGACCCGACATACTGACCGTCAAGGACGAGTGGCCTACAAAATGGGAGTCAGAGAAGGGCAGACTGTCAGATTCAAAATAAGGGTTGGGGACGTAGCCAATGGGTGGGGTACATGTCAATAAACAAATTGGGATTATAAAATCCTATTATATTCATGTTTGGACCCCACGGCGGATTGTTCCTAGACTCAAGTGTTTAAATACACTTGGGGATGGGGATATGAGACCGAGGGGGACTGAACATCCAGATGGGGGGTAAAGAGAAACAAAGACATCACCAATTATCAATTGGAGACTTAAGTTCGGAAGCACAGGAGAGAATTCTGAACCTTACAGCCCCTGTAACCGATGTGTGGTGGGCGTGTGCCAGTAAAGGCAGTGTAAGGCAGAGAATTCCAAAAGGGTGGCTAGATACATGCGCCCTGGTTCTACTGGTTCAACTAGTTAGAATTAGTCAACAGGAACCAAGGATTAAACAGATGTAGGAGGAGTTTTAACAAGAAGGAGAATAGCCCTATTTAGATGGATGCGATTGGGCTACCAAGGGGGGTATCGGATGGATACCGAGCTATGAAACAATTAGGGGAAGGGTTTGCTACCACGTTCTTTTGGTGGGTGACAATAAACAAAATTGTGAATTGGATTAATTATATCTATTACGATCAACAACGATTAATTGGCTGGACTAGGGATGCAACAGAAGGGATCTATTGGACAATTATCCGCCATCTCACTCTTATGACTTAGTAAAAAGAGGTTGGCTCTAGATCAGGCAGAAAGGGGTGGTGTCTATAGAATGGTAAGCCATTGTTGTACGTTTATCCCTAACGATGCTGGTCCTGACGGGAGTGTCTCTGGGGCCCTGGTTGGTTTGGATGGACTGTCGGCTGGGATGAGGAGCATGGCTGGAATGGAGGGAAACGGACTTTTCTCCTGGTTGGGTGATTGGTTTGGTGGGTACTCTGTTATGGTGGTTACTGGATTTCTGACCCTAGTAGTTTATGTTTCTAATATTAATGTGCTGTTCTGCCTGTGTAATTCCTTGTCTGAGGAAGTCTGTTACAGATGTCGTGCATACGGCTGGTATGATGCCCCTCCTAGGGGCTCAAGAAGGGGATGCAGACACTGAGATGGGGTTGACAAAGGATGACCCTTGGTTTGCTATTGGTGAAGTGGTGGAGTGACACCCTAGTGGGTGTCTAAAGGGGGCCAAAATGTATTAATCTTTGTGTTTTATTAATCTTGTGTTTTGTGTTCTATTAATCCTGTGTTTTATGCTTTATTAATCAAGTTAAACATTGTGAATGTTTGTCTTTCCTTATGTGAAGGTTTGAAGTTCCTGGGTGGCTGGTAGCCAACCTAGTACAAGTTGGGTGTAGATGGAAGGACTGAAGGCCTTTTTATTATCATTATTGCCTATTAATAAAAGTGTGATTCTTTTTGTTTGTATTGTATTTTAATGAGTGACACCCTCGTCAATAGGGGGATTCCTGAATTTCCCTGAAATGTCTTGTTTTGGGTTTTCTTGTTTTGGGTTCACACCCAGTGGGTGTGAAAAGGGGGATTGTGGGGATCTATTTTCTTATAACTAGATGTGATGCCTAGCTTAGAAAGAATACATTAATGATTAAACATAATAGGTTTGTACTGTACTGATATAAATTGTTTAACATAACAAGCTGTGATTCATGTGAGGAATGTTAGGGAGTAGGGTGAGACAGACTTGTGATTCTCACAGACACATACACACTGCCTCTTTGTTAAACCGCGCTCAAGGACGTGTACTGCAAAAGTGCTGACTTTCTGAACAAGTTGCAAAACAACTAGACACCTGGCAACAGTGAAGCGCCAAGGGGCTGGGACCAGCCTGTGCGCCAACGATAGGCTGAGTAAGTCTAAACCACGCTCAGTCTCTACTCTGATTGGCCAGCAGGGAGCGGGAACTAGTATTTAAAGAAGAAACCTATAACAAATTGCTCAGTTCTCTGAGTGCCCTGCGTGGTATTTCAGTGGACCCGTATATACCAACATCATATTTACCATTGAAGTGTTTGCATTAATTAAAATACTAGTATATCTTAGAAGTCGTGTTGACCTCTTTTGTTCCCAATACCATATTTGAATTGACGCAACTTAACACCATCCATGATATCCAAATGATAGTTTAAACGTATTGAAGGTATATAGTGTTTGTTTACATATACTTTGTTTGCAAACATTGGAGTAAAACAAGCTTATATTTTGGGGTCTGATGGGGTACGAGAGTTGAACTAAGCAAATTAGGCAATAAGTTATATTCTTCAAGGCTATCGTTACTTTATACATCCAAAAATGAATGTAGCAACTGCAGATTGCCCCTTTAAATGTTGTTTCAACACGTTTGCCCGAGTACTTAATTTGAGCTGTTGGAACAGGATCCGGCATGTCTCAGATTTGACTTTGTTCGTTCCGGCACATATTTCTGTATCCACGGACGAAGTGCTCGGAGCAGGTGCACTTTGCAGTGCAAGAACAAGGAAACGTATAACCCCTGGCTTGTCATGCAGAATTCAAAGATGGGCTGTACAACACGCAAAAAGGTAGGGAGTTTGGGTCTAGAAACGACTGGAGGGATTAAACTAGCTAGTGTTAGGTTCTATTTTCTAATAATTGGATTGATGGGATGACTAACTTAGAAATAATGCATTCTTGACTGGGCTAATGTAGGCTGTGACACCTGGCAAGCTGTGATTGATGTGAATAGCTGTTTTAGGGGGTAAAGTGAGATAGGGATTGTGTCTCCAGATGCTGGAGTATACTGGTTCTTTGTGATCTGTGAACCTTCCTTGGACATAGGAATGGTGTCTAAGGGAGCTGGCTCTTCTCACTATGACAGGTTGTTATGATAAACTTGTGCCTGGCTGCAGTGTGCAACAAATGGAGCGCCGAGGAGATGGGACCAACCCCTGAACCAACGGATTGGCTGAGTAAAGTTTAAACCACACTCAGTCCTCTACTCTAATTGGCCAGCAGAGAGGTGGGAAACTCCCTCAGTCAGAGTATTTGAGTATTGAATCTGAAACAATGTTTTAGTTCTCTGGGGTGCCCTGCGAGGTATCTCAGAGAGCCCGTATATACGAAACATCATATTTACCATTGAAGGTTTTTGCATTAATTAAAATAACTAGTATATCTTAGAAGTCGTGTTGACCTCTTTTGTTCCTAATACCAGATTTGAATTGACGCGACTTTGACACTAGCAAAAGTGTGGGTGGAATGTACAGTAACATCCTCTGCCTCTGACATTTAACTTTGACAATTGGTGACACTCCGACGTGATCTGGTAGAAGGGACTTCGCTGGGTAAATGTCCGGCCCATTTGGTCACCTCTTTCATCGAACCGTGTGTTTCACAAACTGCCCGGGCTTCTAAAAAGGTAAGCAGATACCTATTGTTAAATAACTAAACTTCTGCACATTGGCTTTATTCAAATTAATTTTGTGAAACAACTGTCTGATGTAAGTGAACTAAATTATGAAACTATTATGAGTAGATAAGCACAATATTGTGACATGCAAACCTTTGGTAAATGTGATGTTTAAACCATGGTACCAGAGAGTATTGATCTACCGGCAAGGTCCGTAACTATGGATACGGCTAGGTTCAGGAGACAATACTGACATCTACCGGCAAGGTCCGTAACTACGAGGATACGGCTAAGGTTCGGAGATATAGGGAATAATTGATTTAAGTAATTGCTATCGGCAAGGTTCGTAACTACGACAGTACGACTAAGGTTTGAAGAATTACACCGGCAAGGTCCGTAACTACGAGGATACGGCTAGGTTCGGGAAATTTTAGATATAGGGAATAATTGATTTAAGTAATTGCTATCGGCAAGGTTCGTAACTACGACAGTACGACTAAGGTTCGAAGAATTACACCGGCAAGGTCCGTAACTGAGATACGGCTAGGTTCGGGAAATTTTAGATAATACTGGTGACTGGCAAGGTCCGTAACTAAGGGTTGCGGCTAGGTTCAGCACAGTGTTTTGAATAAAATAGACGCGGCTGTGTGCCCAAATAGATTGTGTGTGGAATATAAGTGTGTCATTTATGACTGTGTGACATGGGTGTCATTTATGACTGTGTGACATATTTGACTGTGTGATAGGGTTATGACTGTGTATTGTGAGTGAGTGCGATAACTGTGTACTATTTTTGCTGTGTGATAACTGTATACTACGTTTAACTGTGTACCATTTTTGACTGTGAATACAAAGAATATTTTAAAACAGTAAGTAATGAGAATTACAATTAGGAAATAAAGTTTAAAGTGTGCAAACGTTAACAAAAGACACCAATAGGAGGTACTATAAAAGTTAGACAGTGCGAGTGTTGTCGTATGCATGAGAGTGTGAATGATAAACCTGTATACCTTGATAGAAAACTAATTGGGAATCAAAAGATGTCTGTGACTGTCCAAACGGTATAATTTGGGAATAACTGTTGGATTTGTGGTTGCTTAAACCATATAACCCGTTAAAAACAATTGGGAACATAAAGCTAAAGTGATGAATTGTGTGACTGAACTGAAACGGTTGAGCTGATATGTTTGAACTGTGCCGTTTGGTGTTAGACATAGCATAATTCTGGTTATAGGTGCTTGGGTTGAGGCTTTTTTGTTGATTATTTGATGTAATGTTTGACGTTTGACCCTGCAAAATACTGGTTAAACAATTAGACTGAAATAATTCGGTTTATCGTTTAAATATAAACGTGCACCAACTTTAACTAATTAGGTGGGAATTATTTGATTTAAATAAATAGACTAAAGTACTTTGAATAACGGCAGAATATTGGAAACGCGCTAAAACAAGAAACAGCTCCTCAAAAAGTAGAGTTGCGAGGGGAGGGGCTGGAGAGAGCGAAAGTGTGGCTTTTGGAGCCATGAAAGACTGGAAGTTGGCTGGGAACGCATGTGGGTATCTGACGAGAGAATGTTCTAAACTTGCTCACCGAACGCAGACGTGCGTCATAGGTGAGAAAGTAGAGAATGTTTACATTTGCATTTTTGGTAATTTGGCAGACGCTTTTGTCCAGAGTGATTTATGGGAGCAATTGGGGTTGAGTGCCTCGCTCGAGGGCACATCGGCAGATTTTTAGACTGGTCGGCTCGGGGATTGGAACCGGCGACCTCTCGGTTGTTGGCGCGGCGCTATTGGTCACTAAACTGCCTGCCGCCCCATATGAGTTTAAGATTGTGGCGTTGTTGGATAATGTGATTGGAATAAACTGACCATAAGTAATGTTGTTTTAGACGTAATGTATAATATAGTACAAAGCAAATAGAGGGTTAAATTGAACTAATTATCATGGTAGAGCTAACGTAGTACAGTGAGGGAACTTCATTTTGTGTCAGAGGGTAAAATGAGAAATCAGTAATATGCTATTGGTGGAAATCTATTTATCATTTCAAGGCATGGAGTAACAATCTGCATTTATGAGTGTAAATTCCACTGCTGATGTGTTGATTGAATGGGTACGATGGAGTATTTGGTTTGGTAATGTTGAATGGACTATTTGTAGCGTGTTTTGGGGTTAAATAGAAATAACTCACGTATTCAATAGGGAATGGGTAAGAGAGAGAGAGTTTTTACGTGTATTAAAAGTTGCATAAGATAGCTTTAGTGGTATTCTAGATGGATCTATGAAAATATGTTACAAGTACGAATGACATTATTACCTAAGAAGGAAGATTGTAGGGAAGTTTTCCGCGCCTCCCCCATAATGCAGGAAGGAGCAGGAGAGGGGGAGGAGATGTAAGAGACAGGACATAGTTCAGATGGTAGAAATGTCATTAAGCGTATGCTGATAAACGATAACAAGTATTTGTTTTATTAATTAGGGCCTAATCAGAGAGAACAGTTAAATAAATTGAATAGCGAACTGAAATGGGTTAGCGGGAAAATACAAAATAGTTGGACAATTTTAGAACGATAATTTATTTTGGTTAGGATGAAAGTATGCATTGGCTGTTGTGCTGGGGAAATAGCACCAGCCTGTGGTGGGTCCTGGATTGGTGAAACAGTGGGGACAGGAACAATAGAAGGGGAGACAGATTTTCCTAGGGGGTTGAACAAATAATTGATAATGGATCATTTGAGATGAGATCACATGTAGCAGAGTTAGGGTAATCAATTAAATAATCATTGTATACTCGAGGAATTTTGAGTGGTTTTATGGATTAGTTATGAGCAATTAGATTGATACAAACAATTATTGATGGGTTAAGACTGGGGATATCTCTATCATGTTTTGTGTGTACTACCATCTTTAGATTATAACCAGGAGAAAGAGATTAGCTCATCTCAGTTAGGCAGTATTTAGGTCAAAAGAGGGAGCTACCAAATTAAATTGAGCCTAACTATCTCTGATTGTTATTTTTCAATTGGGTTTTTCAAATAAATTAAAAAAAACACACCCAGCATGATGTTTATAAAGGGTTGTTATGTTGAATTTAGGGGATTTTCAACAGATCATGGGTGGTGTTTACTATGCTGTAGGATGGAACGGTTTGTTGGGGGATATTTGAACCTAAATTAATGGAATAAACTGCAGTAATCAGAGGAATGGTTATCACTAGGTAAATGGATAAAACAGGGGAAAAACATTACTGATTAGCAGAATACACCAAATGGGGATCAGTATGGCCATTCCACTGGGAGATATAACTCTTAACTCAGGAACAGGAGGCTGAGTTAGCAGCAATTCCGTTCAAATTATGGTCACAAGGACAGCAGATGTAGGACTAATTAAGGGGGTAGCTCCAGTACAAGTGATTCCTCGATCCGATAATAGACCATACCAAAAGCAATATACTATGAAACCAGAAGCAATAAAAGGGATAACACCTACATTTGAGCATTTACTTGAGGGAGGGGTGATAATTCCTGGAGATGAGGCACAATGCAACTCTCCAGTATTTCCTGTTAAAAAGGCGGCACCTAGCGCCGACTGGAGGATGGTCATGGACTTGCAGGGGGTTAATAGAAATATAATTCCCAGAGTTCCATGTGTACCAGATCCACATACATTGCTGAACAAATTGAAACCAGAGAACTCCTATTTTACAGTGATAGATTTAGCTAATGCTTTCTTTAGTATCCCAGTTCATCTGGATAGTCAGGGGTGGTTTGGTTTTACTTTTCAGGGAAGGAAATGGACTTACGCTAGGAGGCCTCAAGGCTACTCAGAAAGTCTTACAATCTTTGTCCAGGCTATAACTAAGAATTTGGGAAAGTTTGAACCTAGGGAAGGAAGCCAAATGTTAGTTTATGTAGATTATATTATATTGGCTAATCCCACTCAGGAGGGATGTAAGAGGGATACAATCCAATTGTTAACCTTCCTGGCAGAACAGGGACACAAAGTGAGCAAAAAGAAACTTCAACTTTGGCAGAGCGAGGTCATTTACCTAGGACACACTATAACACAGGAGGGGCGAATGTTAAACTCATCCAGGAAAACTGCTATATTTGAAGCGCCAAAACCGTTAAACAAAAAACAAATGATGAGCTTTTTGGTAATGATAAACTGCTGTAAAGCTTGGGTACTCCATTATGTACTGCATACGGGTAAATTAAGTGATCTTATCTATGGGAAGGCAATGGCAGCCCATGGTAAAATTATTTGGAACTCTAAGGAGGCATTCATACATCAGGGATGTTATCCAAATGGTAGAGAGTAACGAGGGATATGACATTGGTCGTGATTTAAAGATGATGAGGTTTTTTGGTGGGCTATTAGATATAACTGGGTTAATCATGAACATAGAGATTTTTATTCTTTGTTGCTAGACAGAAGACTTAGGTGACCTAAGAATAGACTTGTCATGTCCAACAATTAGTCTTCAGGTCAAGCCTGGGAGAGCCTGTGTAGAACAGAGTTTGAACTAAACATAAGTGTTTTTACAAGATAAGAGATTGATAATTGGATTACTAATTGATTCTGAACTGGATGAAAGTTGAATTTAGCTGCCATAAAAGACAAAGGAAGTGGGAGGAGCAATAAAGAAGCAAAAGACAATCTCAAAAATTGAAAGGCATGGCAATTGGATGATAAATTACATAAGGAATTGTTTAGAAAGGTGGTAATATTGACACATGGGCAAATCATGTGTCAAAAAGGGGGAGTGATAGGATTAAATAAAAATGATAGGATTAAATAAAATAAAATAAAATAAAAAATAAAAAAATAGAAATTGAGAGCTCAACATGTATGTGTGAAGATAGTTTATTAACCACACCCGTATGTCAGAGGTTTTGTGCCCCACAGGTGAACTAAAGGAGAAGGTGACCCACTCTATCTCACAAGGAGACTGGGTGTGGATCCAGTCCCTAAAATAAGAAAAACTGGAAGCAGGCCTGTTGGGAAGGGCCCTAACAAGTCCTATTAGATCCACCTGGGTGCATGTCACACACTGCAAAAAGGTAAACCCAGTTACACCTGATGAACAAACACAGAGTTAGGAGAAAGAACCGATCACCACTAGGGCTCGGGGGTTGGCTCCTTAACGAAGATTCCCTTACCCTGTCTGATCATCCCTGTGTGAGTTCGGTAGAAGGTGAAGCAATGGGTTGGCGTCTGACATGTTCTCAGGGCGAGGGTGGGGATTCACAGGTCTCCTGACGGTAGGTAGCTGTCTGATTGTGGGGGCCATATTCCTAACACACTCAAACCCTTCTGATCAGCCAAAAGTAGTAGTTAACCTAAAACAAGTTGATAAAATAATACCTGAGCACAGTCTACGAAGGCATAGGAGACAGCTAGACGTAGGGAAAGGGGAAGTACTAGGGACTTTAGGGGAGGACATCACCATATGTATGTCACCATGTACATCCTGGGACTATGTAGTTGCTCATATCGAGAGCGTGGGGGATATGTAAATCTCCATACACAGTTTAGGGACAGGTGTAGTATTGTGAAAGTAGGGCATTACCAGAAATGGCAGTGCGACCCATAGAAGGGTAGGTACTGTCTGAAAGTCTGAAGTACGCAAAAACAGGTTTATCCTCCATGCAAGCCACCTGGGAATGTGGTGAAAGAGTCTTGTAGTAACTTGAACTATCTGTATCCCCCAATAACAAAGTCATTCCGACCTAGGTTGCCTACGTTTGAAGTGTCAGGGGATTCTAATTGTTTTTTTAGGACTAGTAAGATAGGATACAGAGTAGGGCATCTTAGCTCTGCTCCTACACAGAGAATATCACAACTAAAAGAGACCATGACTAATCTCTCCTCTTTGTTGCAGCCAGAGGATTTTAGGAACCAAAACCAGGCCCGTGCTGACATCTGATGGTTGTGTGGTGATAACTGATTGTGAACTCAACTACATATGTAAACAATCAAACGTGTCAGAGACTGGTGAGTTGTCACGTATAAAGTAGGACCTCCTCCCGGGATCCTTTGATGAAAGGATCCTGTGATGGGATAGGAGTAACTCGAGGGGTTCCAGAACAATTCAAAGCTAGGAATCAGATCGCAGCTGGGTTTGAATCAAGTATTTTTTGGTGGTCAACAATTAATAAAAACGTAGATTGGATGAATTATATTTACTATAACCAGCAAAGATTTATAAACCACACTCGTGATGCAATAAAGGGATTAGCTGAGCAGACAGTGGCAACTAGCTTAATGACATGGCAGAATAGAATAGCTTTAGATATGCTTATGGCTGAGCGGGACGGAGTTTGTGTTCTGTGTGGATATATGTGCTGTATTTTCATCCTCAAAACAATATAGCACCGGACGGGTCAGTGACAAAAGACCTTCAGGGGATAACTACGCTGACGAACGAACTGGCTGAGAACTCTGGTATTGATAGCTCCATAAACGGTTGGTTTGATAGCATATTTGATAAATGGAAAACTATTGTTGTAACTATTCTGGGTGAAGTTATAGCTTCTATGGGTATACTTGTTCTTTGTGGATGTTGTCTTATTTCCTGTGTCTGAGGTTTGGTGAGAAAGGAGATGGAGAAGGTGATTTCCCAACAGATGGTGAGATACGGCCCAATCCTGGACTCCGACCTAAGGAATAAAGGATATGACCTACCAGGCTTGGTGGAGTGACACTAGAGGGTGTCTAAAGGGGGCCAAAATATACTTCTCTGTTTGTGTTTTATGTGTTAATAGTTTTATGTTTTGTGTTCTATTAATCCTGTGTTATATGGTTTGAAGTTCTTTGATGACTGGTAACAATTTGCAAGTTGGGTGTAGATGGACTGAGAATTTTAATTTTTTTGTATCATTATGGCCTATTAATAAAAGTGTGATTATTTTTGTTTGTATTGTATTTTGATGAGTGACACCCTAGAGAGTGTCAAAAGAGGGATTGTTAGGTTCTATTTTCTAATAATTGGATTGATGGGATGACTAACTTAGAAAGAATGCATTCTTGACTGGGCTAATGTAGGCTGTGACACCTGGCAAGCTGTGATTGATGTGAATAGCTGTTTTAGGGGGTAAAGTGAGATAGGGATTGTGTCTCCAGATGCTGGAGTATACTGGTTCTTTGTGATCTGTGAACCTTCCTTGGACATAGGAATGGTGTCTAAGGGAGCTGGCTCTTCTCACTATAACAGGTTGTTATGATAAACTTGTGCCTGGCTGCAGTGTGCAACAAATGGAGCGCCGAGGAGATGGGACCAACCCCTGAACCAACGGATTGGCTGAGTAAAGTTTAAACCACACTCAGTCCTCTACTCTACTTGGCCAGCAGAGAGGTGGGAAACTCCCTCTGTCAGAGTATTTGAGTATTGAATCTGAAACAATGTTTTAGTTCTCTGGGGTGCCCTGCGAGGTATCTCAGAGAGCCCGTATATACGAAACATCATATTTACCATTGAAGGTTTTTGCATTAATTAAAATAACTAGTATATCTTAGAAGTCGTGTTGACCTCTTTTGTTCCTAATACCAGATTTGAATTGACGCGACTTTGACACTAGCAAAAGTGTGGGTGGAATGTACAGTAACATCCTCTGCCTCTGACATTTAAAAAACTAAGAGCCCTCAGAAAAAAGGTTTCTGAACATGCCCGAACCAAGGCGCATTTGGTGGCAGCAAGCATTGTAGACAAGGCTAAAGAAGACACCCAGTAACACTCTAAATGAAAAAGTAGACACAACTGCCAGAGTCTTCCCGAACAGCCGTAGAAGGAGACTAAACGTCACAGCCACAGGCCCGTTCATGGCCTTGCACAAGAAATTGACTGTTAAATGGATTTGACATGGGGAGAGTCATTGTGGAAGGGAAGGTAGGAAAATTGTTTTCCGTTACAAACTTGTTCTGTACTGTGAAGTTAATCGGAATATGTGCTTCATATTATCACATAGGCCTATATATTATCATATTTGGGTTCTGCTGTAGCCTATATTGATTTATTTTATTCAAAGTTATATTCGGATATTGTGATATTTGTTCTACTGCTACATTGATGTTTTGAAAATTATTTTATATTCGGGTCTTGTAAACCCCACAGATGAGTATGTGTGCATATGGCGGGTGTTCTGTAGTGACGTCTGAAATTGTTGCTGTACAACTGATGTGACTTGTGTAAACCCCGCAGCTACACTAAAGTATGTGGGCATACAACGTCTAAAATGCTTTGAATTAATCTGCACCTTGGAGAGTGCTGTCCATTTCACCATAGATAGTAGGCTACTTGGCGGTTTACTCTGTCTGCTGCGCTGCTACATTGTGTTTGGGACTTTTTTTTCTCAATGTGTTCCGGTACCTCAGAGTACCCCCCCCCACACACACACACACCCCCGCTCACTATGTGTTCCGGGACCTCCCGATGTAGCTATGCGAATCCTGTTTATAAATTATTTCAGAATAGAAATGTAGACTTTTATTTTTAATGGCTGTGATTTTTGAATTATGTACAGTTGCATTGGACATGCCATGGGGACAAGGCAACACTGTTCATTAACGATATCAACCAAACCAGGAAATGTCCAAACACATGGAGAGCATCATGTCACGGTGAGACTATTAACCAGTTAAATGTAACTAAATGTAATCGAAAATGTCATCAACGTAATCCCCAAAAGTAATTATGTATCATGAGGGCCATAAAAAATAACCAGTAATGCTGCATACTCAAAGCAAGGTTAACATCTCACCTTTCTGGTAATTTTTTTTAATAAATTGCTGAGGTGTAGTCATTTTTGAGGACACAAGCTCAAGTACACAGTACAAATATGATACACATATGAAAATATGAAATATTTTATATGATGTATTTCCTATTCAACAAAACTGTATGACTATGGCTTGAAATGACATGCTTTCTAAATATAGTATAATGAAATTATAAAATGTATAATATAAGATTTCACCTTCCTTATAACTGTAAATTACATATTTGTATGTTTAGTGTTAGAGAAAATGTGCATATTTTTAAAAGGTCTCTCTTGATCAAAATGTCTGCCCCCATGGCTGTGAACATCTCACAGAGCTGTAGCTTGGCTTCCTGAACTCGTTAGGAACTCGCCTTTCATCTTATATAAATCCTGGCCCTCTATGACAAACAGAATGTGTTCTTTTTATGTATAAAAAAAAAAGCTATGAATTATTTTAAATGAATGGCTATAACTCGATCTCTGAATGTGCTACCATGATGAAACCACTCTCTCCTGCTTCGCTATGATGTAACGATTGCAGGCATGTGCATTGTCAGTGGCTGTGACATAGGGTTCAGGAGTTGATGGACAGTCGGTAGAGCGAATTAAATGGTTTCAGTTTTCACATCCTACATCACACAGGCTCAGAAAAAAAGACTACTGTGTCTGTGGGAACCAGGGCTTTCGCTCAATGCAAGCCATTTCGATCTACGGTGTACACAGATCGATTTATAAGCGAAAATGTCGGTCAGAACCAGTACCAGAACCACGCGGGTCACCTAAACAGGGGACCTTACATCTAAGAGGTTTAATAACTGGGGCAGAAAGGAGAGTGTTGTTGGGCTACTTTACAAAGACAACAGAGGGCAGTGTTGACAAATAATCCAAGGTATTCATTCAATAAAGGCTGTTCAATAAAAGGATAAAGTTGGTGGATAGGCACTCTGTAAATCTACAACTTCGTAATTTTATATACTGATTATCCTGATTCAATAGTAAAGCTCCTAACTGAAGCCCACTTTTGTTACAGATCAGAGTTAACAAGGGAGCTCTTGGGCCGGTACATCTCAGACACCCTCAGCCACATTCACACAGTGAGGGAGTTCTGCGACAGGCATTCCAAATGGGCCCTTCAGAGGGAGACAGAACTGGAAATGATGAGGGACATCAAGGAGAGGGCAGACAGAATCGACCTTAAGTTCGACCATGTCCGTAACTCAGCGACCAAGGCCAAGGCGTTTGGGGAGTTCTTATGGAGCGTACTGACCCAGGTGACTGCAGACAGTAGGCGTGAGGAGCTGGAGAAGGAGCTGGGTGCTGTACTAAAGGACACTCTGGGAGGCCTGGAGAAGCTGGATTACTTCCTGGATGCTATGGAGTGTCTGGCAGTCACCTGTCTGTTCGTGTTTGAGGAGAACAGGTTCCTCTGTCTGCCTCTGGGGATGAGTACTGCCAGTGTTCAGGCTGTCATCATTGCTGCCAGAATAGCCTGCCCTCTCCTCATCCACTTTAAGAGGGATGCTAAGGTCTTCTTTATGCCCAGCCTGCTCAATGTAGAGGTGCTGGCCTTCCAGCTGGATAGATACATACAAATCAGCCAGCAGCTCTGTAAGAGGATGGAGAAAGGGTAAGTGGAGATCCCATCACAAATGCTTCAACATTAACTTATGTAATGTTCTTCATTGCCATTTTACAAACACTTGATGTCAATTTTTTTTACTGTTAGATTACAGATCAGACCACAGCTTTAGAGTAAACTTGGGTAAGATCCCTCACACAGTTTTAATATCAGCATTTATTTTATATTAGCATAGTTGTACTATTTTTGTCCTTTCTTCTCAGAAATGTAATTTGACAAGGTTCTTGGGCTTTTGTGATATAATTCAAAAGCCACATAATAATCTAATGAATATAATGTAATGTTGAAATTAATATTCATTGTTACAGTAGCTACATCAGTCAAATGCTGTTTTGGAAAAAGAAGAATGACATCCCTGTGGTCAACCTTGGTGATGTGAGGGAAGAGTCCATACAAAATATGCTGGATCATTTGAATCAGCTGAGTGAGATCAGGTGAGATTAGTTTGGTTGTTCTCTTTAAACTTCTGTTGATATTTTTATTTGATTGGTATACAGTAAATAGATGTTGAATCTGTGTCCCCTCTGTCAGGATGGACCAGCACCTCAGACTGACGTTCCTGTTCCAAGAGGCTGCTCAGTGCTTCATTGGCCGGTTCAGCCAGCGCCGACCCAGGATGGAGCAGTTTCTGACCAAGCTGGAGGAGAGTGCTGTGCAGCTGGACAGGATGAAGCTGGGGGCTAAGATCTCCAGTGTGGCAGGCAGCTCAGTGGGGGTGGCTGGAGGGATCCTATCCATTGTGGGCTTAGCTCTGACCCCTGTCACTGCTGGGGTGTCACTGGCTCTCACCATTGCAGGGGTCAGCCTGGGGGTCACCATTGGGGTCAACAGTTTAACCACTGGCATCACAGAGATGAACGTCAATGGCATCCATGAGAAGAAAGCCAGTGAATTCTTCCAGAGTTTCATGGAGGACGTGGAGAGTCTCCAGGAGTGTCTGGAGGATGTGGCCAGTAATAAGAAGCCCATCTTGGGGCAGAGAGGGGTGGACGACGTGCTAGAAGCAGGGAAGGTGATTGCCAGAGCTGGGGCCATCGTAAAAGGCATCGACTCCATAGTGGACTGTGCCTCGGCTCTGAGTGTGAAGGCCCTTGCAAAGGAAGATCTGATCGCAAGCGCTGGTAAGTTGGCGCTCCAGGAAGGCAAAGCAGCACGAAACCTGCCCAAGCTAGCAGGGGACATCCCGGACATTGGACAGGTGGCCAAAGGCACCCCACTCGCCCTCTTCAGCTCAGCGCGGGCTGGTTTCATCACCCTCAACGCCCTCTTCATTGGCCTGGATGTTTTCTTCATCTGTAAAGACAGTGTGAGCCTGGCCAAAGGCAGCAAGAGTGAGATCTCCCAGCTCATCCGTGCCAGAGTGGCATTGTGGCGCACAGAGCTGGACTCCTGGCAGAGGATTCATGACTCGCTTTGTAGAGGAATTTGGAAGTTCAGGAAGTGCCAGAGAATCCTGGAGCAGCCTTTTTACCCTCCTGGAGGAGAATCTGAAAGAGAGAAAAAATGGATGTGTATGACACAGTAGGACAACATCAATGACTTACCAGTTTGAAGTTAGGGCCTCTCAAACATACTGAACAGTTGCACATACTGTACATTGCCTATCTGTCAGTAATTTTGATTATGCATTTCACTTGATTCTCCTTTATTTTTTCATAATTGAATGAAATAAATAAAAATGAAGGCAATTTAATGAAATGTATCCAGCTTAGCACTTATTCAGAGTAGTCTGTTTAATGTCATGGCCTTTTTCCAAGGATGTGTTCAGTCAAAATACTAAAAGTGAAATGTAATAATGTTTCTATGATTGTGCTGCTGACATGTACCTTCATGCACAGAAGACTCATCTTCCTCACTTTACCAGAAGTTGGAAGACGTCTTGCTAACAGGCAATGAAACATGTTAGTGCAATTTATTCTGATGTTGACTTGTGTGAAAAGTTTTCTATGAGACGTTATGAAATGGAAAGGGACTGATCATGTCTGGCCTTATTTGTGTTAATAATAGTAGGCCTAGTTTCTAGTGTTCTGAAATACCTTGACAATTTAATACCAGACATCAGCGTGAAGCAGCCTGTAGTCATATAACTTATTGTAATGGTGATTCTAAATCATCCTAAAACATGTGAGTTCCCTATATGTAATCCTATATGTACAGAAAGTGTAAAATCCCTTGCCCATATAATTTATCTCTGGACTTTTCTAAATGTTGCATACAAGGAAACAAAAACAGAAGGACTCACATAGGACATCCTGAGAGGCAATATCTTTTTACAGCCAGTGTCTTGCCCTTTCCCCAGTGTAGCCTTGGCAACAGTCAAGTGTGGTAATGAATGATCTGTTTAGTGTGTTATCACACTATTGGTGGTTTGCTGTGACCAAGTGTTTGTGCTAAACTGTGTGTTACTGGATGCTAGCATGCTAGTTAGCTAGTTAACACACTATTGGTGGTTTGTTGTGACCAAGTATTGGTGCTTAACTGTGTGTTAAACTGTGTGTTATTGGATGCTAGCATGCTAGTCAGCTATGGTGTCATAGTTAGCTAGCTGAATAAAGTGGGTTGAGTCTATTCCTTTAAACATTGAACAACTGTGGTTCACAACAATTTCTGATTTCTAAAGGTGGAAGTTGGGAGAGTTTTTTGTTCGGGTGGTTCAGTGAAACAATTTTAGTTTCTGAGGTAGAAGTTTTTGGTGAGGGAGGCCCCCTCTCTCCTCTCCCAGATGCTTAGCTCATTTCATTCCGATCTCCTCTGCATTTTTGTAGCCATTTGCTACAGCCTGTCAACTATGCCTCTGCCTATCCCTGTTCTCTCCTCTCTGCACAGGCTACACAAACAACGCACCACACCGCGCGGCTGCTGCCTCTCTAACCTGGTGGTCCCTGCACGCACCCCTCACCTGGAGTTCCAGGTCGCAGGCAGCCTCTGGAACTGCCGTTCTGCTGCCAACAAAGCTGACTTCATCCCAGCCTATGCCAACCTCCAGTCCCTCGACTTCCTGGCGCTGACGGAAACATGGATCACCACTGAAAACACGGCTACTCCTACTGCTCTCTCCTCGTCTGACCATGTGTTCTCGCATACCCCGAGAGCATCTGGTCAGAGGGGTGGTGGTACAGGAATCCTCATCTCTCCCAAGTGGACATTCTCAATTTTTCCCCTAACCCATCTGTCTATCTCCTCATTTGAATTCCATGCTGTCACAGTCACTAGCCCATTTAAGCTTAATATCCTTGTCATCTATCGCCCTCCAGGTTCCCTTGGAGAGTTCATCAACGAGCTTGACGCCTTGATAAGTTCCTTTCCTGAGGATGGCTCACCCCTCACAGTTTTGGGGGATTTCAACCTCCCTATGTCCACGTTTGACTCATTTCTCTCTGCCTCCTTCTTTCCACTCCTCTCCTCTTTTGACCTCACCCTCTCACCGTCCCCCCTACTCACAAGGCAGGCAATACGCTTGACCTCATCTTCACTAGATGCTGCTCCTCTACTAATCTCACTGCAACTCCCCTCCAAGTCTCCGACCACTACTTTGTTTCCTTTTCTCTCTCGCTCTCCTCCCACACTACTCACTCTGCCCCTACACAGATGGTAATGCGCCGCCGCAACCTTCGCTCTCTCTCTCCCACTACTCTCTCCTCTTCCATCCTATCATCTCTTCCCTCTGCTCAATCCTTCTCCCTCCAATCTCCTGATTCTGCCTCCTCAACCCTCCTCTCCTCCCTTTCTGCATCCTTTGACTCTCTGTGTCCCCTATCCTCCCGGCCGGCTCGGTCCTCCCCTCCAGCTCCGTGGCTTGATGACTCACTGCGAGCTCACAGAACAGAGCTCCGGGCAGCGGAGCGGAAATGGAAGAAAACTAAACTCCCTACCGACCTGGCATCTTTTCACTCCCTCCTCTCTACATTTTCTTCATCTGTTTCTGCTGCTAAGGCCACCTTCTACCACTCTAAATTCCAAGCATCTGCCTCTAACCCTAGGAAGCTCTTTGCCACATTTTCCTCCCTCCTGAATCCCCCCTCCTCTCTCTCTGTGGATGACTTCGTCAACCACTTTGAAAAGAAGGTTGACGACATCCGATCCTCGTTTGTTAAGTCTAATGACACTGCTGGTCCTGCTCACACTGCCCTACCCTATGCTTTGACTTCTTTCTCCCCTCTCTCTCCAGATAAAATCCTGCGACTTGTGACTGCAGGCCGCCCAACAACCTGCCCGCTTGACCCCATCCCCTCCTCCCTTCTCCAGACCATCTCCGGTGACCTTCTCCCCTACCTCACCTCGCTGATCAACTCATCCTTGACCGCCGGCCATGTCCCTTCCGTCTTCAAGAGAGCGAGAGTTGCTCCCCTTCTCAAAAAACCAACACTCGACCCCACTGATGTCAACAACTACAGACCAGTATCCCTTCTCTCTTTTCTTTCCAAAACTATTGAGCGTGCCGTCTTTAGCCAACTCTCTTGCTATCTCTCTCAGAATGACCTTCTTGATCCAAACCAATCAGGTTTCAGGACTGGTCATTCAACTGAGACTGCTCTCCTCTGTGTCACGGAGACTCTCCGCACTGCTAAAGCTAACTCTCTCTCCTCTGCTCTTGTCCTTCTAGACCTGTCTGCTGCCTTTGATACTGTGAACCATCAGATCCTCCTCTCCACCCTCTCCGAGCTGGGCATCTCCGGCGCGGCTCACTCCTGGATTGCGTCCTACCTGACCGGTCGCTCCTACCAAGTGGCGTGGCGAGAAGCTGTCTCCGCACCACGTGCTCTCACCACTGGTGTCCCCCAAGGCTCAGTTCTAGGCCCTCTCCTTTTCTCCCTATACACCAAGTCACTTGGCTCTGTCATATCCTCACATGGTCTCTCCTATCATTGCTACGCTGACGATACACAACTAATCTTCTCCTTTCCCCCTTCTGATAACCAGGTGGCGAATCGCATCTCTGCATGTCTGGCAGACATATCAGTATGGATGACGGATCACCACCTCAAGCTGAACCCTGGCAAGACGGAGCTGCTCTTCCTCCCGGGGAAGGACTGCCCGTTCCATGATCTCGCCATCACGGTTGACAACTCCGCTGTGTCCTCCTCCCAGAGTGCGAAGAGCCTAGGCGTGACCCTGGACAACACCCTGTCGTTCTCCGCCAACATCAAGGCGGTGACCCGCTCCTGCAGGTTCATGCTCTACAACATTCGGAGAGTACGACCCTGCCTTACACAGGAAGCGGCACAGGTCCTAATCCAGGCACTTGTCATCTCCCGTCTGGACTACTGCAACTCGCTGTTGGCTGGCCTCCCTGCCTGTGCCATTAAACCCCTACAACTCATCCAGAATGCCGCAGCCCGTCTGGTGTTCAACCTTCCCAAGTTCTCTCACGTCACCCCCCTCCTCCGCACACTCCACTGGCTTCCAGTTGAAGCTCGCATCCGCTACAAGACCATGGTGCTTGCCTATGGAGCAGTGAGGGGAACGGCACCTCTGTACCTTCAGGCTCTGATCAGTCCCTACACCCAAACGAGGGCATTGCGCTCATCCACCTCTGGCCTGCTGGCTCCCTTCCTCTGCGGAAGCATAGTTCCCGCTCAGCCCAGTCAAAACTGTTCGCTGCTCTGGCACCCCAATGGTGGAACAAGCTCCCTCACGACGCCAGGACAGCGGAGTCACTCACCACCTTCCGGAGACATTTGAAACCCCACCTCTTTAAGGAATACCTGGGATAGGATAAAGGAATCCTTCCCCCCCCAATTGTAAAGTGGTTATCCCACTGGCTATAGGGTGAACGCACCAATTTGTGAGTCGCTCTGGCTAAGAGCGTCTGCTAAATGACGTTAATGTGCCCTTGAGCAAGGCACTTAACCCTAATTGCTCCTGTAAGTCGCTCTGGATAAGAGCGTCTGCTAAATGACTAAAATGTAAAATGTAAATGTAATGGTAATGGCAGCAATACACACACACTGTAACTTTGATAATCAGAGCTATTTTCAGAACTATTAGGGATTGCAGCTATAATGATTCATATTCACATTAATAACAGAACATCATGCAAATTGATCAGACATTCAAAACATGCAGAATGATGGGAATACAGAGTTGTACTGCATGCAGATAAGTTCTATCAAACAGTAACATGGTTCTATCAAACTGTAACGAGTCAGTAATGATACATTTCCATCCAGTTCAGACTCAGAGATATGTAAAACTCTGATGATACAGTGTTTGTCTTTGGACATCATGGTCGGCCCTATCCTTTTGGGGGGCCTTAAGATTTGGTTGGGCCCCACCCCCACCTCGCAGGTAAAACATTTTAGTGGCCCCCCTCTTGTGGCTGAGAGAAAAACAAAAGTTTTAAAATAAATTACTTGCAATTCTACACATTAGTATAGTAGAGAAAATGTTGCATTTTTAACGCATGCTTTGTGCAATTCTAAACATATTGCCATGGGGCGGAGAGCAGTTTAGCAATTTTATAACATATGCAATTCTACTAATTTTGCCATGGGGCAGAGAGAACAAATGTGCAGTTTTACAGCAAATTTCCTTCAATTCTTTCCAATTTGCCATGGGGTGCAGAGAAATGTTTGCCGTTTTAAAGCTAATTTCCTGCAATTCTACACATTTTGCCAAGACTTATGCCATGTTAATGATATCTGAGCAGTGGCGGCTCCTGAAAAAATTCTCAGGAGGGGCAATTTTTCTGATGATTTAGGTGACCTACACACATTTAAAAAAAGATATGTCCAGCAACAACATGAAGACAGGGGCAGCATATAAGTCAATACCAGAAGCATTTATTGACTGATCTCAAAAGTGTTGGCTTACCAGGGTTGGTGGAGCCCTCAGTTTCATCTTTGCCTCGCAAAGCTAACTCAAACACTCCGCAAAAACTTCACACACTGGATTAGCCGGCTGAGGATGTGGCGGTTCTTGCTAATGTCGTAGTAAATATATTTGTTATAGTGAATATGGAATATGATATGTTGAGTAAAATGTTGTGCTAAGATCTATTTAGGTCAGGAGCTGGTTATAAGTTCTGTTCCTATCCAATAACAATGGACAAAAGGGTCCTATCTTGTCAGCCTTGTCAGCAGGTGGCCAAGGACAACACCCACGCCATAGGCCTCTCAGTTCTTCCAACTCACGAGTTCTTGCTCTGAGGACACACACACACACAAACACACACACACACACACATCATCACTGTTAAACACACACACACACACACACATCATCACTGTTAAACACACACACACACACACACACACACAAAAATCCCTCTCTTAGGCTGAACATTTGAAGACAGAGAACCCGACTCAGAGCCAATGCAACAGTGACAGTAGCCTGCAGGGGACCTCGCCCAACTCATCAGGACCAATCAGAAGATCAGAACTACTAGATTGAACCTACTTCATTTATTGCATAAAATGTCTGCACACAATGTTTCGGGGCTCTCTTCAGATAATAATAATAATAATAATAATAATAATAATAATAATATGCCATTTAGCAGACGCTTTTATCCAAAGCGACTTACAGTCATGCGTGCATACATTTTTGTGTATGGGTGGTCCCGGGGATCGAACCCACTACCTTGGCGTTACAAGCACCATGCTCTACCAGCTGAGCTACAGAAAGTGGATACTCATGGATGCGCATTGCAATTGTAAAATGTCAACACAATTGGAGACACCACGTCATTTTTGGAGACATGTTATTGACAGTAAACTATTGTAGATGCGACTGCTAACTAACTAAAACATTTTAGCTGGCTAGCTAATCATCTTAGCTAAATGTGGGGCAAACAATTCAGTTATTTACCGTTAATTTGAGGGATTGGGGTGAAAGAAATCGAGTTACATAGTGATACTTTACGATATACTGTATTGACAATATCGCAATATTTTAGCGCTAGTTGGCTGTACCTGCACCAAAACACCATTATTGTTCCTTCATAGCTTGTTCTCAATCTTTTCACATTGGGAGCCAATTTGTTTTCAGCACTTTTATTTCCATGACTGATCAAAACTCGTTCTCATGGCTTTCTGATCCCTCTGCAACAGACATATGGTGCGCAATAAAATCACAGTATCGAATCGCAATACGTATAGAATCATGAGACTCGCAATGCTGATGCATATATCTTATCGTGAGGTTCCTGGCAATTCCCAGCCCAAGTTCATTTGCCACAACAAATCTCTTCGCTAGCAAACGCGATGTCTTCTCCAAAACGGCAATGTGTCTCCAGCAATGTTTACTTTTTTGACGTTCTATGGCATCTCCACTTTCCAAGCATATATGACCACATGTAATATTTTGGTAAGTGATGCAAATAGTGAACTATGTAGGGCCAGGATGTAAAATATATGTAGCTGCAGCAATTTCTCTTATCTGATATGGTAAGTAATGGGGCTTAATTTATAGCTCCCTAAGAGTTTGACGAACGGGTCCGTGAACGCGATTCCAGATATATTTACCTCTGAATAAACTGCCTTTATTACACCATATCCACATCCAGTAAACTTGTGATTATCAACACTAACGTCATCGTTGTGGCGGTGGACAGCTAGCCTGTATCCCTCGTCATCCAGTTGAGTGAGTGGCAATGTCTTTTTTCGTTCGTACCAATTTTTGGAAAATCCTCGGGTGTAGGACTTTCCGCCTTTAGTAGAAACCTGTTGAATTATTACATTTGGTCTGGGAGGTCCTAATTGTTTCGTTGCCAATTTATCTTCATTTGTTCGCCGACAAAAAGGAACTTCTTTCAAACAATCCACTCTTTTCTCAGTTACGTTCATGGTTACGTAACGTATGACGAAAGCGCGTAAGTGCAAGCCCACAGACACCCATTGAGATTGTATTGAAGGCTCTGAAATTTGAAAAAAATAGATTTTACATGGGAGTCTATGACAGAAGTTCTGGGCGATTTTCAATCTGACTGAAATCGCCCCAAAAGGGGGTGGAGCCATTTGAAGCACGACTTTAGCCTGATTCATTTAGTGGCAGTGTGGCACTGTGGCAGATCAGACGTATAGATTACAACACTGATAACTACTGTTGCCGTGATATAATTGATTAGAAAAAAAATCCCTTCCTTTTCCCGTTTGGCAGTGCGTCGCCCATATCGCCCTATTGAACAGGCCGTCCCTGTATCTGAGTGAGAGTGACTAACAAAATCAATGAGGGCCCCATGGAGGTCAGGGCCTCTTGGTATTCGGCCATGATTACTACAAGTTAAGAAAGCTGGCTAGCCTAATTTACCAACCAAAAAATTGTCAGCTGACATGGCTAATTTGATTGACAGTCAGTGACTGACATTAGAAAACCGCTGCTGATGCACAACCAAATCTCCAAATTGCACCGTGTCAAACACCCCCTCCGCCCAGGATAGCGTTGCCCACAGCACTCTTCCCCGCCTCTCTCCGATAAGGATTATTCGCAACCCTGAGACTACAGAGAGGGACTGCTTGGCCGAAATGAACAAACAGAATAACATAATTCTATTAAACAACCTTTTCTCACAGTATGTATTATAGCTGTGAATGAAAATCACTTATGAGATCATTACAATCATTGTATTGAGAGACTGTCAGGACAGTTTATCTGACTGCAGTGTGTTTTCACTTCCTGTTTCTAGTTTTGCCAGGATAGATCAAAAGATGACCTGGTTGAGAATCTGAGCTTCCAGTGTTCCATTTCCACCATGACCTCATCTGAATCCACTGTTTATCATACTTGTATGATATGGCAACACACAACCAGTGCCTTCAAAAATACTCCACTTTCATCAGAACTGAATGTATACAGTAGCTGTTTTCGCCAGTCCTCTCCCCTCCCATCTTGGGAAGTCTTGTCTGAATGGCTTACGGTCTATAGCCATACCCTACTAATCAATCTTTACTGTCCGAGGGATCTAAAGTTCACAGTGGAATTCCCTGAATGTTCCTCCAGCTAGACAACACTACTTTGGCAGGAAATAACAGTCTGGCTGTGTCACTGCCCCAAGCAATACTGTTTGGAAACAGCTTCTTTATTGTGCCTGAGGAAGACTCAACTTTCGGACACTGGCTCAGTGCCTGATGAGTTGGGAGGGGTTGTTTCTGGACAGGGCCCTGGCGATAACGAAACACTCACTTATCAGTAGTAACACATCTCTGGCAAGCAAGATTGAACGTAAGAGCTCCCCTTTAGTAATGAATGAAGGTCATATTTGTCATTATGTGTGATTGTTGAAGGTCCTTCTCTAAAAACAACAGTCATTCTTTGGCAGATAAAAGCATCGACTGGAAGAACACCTTTACATTGGCTCAGCTTTGACCATGTGTTTGAGGAGCAGACGGGTGACATGCCTTGGTAGTAATCTGGGACATAGATCAGCAGTCTGACTGATGTAGCTCTGCCCTCACCAACTACCCAGTAGCCATTCACTCAACCTGTATACAGAAACGTCAAGTATCTGTAAATATACCAGAATACTCAACTGCTATCAACCCTATATATACACTTCACAGATACCAAGCAGAATAGGAATCCTCATTACTCATTTTGATGACTCGTGCCTGCTTAGTGTTTATTTTTTCAGTACGAAAATAATGATCTCTCCTTTTAGTAGGAGAAAATAAAAAATAAATGGAAACAAGAGCCAGTTTCACAGATCTTTATTTGAACGTAACGAGGGAGTCTTTTCTGTGTGGTGCAGGCCACCTGGTCACTGGTGCAATCGACACACCTTAGGGTTCTGGTTCATCTAGAAAAACAAGAGAGGAAGTAGAGAGAAAGGAGGGGGAGAGAAAAGGACATTAAATCAGTAAACATAAGTCATTCAGAATTTGGAAAACATATTGCACAAAAAGTCAACTATTAATCACATTACTTACAAACCATTAGACTGAGAATACAATCAAATATAAATCAAATTCAGAGACCACTACCCACACATTGTAATATATACAGTGAATTTAGAAAGTATTCAGACCCCTTGAGTTTTCCCACTTTGTTACATTACAGCCTTATTCTAAAATGGATTGAATTGTTCCCCCCCCCCCTCATCTATCTACACACAAAACCCCATAATGACAAAGCAAAAACAGGTATTTTGAAAATGTTGCACTTAAAAAAAAAGAAGGAAATATCACATTTACATAAGTATTCAGACCCTTCACTCAGTACTTTGTTGAAGCACCTTTGGCAGCAATTACAGCCTCGAGTCTTCTTGGGTATGACGCTACAAGCTTGGCACACTTGTATTTGGGGAGTTTCTCCCATTCTTCTCTGCAGATCCTGCACTGCTATTTTCAGGTCTCCAGAGATGTTTGATCGATTTCAAGTCCGGGCTCTGGCTGGGCCACTCAAGGACATTGGCATTGTGGGGTATTGTGTGCGTCTAAAAAAATGTCATCCATTTTAGAATAAGGCTGTAACGTAACAAAATGTGGAAAAGGGGAATGGGTCTGAATACTTTCCTAATGCACTGTAAACACTGTACAGCTACCACCTAGTGTAAGGTGGCAGTCCTCACCTTCTTCCTCCTCGTCCTCTTCATCATCATCTTCATCATCTTCCTCATCTTCATCTGAGCTGAAGGTCCCGTCAGGCAAGCTATACACGCGGATCACTTGCTGTTGGCAAAAGCACACAAACACAAGATTATGATATTGACTCACACTCAAAGGAACACTAACATTTATAGGGCTCTGTGTGCAGACACGGTGTCAGACAATGGGGGAAATCAACTGCAAGTTGCTCGGAGACAAGTACTAGTCTGGCAGCTCTCTACAGAAACAGTGAAGGGTATGCTCTGCTCCGTGGTCAAGCGTCACAGAGGCTCAGCAGTCCCGGGCTCACCTTGTTGGGGTCCTTGAGGATGAGGTACTTGCCCTCCTCCAGCTTGCGGCAGATGTCGATGACACAGCGCAGGATGCCCCAGGCGTTCTCCATGCTCAAGTTGATCTGGCTGGCAAACTCAGTGGGCTGGAACTGCTGGGTGCCCAGAACCACGTGGCGTGCCGAGTCCTTTGCGTGGTAACGAGACACGTACCTGGAGACATGGGAGGGAGGGGGATTTCACTGATGGAGGTTGGTTGAATTGTTTTACAACAGAGGATGTACCGAGCTATTCAATCAAATGTATTTATAAAGCCCTTTTTACATCAGCAGATGTCACAAAGTGCATATACAGAAATCCAGCCTAAAACCCCAAACAGCAAGCAATGCAGATGTAGAATCAGGGTGGCTAGGAAACACTCCCCAGAAAGGCAGGAACCTAGAGAGGAACCAGGCTCTGAGGGGTGGCCAGTCCTCTTCTGGCTGTGCCGGGTGAAGATAAGAGTACATGGCCATTAAGACCAGATTGTTCTTCAAGATGTTGAAACGTTCATAGAGGACCAGCAGGGTCAAATTCAACTGATAACCAAGTGAATTTGTAGACATTTGATTGGGGAAAACAGTTTGTGTACAGTATAGTTGCACTCTACCTGTGTGTGTGTGTGTGTGTGTGGGGGGTACTGACCCTAGCTTGAGGTACTCAGACCCAGCCAGCATAGCACAGCAGGTCCAGCGGGCCAGTTTGTAGCTGTTGTTCTTTAGCTCAGTGGCCAGAACAGCTCCTCTCTGAGAGTCCAGCTTCTGACGCCAGTCCACTCCATTACAGTGCTAAAGACAAGAACAAAACATTCAATAACACCATTAACCATTAGAGGGGAAGTTGACACTGCACGTCATCCCCAGTGATAGCATCAAATATCTAGTACTGTCCTCTTACCCTGGAGTCCCACTCATTAAGGGTCTTGACATTGATGAAGGACACCTCTCCGTTGGCCCCAGTCATCACTCCATCGTGCTCACAGCGTACAATCAGGTCAATGTCCTCCCCCAGCTTCCAGCGGCGGTACCTGAGACAGAAACACAGGTGAGTTTACAGGTCTACACAGCGACACCCCTCACCACTAACCCAGAGTATAGAGTCCTGCAGGACACAGATTACATGGATCCATTTAAAAACAGGAGTACCTAAAAAAAAGAAAAAAGACGACTTCTTAAGATGTAAATGAAGTGACTGTGTATAGACGGTGTGACTGATCAGACGGTCTGCAGTACTGAGAGCAGCATGAGAGCAGGGGTCAGTACCCACCTGTAGGCAACTGAGGCCACCTCACTCTTGTCTATGTCCTCCTCTACAAATGGGTTGGGGTTAGGGAACTTGTGCCTCTCCCCACCCTGAGGGAAAAACAAAGACACATCATCATACTATAACTCTATGAACTTTAAAATAATTAACATCCAAATAAGATATATTTTTACAATGGCATAAAAGCATGGACTTTTTAATTTTTTCACATCACATTGAAGGAATGGCACTAGACATGTCCATTGGTGTATAGTTGTGGTCTTACCATGCGCAGACACTGCTGGCTGAAGTTATGGTTGATGTAGGTAGCCTCCATAGCCAGGTTACGGGGCGAGTTGAAGGAGTTGCCCTCGTCCTGTGGTGGCTCATTGGCAGTTTCACTCACCGTCAACAGATCTGACATGAACATTTACAAATGGTTAGATGAGCCGAATGCACAAAAACCGAACGCACCCCTAAACATTGGCATTATGATGACAAGAAGACTTAAATATTAGTGAGTTGGATATTAGGTATGACTACTGACTCACTAGTAAATAAGACGTCCTTGACCAGTCAGACAGACCAACAGTTGAATAGATTTACTTGAGAAAGCCTCACCAAAGTCAGAGTTGTCCCTCTTGTCAAAGAAGAGCTTGTTGCCCACTCTCTGCACAATGATGTCCCAGGAGTTGACTGAGCGCGTGCAGCACATCAGGGTGGCCAGAATGGCATCTGTGGCAAACACGTTGCCCTGGGTCTTAGCCAACTGCAGAGGAGGGTATAGGGAAGGATTTACATCAGAGCAGAGAATACACTCTACAGGGCAGTGGACATTGTAATAACCATGTTTTTGTTTCTGAAATGTGTGAAACCATTTGTTCTGAACAAGAATGTGCAGACAAAACAACAAAAGGACTGAATCAATAATATGTTGCTCTGGCTTATTGTACCTGGCACAGTGCTGTACATGTGTGGAATTGAGAGTGTGTACCTTGCGGATGACAGGGTCGTCAGTGGTGGTCACTGTGTGGAAGATCCTCTTGATGCTCTTGAGAGGCTTCTCGTTGCGAGTGGTGACGCGGTCAAAGGCCTTGTCGTAGTACTCCAACGCACCACAGCACTCACTGAGGGAGAAAGAAAATCTATTGACTTTACGTGGATATAATATTGTCCTCCATGAAGTGACGTTGAAGGCTAGCTCAGTGCTGCCCCCTCTCATGGAGTATATCAAGTTGAAGGCCGACAGAGGTACTGCAGGCTGCCATTAGCAACTAGATTATTCTTATAAAACTTTGTCCGTGTGTGATTTTAAAGTAATCGGTTCAAGGACATACATCTGGTGAAATAGAAGCCATTATTGGTACCATTAATGTTTTTTTGTTATATCCACAAATATTGACCACGAAGATCGCCATTTCCCCATTCACTTACCTGGTGAAATAAATAAAATAAAATTCACTGTAACGGGGATCCTGTTTTCTGGAAACAATGCCTGCAGTACGGCGGTCGGCCTTCAACTTGAAATCCTCAATGCGAGGGGGCAGTCGTTCTCCCCTGGATTGAGCACAGATGCAATAAGTCACTCACATGTCAGTGGGGTCCTCCACCTCCATGTATCTCATCTTCATCAGCCTGGGGAAGTCCATCTCCTCCTTCACCTCCCAGTCACTCCGGACCTCCACCGACGAGTCCCGGGGCTTCAACTGGGCCTTGAAATGAAAGGTATGAGGGGGGAAAGGAAAGGGGGGTGAGGGGGGAAAGGGGAGGGAGGAGAGACAGGCACGTATGGTAGCGTTAGCAGGTGTTTGGGAAGACTGTTGCCAGAAACTTTATACGACTACATCAGACGTTATCTGAGGAGTATCACAATATGGTTCAGATGTCAGAAGGTGCACTGATAAAACAGTCCACATTCATCGTTGATCTTCCCATACCTGGGATTTCTGGTCCCACTTCTGACGGACACCAAACTGCTTCTGGAACTTTTTCTGTAGACGCATGCGATCCCTGGACAGAGCCACATTAGATTAGACAGAGGTATAGAGAAAACCAGAGAACGACATGCGTTTTAGAAAGCCACATTAGCAGTGGATTGGTTAAACAACTGCATGCAGCTCACCTCTCCTTCTGCTTGGCACTCTTCGGCAGGGTCTGCATATTGAACTGGGTCAGGTTCCTGCGGTCCTTGTCCCTGCGCAGATTCCTCTGTAAAAACAGAAAAAAACATCATCCCGTTATAGAAAAGGTGACCCAGAAAAGCCTTTTTGGGGTACTGTGTGTGTGTGTGTGTGCAGGTTAGTCTTGTACCTGAGCAAACCTCATGCGGTTCCTCTGGTAGGCAGTCTTCTGCGTCTTGGCAGTGTCCACCAGCTGGAAGCTCGTCTCGTCCTCCTCATGGAAGTAGGCATACTGACTACCACCCCCAAACTGAGATGAGTACTTGTCTGTCAAAACAATCAACCAAACGTCAAATTATGGCATCCATGGTCTGAAATACCTCAAAATCAATACTGAATATAGACATTTAGAATAGGCAAGATATTCTGGATAATGTTTACACCATATCATGTTATTATCATGAATCCTACAATACAATTTAACCCACTTGTGTATCTCTTGTCCTGGTAGGTTGCTCCAGTCCAATCAGCTACCTGCACAGATGGACAGAATAAAGTAGATCAGTCAGCCTAATTTCCTCCTCTTGAAGCAGGGCAAACTACTGTTTATAATTAAAAGTGTGAGGCAGCAGAGGAAGACCAACCTTTCCCAGACGGTCTCCTTTGCTGAAGGGCTGGTAGGGCATGTCCTTAAACTTCTCAGGGACAGCACAGGGACCCCATCCAGAGGGATTGTCCTGGATCTCAGGGGCGTGGAACTTCGCCATGGTCTGAGGTTAGGGCAGATGTTGTAAACATGTCAAACGAAACGCAGATTTGAACAATATCTAGTAACCTTATACTATGTATGTTAGATTGAGATTAAGTGTACATACGAGGGCAAGTGGATTATAAGATTAGTAAACTAGGCCTCAGGGTCTCAGACAATATCAATGAACAGCACTGTTTTCACTCAGCAATGCACTAACATTAGATAGGCATTTCAGTTTGCGCAGTGGCCTAGTCATCACGGACCCAGGAGACATTACCATTGGATTGCTAAGAAACTGCCATCGATAGACTATTTACATATTGTATACGTAATCATCATGCAGCGAATGCACTGTGTAAACTATAGCTAACGTCGTTATCTACAATCCCCTGGCCTAAACTCGCTAACGTTAGCCAGCTAGCATTATATTAGCAGGTGACCTAGTTAGTTATCTAACAAAAAATGTCACAACACACAAATGTAGTAAGGGGACATTAATCGGGGACATCAATGAGTGAGCGTAACTACGTTCTGTTCCCATACGGACACTATAGCAAACTAACCAGCATGCTTGCTAGCACGTTAGCCAGGTGGCAGATAGCAAGTTGCTAACGGCGGTGGCAGTAACGTCCTCTCGAGTACATCTCACATTATGTTTACCCTAAACATAATTGTAAACATGACATTTTCATACATCTTTATATGTCTTATTCGAATCTCACCTTGAATATTGGGACGACCAAACGGCAGCTTTTATTCGGCCAAACCGCCGAGTCACAATTTTCTTCTAAAAGCGCCTTAGAAAAAGGAAGTGGTAAAGAGCGCTTTTCCGGCAGACTAGACGCTTTGTTGCATATTGCTGCGTGTCACAGGTCGGAGTGTGAATTGCACATTTTGTTCAGAAAAAAAAAAGTATTGCACCACCATCTAACCCTAGATATACACCACTATCCCCAACAAACGCACCACCCTTTCACACTACTTTGGCCCTAACATCCTACACCAGGCCGTTGCCCTGGGAGGCTGGTGCCCCTTCTCTCAAACCCCCCTGTAGTTCCTCTGCACTAAAATCTAGACACCCAAAAATGTCTCTGCTGCTTCTACCACCAAATCAGTCTTCTGGGATTTCCTTTCAATCTGAGCAGTAATGACCATAGCAATACATGCCAAGAAGCCAACCTTACTAAAGCACAAACTGTTTGGGTTACTCTGTACTGGCCCAATACTCACAGGGATCCTCTCAGGCTCCCCCACCCGTTGCCCACCATCCTCTACTTTCCTCACTGTTTTTTGTTGTTGTATATTATTAGGATCCCCATTAGCTGTTGCTGAAGAGGCAGCTACTCTTCCTAGGGTCCACACAAAACATGACATAATACAGAACATCAATAGACAAGAACGGCTCAAGGACTGAACTACACACATTTAAAATAAGAACAATAGAACAAAAAAAAGTCCTGCTGACAGTTACGCACATTACTGACAGTTACTCACACATCAGTACATATACACTACCTGTCAAAAGTTTTAGAACACCTACTCATTCAAGGGTTTTTCTTTATTTTTACTTATTTCTACATTGTAGAATAATAGTGAAGACATCAAAACTATGAAATAACACATATGGAATCATGTAGTAACCAAAAAAGTGTTAAACAAATCAAAACATATGTGAGATTCTTCAAATAGCCACCTTTTGCTTTGATGACAGCTTTGCACACTCTTGGCATTCTCTCAACCAGCTTCATGAGGTAGTCACCTGGAATGCATTTCAATTAACAGGTGTGCCTTCTTAAAAGTTAATTTGTGGAATTTCTTTCCTTCTTAATGCGTTTGAGCCAATCAGTTGTGTTGTGACAAGGTAGGTACAGAAGATAGCCCTATTTGGTAAAAGTCCATATTATGGCAAGAACAGCTCAATTAAGCAAAGAGAAACGACAGTTCATCATTACTTTAAAACATGAAGGTCAGTCAATTCGGAACATTTCAAGAACTTTGAAAGTTTCTTTAAGTGCAGTCTCAAAAACCATCAAGTGCTATGATGAAACTGGCTCTCATAAGGACCGCCACAGGAATGGAAGACCCAGAGTTACCTCTGCTGCAGAGGATAAGTTCATTGGAGTTACCAGCCTCAGAAATTGCAGCCCAAATAAATGCTTCACAGAGTTCAAGTAACAGACACATCTCAACATCAACTGTTACGAGGAAACTGTGTGAATCAGGCCTTCATGGTCGAATTTCTGCAAAGAAAGCACTACTAAAGGACACCAATAAGAAGAAGAGATTTGCTTGGGCCAAGAAACACGAGCAATGGACATTAGACCGGTGGAAATTTGTCCTTTGGTCTGGAGTCCAAATTTGAGATTTTTGGTTCCAACCGCCGTGTCTTTGTGAGACGCGGTGTGGGTGAACAGATGATCTCTGCATGTGTAGTTCCCACCATAAAGCATGGAGGAGGAGGTGTAATGGTGTGGGGGTGCTTTGCTGGTGACACTGTCTGTGATTTATTTAGAATTCAAGGCACACTTAACCAGCATGGCTACCACAGCATTCTGCAGCGATACGCCATCCCATCTGGTTTGGGCTTAGTTGGACTATCATTTGTTTTTCAACAGGACAATGACCCAACACACCTCCAGGCTGTGTAAGGGATATTTTACCAAGAAGGAGAGTGATGGAGTGCTGCATCAGATGACCTGGCCTCCACAATCCCCCGACCTCAACCCAATTGAAATGGTTTGGGATGAGTCGGACGGCAGATTGAAGGAAATGCAGCCAACAAGTGCTCAGCATATGTGGGAACCCCTTCAAGACTGTTGGAAAAGCATTCCAGGTGAAGCTGGTTGAGAGAATGCCAAGAGTGTGCAAAGCTGTCATCAAGGCAAAGAGTGGTTATTTAAAATATATTTTGATTTGTTTAACACTTTTTTATTTACTACATGATTCCATATGTGTTATTTCATAGTTTTGATGTGTTCACCATTATTCTACAACAACTTTTGCCTGGTAGTGTATATATACAGTGCATTCTGAAAGTTTTCAGACCCCTTGACATTTTCCACATTTAATACGTTATAGCCTTATTCTAAAATTGATTAATTGCCCCCCCCTTTCTGGGGTATGACGCTACAAGCTTGGCACACTTCGATGGGAAACGTCGCTGTACAGCTATTTTCAGGTCTCTCCAGAGATGTTCGATTGGGTTCAAGTCCGAGCTCTGGCTGGGCCACTCAAGGACATTTAGAGACTTGTCACGAAGCCACTCCTGCATTGTCTTGGCTGTGTGCTTAGGGTCATTGTCCTGTTGGTAGGTGAACCTTTGCCCCAGTCTGAGGTCCTGAGCACTCTGGAGCAGGATTTCATCAAGGATCTCTCTGTATTTGCTCCGTTCATCTTTCCCTCGATCCTGACTAGTCTCCCTGCCACTGAAAAACATCCCCACAGCATGATGCTGCCACCACCATGCTTCACCGTAGGGATGGTGCTAGGTTTCCTCCAGATGTGACGCTTGGGATTCAGGCCAAAGAGATCAATATTGGTTTTATCAGAACAGAGAATCTTGTTTCTCAAGGTCTGAGAGTCTTTAGGTGCCTTTTGGCAAACTCCAAGTGGGCTGTCATGTTTCTTTTACTGAGCAGTGGCTTCCGTCTGGCCACCCTTCCATAAAGGCTTGATTGGTGTAGTGCTGCAGAGATGGTTGTCCTTCTGGAAGTTTCTCCCATCTCCACAGAGGAACTCTAGAGCTCTGTCAGAGTGACATTTACATTTACATTTACATTACATTTACGTCATTTAGCAGACGCTCTTATCCAGAGTGACTTACAAATTGGTGCATTCACCCTATAGCCAGTGGGATAACCACTTTACAATTTTTTAAAATATTTTTTAAAATATTTTTGTATTTTTATTTTTTATTTTATTTTAATTTCTTTTTTTTTTGGGGGGGTAGAAGGATTACTTTATCCTATCCCAGGTATTCCTTAAAGAGGTGGGGTTTCAAATGTCTCCGGAAGGTGGTGAGTGACTCCGCTGTCCTGGCGTCGTGAGGGAGCTTGTTCCACCATTGGGGTGCCAGAGCAGCGAACAGTTTTGACTGGGCTGAGCGGGAACTATGCTTCCGCAGAGGAAGGGAGCCAGCAGGCCAGAGGTGGATGAACGCAATGCCCTCGTTTGGGTGTAGGGACTGATCAGAGCCTGAAGGTACGGAGGTGCCGTTCCCCTCACTGCTCCATAGGCAAGCACCATGGTCTTGTAACGGATGCGAGCTTCAACTGGAAGCCAGTGGAGTGTGCGGAGGAGGGGGGTGACGTGAGAGAACTTGGGAAGGTTGAACACCAGACGGGCTGCGGCATTCTGGATGAGTTGTAGGGGTTTAATGGCACAGGCAGGGAGCCCAGCCAACAGCGAGTTGCAGTAATCCAGACGGGGAGATGACAAGTGCCTGGATTAGGACCTGTGCCGCTTCCTGTGTAAGGCAGGGTCGTACTCTCCGAATGTTGTAGAGCATGAACCTGCAGGATCGGGTCACCACCTTGATGTTAGCGGAGAACGACAGGGTGTTGTCCAGGGTCACGCCAAGGCTCTTCGCACTCTGGGAGGAGGACACAACGGAGTTGTCAACCGTGATGGCGAGATCATGGAACGGGCAGTCCTTCCCCGGGAGGAAGAGCAGCTCCGTCTTGCCAGGGTTCAGCTTGAGGTGGTGATCCGTCATCCATACTGATATGTCTGCCAGACATGCAGAGATGCGATTCGCCACCTGGTTATCAGAAGGGGGAAAGGAGAAGATTAGTTGTGTATCGTCAGCGTAGCAATGATAGGAGAGGCCATGTGAGGATATGACAGAGCCAAGTGACTTGGTGTATAGGGAGAAAAGGAGAGGGCCTAGAACTGAGCCCTGGGGGACACCAGTGGTGAGAGCACGTGGTGCGGAGACAGCTTCTCGCCACGCCACTTGGTAGGAGTGACCGGTCAGGTAGGACGCAATCCAGGAGTGAGCCGCGCCGGAGATGCCCAGCTCGGAGAGGGTGGAGAGGAGGATCTGATGGTTCACAGTATCAAAGGCAGCAGACAGGTCTAGAAGGACAAGAGCAGAGGAGAGAGAGTTAGCTTTAGCAGTGCGGAGAGCCTCCGTGACACAGAGAAGAGCAGTCTCAGTTGAATGACCAGTCCTGAAACATGACTGGTTTGGATCAAGAAGGTAATTCTGAGAGAGATAGCAAGAGAGTTGGCTAAAGACGGCACGCTCAATAGTTTTGGAAAGAAAAGAAAGAAGGGATACTGGTCTGTAGTTGTTGACATCAGTGGGATCGAGTGTTGGTTTTTTGAGAAGGGGTGCAACTCTCGCTCTCTTGAAGACGGAAGGGACATAGCCAGCGGTCAAGGATGAGTTGATCAGCGAGGTGAGGTAGGGGAGAAGGTCACCGGAGATGGTCTGGAGAAGAGAGGAGGGGATGGGGTCAAGCGGGCAGGTTGTTGGGCGGCCTGCAGTCACTAGTCGCAAGATTTTATCTGGAGAGAGAGGGGAGAAAGCCATTGGGTTCTTGGTCACCTACCTGACCAAGGCAATTCTCCCCCGATTGCTAAGTTCACCTTTTCATGGCCGCAGAGGGTTCTCATGGGAGTGTTAGGGTAGGTGTCTAGGTGTTTCCGTTGGTGCAACCACGGTGGAAAGTCCAGACACTACCTCCACTGTGCGCATTCCCCCTGAGTACCTCGAATTGGCGCACGCGTTTTCCAAAATGCAGGCGACCAAATTACCACCTCATCGGGCGGGGGATTGCGCGATATACCTCTGGGTAGACGCTGTGCCTCCCAGGAGTCATGTGTATCCCCTGTCGCAGTCTGAAATGGAGGCTATGGAGACATACGTCTCCGAGTCCCTGCGCCAGGGGTTCATACGTCCCTCCACTTCACCCGCCTCCTCAAGTTTTTTTTTAGTGAAGAAGAAAGACAGAGGTCTGCGCCCTTGCATTGATTGCCGAGCACTGAACAAGGGGACAATACGTTACAGTTATCCTCTACCCCTCATTCCATCTGTGATCGAGTCAATGCATGGGGCGTGCTTCTTCACAAAATTAGATCTCCGGAGTGCGTACAACCTGGTGCGTGTCCGAAAGGGGGACAAGTGGAAGACAGCATTCAGCACAACCACGGGGCATTACTAATACCTGGTGATGCCTTACGGTTTGATGAATGCTCCATCCATCTTCCAGTCCTTTGTGAACGAGATGTTTTGGGACATGCTTGGTCGCAGGGTAGTGGTCTACATCGATGACACTCTGGTGTATTCCGCTACACACACCGAGCATGTGTCCCTGGTTTGCAAAGTGCTGGCCCGACTGTTGGAACATGACCTTAATGCGAAGGCAGAAAAGTGTCTGCTTTTCCAACAGTCCGTCTCCTTCCTCGGATACCGCATGACCACCTCAGGTGTGGAGATGGATGGAGATGGCATTTCAGCCGTGTGGAATTGGCCGACTCCAACCACGGTTAAGGAGGTGCAGCACTTTATTGGCTTTGCCAACTACTATCAGAGGTTTATCCGGGGCTTTGGCAAGGTCGCAGCTCCCATCACATCTCTGTTGAAGGGTGGGCGGTCCCGGCTCCGCTGGTCTGCTGAGGCTGACAGGGCCTTCAGTAACTTGAGGGTTCTGTTCACCTAAGCCCCGGTACTGGCCCATCCCGATCCATCACTACCGTTCATAGTGGAGGTGGATGCGTCCGAGGTAGGGATAGGCGCTGTCCTATCTCAACGCTCGGGCACGCCACCCAAGCTCCGCCCCTGTGCCTTCTTTTCCAAGAAGCTCATCCCGGCGGAGCAGAACTACGGCGTTGGTGATTGGGAGCTGTTGGCTGTTGTCCGAGCCCTGACCGTGTGGAGGCACTTGCTCGAGGGGGCGAAACACCCTTTCCTCGTCTGGACAGACCACCGTAACCTGGAGTACATCCGGGCAGCGAGGAGGCTGAACCCTCGCCAGGCCAGGTGCGCCCTATTCTTCACCCAGTTTGATTTTACACTATCTTACATCCCGGGTACGAAGAACGTGAAGGCAGACACACTGTCACGGCTGTACGACACAGAGGAGAGGCCCATAGACAACAACCCCATACTCCCGGCCTCCCGGATTGTGGCGCCGGTAGTATCTCTGCACAGAGCCATCTCCACCTCAGTGTCCAGCTGGGCTGCAGTCCGTTCCTTCTCTTGTCTGTGACCGTCTGATCTATTGGGCACACACGCCCCCCTCCTCTGGTCACACAGGTATCGGTCGTACAGTGCGCTGCCTGACCGGAAAGTACTGGTGGCCTACCTTGGCTAAGGACGTGAGTGTCACGACTTCCTCTGAGGCTGCCTCCTCTCCTTGTTCGGGCAGGCTTCGGCGTTTGTCGTCACCGGCCTTCTAGCCACTGCCGCTCCTCATCTCATCATTCCATTTGTTTTGTCTTGTTTATTACACACACCTGGTTCATATCCCCTCATCAGTACCTGTATAAGTGTTCCATCTGCCCCCTTGTCTTTGTGTGTGATTGTTTATTGTGAGGATAGTGATGCTCGTTGGAGCGCCTTGTATTTTGTATCGCCGGGTTATTTTCCCCTTGTGCCTTGTTGGTTCAAGTGCTCCTGTTTTGGGCACTGGACTGTTTTGACGCTTTACTGCGTAACTCTGTATTCCGGAATAAATCCTGTTATTCTGTGATTTACCCTCCTGCGCCTGACTCCTTCCAATCACGCATCACATTACCAAAGTGAAAGTGAGGAAGAGAAAGGGAGAGTATGTGGAGAGAGGGTTGGGGAGGTGTGTGTGGGTGTGGGTGGGTGATGGTGCATTTTAATTTTAGCTGATCACTGCAACTAACACACCTGACAAACTTAGTAATGTGTTACTGCTAGGCTGGAACAAAATGTTCACACATCTCCAAGACCAGGATTAAGAAGAAACCCTGGTTTACTGGTGACCAAGGAATGTGTTCAATTGCAGAGAACATAAGCCCTGAAGAGCAGGAGATGATCCAGCTGGCAGAGGCTGCAGAGAGGAGCGCAGGTAGGCCCATGTAGATTGCACTACCTGCATGAGGCAGCTTGATGTACAAGTACACTCCCTGGACAGCACACCAGTCTGTTGCAGGGCCTTGAATACTTTAAACATATGGCGCGTCGTCCCTACCACATCGTCATTATTTCTAGATAATGCACAGCGCGTCAGCGTATATTCCTTTAGACAAATAGTACGGGGTAGTAATGTAGGCTACAGCAGCACAGTTACTGTGGATTGAAACGCTTTTACTTCTCTTTTGAAGGCATTGAAGTGATCGGGGTTCTGGGAATTACACGGGAAAAAAAGATGTACAGCATCAGTTCTGAGGAGATAAAGAGGCCTACTGATGGGCCAGAAAACGTGAGCCTCAGCCCTCAGCAACTACCTGAGGGTATGTTATTAGTAGTCGTTTTGTCACCACACAGTGCTCATATCAATTGCCATTTTCACTGACACAGTTTTGCCTACTCTTTGATTGATATTATTGAATGTTCATTTTGTTATGCCAGTTCTTTTCAACTGGTCTTTCAAATGATATTTGTGATAGAAAAAAGGTGAAGGACAGGAGAAAGAGGCGAAGAGGCAGAAGACCAACGCTACAATGTTTAGCACATTGTGCGAAGATGGAGTGTAGGGATCTGGCTAAGGAGTTTATTAGGTTGATGTGCAAGTCTGCTTCAGCGGACGCAATCATTGGTGACATGGCCCCAGAGGAGAAAGTGGCAGTCAGGTATAACTGTCTATATCAGAAGCCAGTAATATGTGTGTGCCTCTCTCTGTGTGGTAAGGGTAGCAGTTGAATCAGTTTTTATGAACGTAACATCAGGAGTGGTCAAGGATGACGCACACCTTTGGACCAGAGCTCCTACAAAGGATGTTTACATACAGTGCGTTCGGAAAGTATTCAGACCCCTTCCCTTTTTCCACATTTTGTTACGTTACAGCCTTATTCTAAAATGGATTACAAATACACACAATTCCCCATAATGACATTTTTTATAATTTTTTATAATTTTTTATTTTTTGGGGGGTGGATGGATCAGCTTAATATTGCAGATAGATTGTATCTTCTATCAATGTAATTGTCTGCATCACTTCCAATCCCCCATGTTTTTTATATATATACTCCCCTTTATTGCTTTTCAACCCCGCCATCCTTTCCCTACTTGGAGTAAATTAGTGAACAACAATGCCCAGGCCTCTACTTCCGGTCTATACTTACTATCTACACCTTATGGACACAGTTAATTTTACAATAATTCTATTATATATATATATATATATATATATATATATATATATATATATATATATATATATATATATATTTATTTATTTATTTATTTTTTGCTCCTGAACTTCTTCTACTCTCAACCTCTCCGATCATTTTCATGATGTCCATCCGGTTTGCTTCTATATGCCATATCTTTCTAACTGTGCTCTTTCCCAAAAGCTCCCAACATACAACCTATATACTTATTATGGACACAGTATGCTTACATTATTAGCTATCTTTGTTATTATTTGTTGTTATTTGTTATTAGTCCCATCCTTCAACTCTATTCAATACCTCCCATCTATCTCTTAACACCATCCATATAGGATTTCTATTTGCCATATATATTTCAACCGTACTGTGATGTTTTACAAAAGTTCTGAACCTTTCTATTCTCATTGCTTCTACAGATTGTGAATTAAAAATAAACATTTTTGCTAAAAGTATTATTATATTATTGATCGATTGACTATGACTTTTCTGATCACCCAGTAATGCTATCTGCAAGGTTAGCTCCAGGTAAATATTGCAATCCTTTAGCCATTCCTGGACCTGTGTCCAAAAACAAGCTACAAATGGACAGAACCAAAACAAATGATCTAATGATTCTGTCTCTTCACAGCAAAATCTGCAGAGCTGGGAAGATTGTATCCCCCATATAAATAACATTCTATTGGTAGCAAGAATTTTATATAATAATTTAAATTGAAAGATTCTCATTTTTTAATCTGGTGTCGTTTTGCGTGTCAGTTCATTAACACTATGCCATGGGATCGGTACGTCAAAGATCTCTTCCCAACTATTTTGCAATCTATATGGGACGGCTGTCAATCCTTTGGTCCTTAAGTGAAACTGATATACTTTTTTATTTATCACAGTTTTCCTTAACCAATTATGTTCTTTAATGCAAGGCCGACAGACAAGTTCCTTACTTTCTACCCCTTCCACTTTCCTCTTCCACTTTTGCGGTAAGGCTGCAATTATTTGGTTGTAATTTTGGGTAGAGCAGACATTTCCATATGTTTTTGTTAGCTGCATGTGCGACATAACTCCACCAGTCCTACCGATGATATCATTTACGAAGATTATACCTTTTTTAAACATTCTGTCAAAAAATAAAGTTTTTTTGTCAATTAGTATATTTGAATTTAACCACAATATTTGTTGCATTATTTGTTCTGTCGTTTCTGGGGGATTAAATTGAAATTGCAACCAACTTTCCATGGCTTGTTTTAGAAATAGTGAAATTTGGGAGATGATTTCCTTTTCAAATAACTGCAAATGAGTTGTTGTAATCTGAATAAAGGGAAAAAGGCCTTTCTTGAACATTGGGTGAGACAATCTTACTAATTTGCTTGAGGTTTTTTGAAATGTTTGCAAATTTATTAAAACCTTATTTACATAAGTATTCAGACCCTTTGCTATGAGACTCGAAATTGAGCTCAGGGGCATCCTGTTTCCATTGATCATCCTTGAGATGTTTCTACAACTTGATTGGAGTCCCCCTGTGGTAAATTCAACTGATTGGACATGATTTGGATTCTACCTTGAACCAAAAAGGGTGTGTGCTGTATTTGTCTTGATGTTCTGTGTATGCTTGATGATATGTTTTTATGTACACTGAGCAGCAAACAAAATTTCCCCACGGGGATAATAAAGTCCTTATCTTATCTCATGACTGATTTAACATCGAAGTGTTATCATTACAGCCCCCCCCCTCCCCAGCACAGAGAGGGAAGTTGGTGATAACCAACGGGTGTAAAGACATTTATTAGGCACTGTAATATCATGGGAATTTTATTCGTACAACTTCTCTCTTTCTGATGTAGAATAAATGTATTAAGAAGGATGTAATCTCGGCAACCAGAACACCTACACCAAACACACCCATCAGCCTCAACTGGCTGAGTAGGACATGTGGCTGTAGTGCAGTGGAGGCTACTGAGGGGAGGAAGGCTCGTAATAATGGCCGGAACGGAGCAAATGGAATGGCATCAAACACCTGGAAACCATGTGTTTGATGTATTTGATACCGTTCCAATTATCCGCTCCAGTCATTACCATGTAGTATCTGAACATTCCAGAACTTGGCTCTGCTTGCGGAAACATCTGGAAAGCATTACTATAGGGGCCCCCTAAAACAGAGGAGAGTCTGTTATGTGAAGGCCAGGGATTGGTCTGTAGAGAACCACCCATATTATGTTACATATTATAAATACCATGGTTGGAACAAAGGACGGAGAGAAATAACATATTAGAGATTGGGTCAGTTGTTCTCCAGATGTCTGCAGGAGTCTGTAAATTGATACTGTTATCTTTGATGTAATAAACCATTATAATCAAGGACAGTATCAGCGGATTTCTTGTCATCACAGCATGTCAGCATCGTTGTCTCGACACTACATTAATGGCGACGAGGATGGGATTTGGGCCGTGTTGCGTCTTTTCTCAGTCCGATCTGACTCTCGCTCCAGAGTCCGGCAGATAAGGGTGAGTTTTCTCACCACTTTGGGCGCTAGTCGGTTTGTGTGCTTGTGTGTGTGTGTGCGTTGAAGGACTGCACCGTCAAAGGACTTGTGTGTGCGCTTTGCTGTTATTTGCTGTGTGATGAGAATCCGTTCTAAATTTCTAAATTTGTTTGCGTTGAAAACAACGCAAACAGGGGGGAGTGTCTATAGGAATTTATAAAACTGGGCACTGGGAAAAGGAACAGAATAAGGAACTAAGGAAAATGTATACTAATTAGGACGTCGCTGATTTACGGAAGCCCTCAAAAGAGGCGATCATTAGGATGGGCCGAAAATCCTGAAAACTCACTAGGTTGATTTTTAAGGTCAGTTCTGGGAACTGGAGTTTGTGGTAGATACATTCGATTGTAAGTTACCCCTCGACATATAGTTGACGAGGTTTGTGTTCGAAGTAACCTCTCATTGAATATCTGCAACTCGAGGTAGCAGAAATTTTGGAAGGAACGATGAGAAATAAGGAGCGACGGTAGCATGCTTTAGAGGACCGTATGAATGGATGCATTCTTTTCATGTGTGTGTGTGAGAAAAAAAATAAAAATAAAGAGGTCTCTGTTGTGTTTCAGCTGTGTGTCGACTCATGTTATGATAAGATTTATGTTAGAGATATATACATACAGTATATATGTTTTGGTTGAGAACAGGGGTTTTAGTTTTTTGTAAGGAAATATAGGAAGTTAAGGTTAAAATCTTATGAGTCTCTAATAAAAGAGAACGTTTAATAATTGTTAAAAGACTATGAGCACCCAGGGAGGAGATTATGATTGTATAGAGATGTTTTGTAATGGATAAGAAAATAACTATACATCTGCAGATTAGGATAAGTGGAGTTAAGAAACTTCGAAGTAGGATTTGTGTTCAATGTTCTGTGTTGGTTTGTGAGTTTTGTTAAGTGTTACTGTTTGTCTGTGTTGGAAATAACAGAGGGACAGCTGGTCTGTCTGCTTTCTGTTGTTTAGCTTGGAGAGAGCTGCTTGGGAGAGCTCTTCTCACTCTGAAATCGCATTGGTGAATGAGCTGCGCATGTGTGGGATTTTATGTGTTTAGAGTTACGTAGAGTAAATATGCCACTCCCCTGCCTGCACTGAGCTGCTGTGACATGCAGACAGAGAAGAAAGGGGGAGACTTACATAAGATTAAAGTATTCTGTTTGTTAAATCGGGTGTTGCTTAACTATGAAACTATTTGATTGAGATCTATTGAATTTATAAATGAGAGATATGTTGATGGATAAAAAAAACAATTATAAAAAAAAATGTTATTGGGCTATTTATATTATTCCTGAGTTAAGTTGTTTGCTTATTTCTTAGCGCGAATATGAACATACAGTGGGGGAAAAAAGTATTTAGTCAGCCACCAATTGTGCAAGTTCTCCCACTTAAAAAGATGAGAGAGGCCTGTAATTTTCATCATAGGTACACGTCAACTATGACAGACAAAATGAGAAAAAGAAATCCGGAAAATCACATTGTAGGATTTTTTATGAATTTATTTGCAAATTATGGTGGAAAATAAGTATTTGGTCAATAACAAAAGTTTCTCAATACTTTGTTATATACCCTTTGTTGGCAATGACACAGGTCAAACGTTTTCTGTAAGTCTTCACAAGGTTTTCACACACTGTTGCTGGTATTTTGGCCCATTCCTCCATGCAGATCTCCTCTAGAGCAGTGATGTTTTGGGGCTGTCGCTGGGCAACACGGACTTTCAACTCCCTCCAAAGATTTTCTATGGGGTTGAGATCTGGAGACTAGCTAGGCCCCTCCAGGACCTTGAAATGCTTCTTACGAAGCCACTCCTTCGTTGCCCGGGCGGTGTGTTTGGGATCATTGTCATGCTGAAAGACCCAGCCACGTTTCATCTTCAATGCCCTTGCTGATGGAAGGAGGTTTTCACTCAAAATCTCACGATACATGGCCCCATTAATTATTTCCTTTACACGGATCAGTCGTCCTGGTCCCTTTGCAGAAAAACAGCCCCAAAGCATGATGTTTCCACCCCCATGCTTCACAGTAGGTATAGTGTTCTTTGGATGCAACTCAGCATTCTTTGTCCTCCAAACACGACGAGTTTAGTTTTTACCAAAAAGTTCTATTTTGGTTTCATCTGACCATATGACATTCTCCCAATCCTCTTCTGGATCATCCAAATGCACTCTAGCAAACTTCAGACGGGCATGGACATGTACTGGCTTAAGCAGGGGAACATGTCTGGCACTGCAGGATTTGAGTCCCTGGCGGCGTAGTGTGTTACTGATGGTAGGCTTTGTTACTTTGGTCCCAGCTCTCTGCAGGTCATTCACTAGGTCCCCCCGTGTGGTTCTGGGATTTTTGCTCACCGTTCTTGTGATCATTTTGACCCCACGGGGTGAGATCTTGCGTGGAGCCCCAGATCGAGGGAGATTATCAGTGGTCTTGTATGTCTTCCATTTCCTAATAATTGCTCCCACAGTTGATTTCTTCAAACCAAGCTGCTTACCTATTGCAGATTCAGTCTTCCCAGCCTGGTGCAGGTCTACACTTTTGTTTCTGGTGTCATTTGACAGCTCTTTGGTCTTGGCCATAGTGGAGTTTGGAGTGTGACTGTTTGAGGTTGTGGACAGGTGTCTTTTATACTGATAACAAGTTCAAACAGGTGCCATTAATACAGGTAACGAGTGGAGGACAGAGGAGCCTCTTAAAGAAGAAGTTACAGGTCTGTGAGAGCCAGAAATCTTGCTTGTTTGTAGGTGACCAAATACTTATTTTCCACCATAATTTGCAAATAAATTCATAAAAAATCCTACAATGTGATTTTCTGGATTTTTTTTTCTCAATTTGTCTGTCATAGTTGACGTGTACCTATGATGAAAATTACAGGCCTCTCTCATCTTTTTAAGTGGGAGAACTTGCACAATTGGTGGCTGACTAAATACTTTTTTCCCCCACTGTAGGTATGTCTAAAAGGGTATTGTATGGTTGAAATAACCCAGTGAGTGCATAAAAGACTAAATTGTTGTCTGTTCCTTTTGTTCTTCTGTCATGTGAGAGACGAGAAGGAGGAGACAGAGAGACAGGAAGTGCTGAAAAGTGCGTCACGCGACAGTGTGTGCTGCTCCGGATCCAGTCCAATCAAGGCCAGTACTGCTCTGTTCACAAAACGTACTTTCCCATACAGGATATTGTGTGTGCCTAGCATATTTCATGTTGTGAGAATTTGACAGGGACTTGGCAACAGACTGATCAATTGATGTAATTAAGAATTGCACATTGGAGTTTTTTGTGCATGAGTTGGTTTGATTAGAGTTGTGTTGGAAATCCAGCACTGACATTATTCTGTAAAATTAAGGTAATTGGGTGATTATTAAGCAGTTGGTTTGTGAGTGCTGTAGTGTTGCTGGATTACAGGTCTTTCTTTTTTGGATTGCTCTGAAGTTGACTACTTTCCTTTACTTTTCCTGATCGGATGTGGTAAGATTGCCACTAATCAATAATTTGGTTAAATTAAATAAAATAAAAATAAATTAATAAATTAATAGAAATAAATAAATATATTGATAAATTAATTAATTGATTAATTAATTAATTAATTAATTTTAAAAAAGGAAAAAAAAGGAGGGAAACATAAGCTACATAGTCTAAAGTATTTTTTGGTTTACAAATTAATTGGTTTAAAATAATAATAATAAATTAAATAATTCACAATAAAGGAATATAAAAGAGTTGTTACAATGGGGAAAAAGGACATCAAAACGATGAAAGTAATTACTCCTGTTGATGTAGTAGAAAATAGTCATCCTCTAGTTAATGGTATTGCAAGGTTATCTGGAAAATGGAATAAACGTTGGCCTGACATTGAACAACCATGGCCAGTGGAAGGGACTCTTAACCCAGACGTCATCAAGATAAGGAAAGTGCTTGTGGCGACGTATAAGGTAGATCAAAAGAAGGAAAAAAAGGGGAACAACGTAAAGAAAAGAGACAAAGAGAGCTGGGTGTTCTTAAGCTGTTTGAAAATGAAGGACAAAAATTGGAAAAGATACAAAAGATAAAAGAGACAGAGGTATAGAGAAAATGGCAAAAGAGGTGAAGGTGACAGAAAAACTAATGGCAGAAGTCAATATACCTTTCTCACATACGGATTCAGCAAAAAGTAGAGTTTAAGGACATCTATACTCAGCTTCCAGTGATCATTCAGTAGGGTGATTATTGCATCAGAGATGAAGATGAACGAATAATAGAGAGAGGACAAGCAGAAATGACCATAAAGATGAATCCAAACTCCAAAAGTAAGAAGAAAACGAGATGTCTGGAAACTTAGGGTGGAGTGAGGTTCAGGAGGATGGAACTTGAAGATGATGATGATGATGATCAGAGTGATTCAGAAGAGATCATGGCTGGATATGACCCTGTGATCAGACGGAAGTTGGCCAGAGCGGAAAGAAGGGGTGATGGAAGTTGGAAGAAGAAGAATACAAGAGATTCGATCTCTGATGAAAGTGAAGATGGAGACAGCGATGAAGATTTGGAGATTAAAGGTGCTTCATGTTCAAGAGGATTTTATCCTCCAATGAAGGGAGCACAAGTAAGAAGATGATGCCAGTGATAATTCGAGGACAGAACCTGGAGTATAAGTCTTTGCAGAATACCGATATGTCAGATATACTTGAGAAGCTGCCTACTCTTCAAGATGGAGCATATCCTTGGATTTCAAAATTGGAAGAAATTACGGTGGGAACAGTCTGCCATAGGAGACATTAAGAGATTTTGGGCTAATCTCCTTGGGATTCCAGGTCTGGAAGACATTTTTCAGAGAGCTGGACTTAATCGATATGTGGGGACTGCGGTGAATGATCTGAATTGTTGGCTGCAAGTAGAAATCGGCTGTGGAGAGCACTGAAAGATACGTTTCCAACAAATGTGCATCCTGACAACATTCTGATTGACCCACTAGAACAACAAGAAAATCCAAGAGCCTATGTGTCAAGAGTTCATCAAGTGTGGAGAAATATTACCGGAAATGATCCAGATGTGAGTCAAATTGAGCAGTCAATTTGAGAGCTAAACTGCAGATGGGACTGCCCTCACCAGTAAGGAGCAAACTGGCAGAGGTGGTTGGACTTGGAAGCATGACAAAACTTGTCTATACAGATCATATAGCCCATCAAGTGGATCTGTACAGGAAAAAGGAACACAACCAGAAAGAACAGGACCAAGAAACGCTCAGAAAACTCAATCAAATACAACTGGTGGAGAATAAGAAGGAGAAGAAACAAGCTTTGGTTATGCAGAATCAGTGTGCACCAAATCAACAATCACTGCCACAGCTTCAACTGAACCAGGTCAAATGCAATTGTACCAGCCACCAATAGCGGTACCAGTTGTTTCATATCCATAGCCAGTTTCTGGACAGACACAGAATTGGAGAGGAAGAGGACGAGAAGGCTTAGGAAGAGGAAGAGGAGGAAGATTTAAGCCATACTTCCAGCAATCTTCAGAAGTGTGTTATAATTGTGGACAGGTTGGTCACTTTGCCCGTGAGTGTAATGGGCCAGGAGGAAACGCCAGAGGGAATTTCAGAGGAAGATACAGGGGCCAGTCAAGATCATCTGGAGGACCGGTGAACCCTTATAGGTGCCCGGAGCAAGGATTCTAAGGGTGCCCAGAAGATCCGAAAGGGGGGTGTCAGCTGGTAGCATCAGGACCGGAAAAAGATCCAACAATTGAGGTGAAAGTAAACAACCGACCATTGGAAGTGATGGCGGATAGCGGAGCTGCTTTCATCTGTGTTCGGCCTGAAGATGTTACACATCTTCCTATGTCCAATCAACTAATTAGGACAATCGGATTTGAGGGAGTGAAACAGCTGATTCCTCTTACGGAACCAATTGAGCTCTGCTATGAAAATCAGAAAATTACAATACCCATACTGGTATCAGAACATACACCTATTGCATTGTTGGGAAGAGATGCATTGTGTAAATTGAACTGTACAATAAAATGTACACCAGACGGCTGTCTGGTAGAAGTGCCAAAGGAAAAGGTTTACCAATTGTTGATGACGACAGAGATGAATTCTTCTTCAGTATTCTGGATTGGAAATCTCAGTGAAAATATTTTTTGAAGCAGGCTAAGATATGGGAGAAATTCATTGTGGCAAATATGCCAGATGCGAGGCTTCCGGAATATCCATTTCATTGTAAGCTCAAGTATATCAAGAATGCTGCCCAATCGAACTCAGAGGAATGGTTGAGTCATCAACCAAAGAAAGTTCAACTCAGCTCATGTTGCATAATTTTAGGACCACAAGGAGCAGCTATGAAGATAAACACAGACAATTATCTGGATAAAGAATTTGAGATTGAGAAGAGTGTGCCACATGTGACCTTGTTGGTTTCTGAAGGCTATGAGCAGAAGCAAATAGGAGAAATGATGACAGAAGCAGAGAAAGTTGTTATTGTACCGATGAAAGATAATTTGGGGATTTGGAGGAGTGAAGTTCAGCGATTTCTCAAAATTATGATTTCGGGGACAAGGAGAGCCACAAGCTGTACGGATGACACATGAATCTATTTGCAGTGCGAAGATGGATTCAGACCCTATGAAAGAGGAGATGTTGCAACAACTTCCAGAATGTTTGTGGTTTCAACATAGTACCGATATTGGACTTGTGAAATCAGCCCAATTGAGGTGAATGTTGAACTTCGACCAGGAGCCAGACCTCCTTGGAAGAATCAGTATCCATTGAAAGATGAAGCAATCCAAGGGATTGAACCACAAATTGAAGGACTTTCGAAAGCAGGTGTTTTAAGGACAATACAAAAATCCTCAGAGTAACAATCCTTTGTTGCTTTTGGAGAAACCATGAGGGGTTGATAGTAGCGCCTCTAGACCTATTAGGTCTGATGATTTAGGAAGCACATGGGTTAGCTAATGTTGCAAGGGGGGAGGTTAGGAGAAAGTTCACAAAGGAGTATGGTTTTTGGGAACCATATTTGCTTGAACAGGTTGACTATGTCATAGGCAGGTGCACAATCTGTCTGGAAAATAATGTTTGCAGGGGTGTGACTGTTTTTCTTGGTTACATTCCTACACCAAGAGGTGCATAAGATGTCCAACTAAGCCAAAATATGCTTAGTCGGTTGCAAAGTTCTTGTGTAAAGAAATCATAAGCAGGTGGGGACTTCCCGATCGAATATCCTCAAATTAGTGGGAAAGAGTTTTGTGGATAAATCAGTGAAATGGTTTTTGAAAAAATTGTCAGACTAAAAAAAGTTAGGAAAACTAGGCTTGAAATAACTCTAGGACATTTGGAATATCTGATTGTGTGATGATTTTTCACGTCTTTGCATATTATTGTGATATTTAGTATTTTGTTATGAATCAAAGGGGGGAAATGGAATGTGATGCATTTTATATATCATTTTATATATCATTTTAATATTATTGTTGATATTGATGTTTTAATTTGCATGTGTTGTTTTGCAAAAGATACTGTTTGGTGTTTTCTTTTCTTCCAGAAGCAAATGGGGGAATGTGTAGAGGGGATTCAAATACTCAAACATGGACAATATGAATGTACTGGAGGAAGTGGAACAAGGAAGGTGTGGAAATGTTCAGATTCCATCATCAACGTTGCATTAAAAGTCGACACTGCTGAGGAGATGCAGTGTAGTGGACTACATTCCAGTGTCTGCAATTGTCACGTCCTGACTCTGAGGACTTGTATTTGTTGAGTCAGGGTGTGTATTTTCTGGGTTTGTGTTTGCTATGTCGATGTTCTGTGTTTAAGATCTAGAATGGGTAGATCTATGTTGGCCTGTGTGGTTCCCAATCAGAGGCAGCTGTTGCTCGTTGTCTCTGATTGGGGACCATACTTAGGCAGCCTGTTGGCACCAGTTAATTGTGGGATCTTGTTCCGTGTAAGGTATGTTGTTTGTATGCTACCTTGGACTTCACGTTTCGTTTGTTGTTTTGTCGTGTGTTTAGCCATAAAAAAATATGAATGCATATCACGCTGCGCCTTGGTCCTTCTCGTCCGTAAACGATCGTGACAGATCCCACCAATCCTGGATCAAGCAGCGTGACGAGGAGAGAGGATGGACTTGGGAGGAGATGAGCGAGAGTCTGGCAAGAGGGATGGAGGCCATGATCACGGGGGAGAGACAAGCCCAACATTTTTTTAGGGGGGGAGCTCACGCCGTGGACGACGAGGCAGCAGGAGGCCGCGATAGAGCGGTTCAGCTGTTTAGCAGAGGAGGCCACCAGATTAGGGGGGTCATTAGTTCAGTGGGAGCAGAAGGAAAGTGTAGAGGCACGGCGAGAGGAGCTGGTTAGGCAGCAGAAGGAGCGGGGGTTAATGAAGGAACCCAGTCCCGCTCCTCGCACCAATCAAGTGGTGCGCGTCGTCAGCCCAGTCCGGCCCGTTCCTGCTCCCCGCACCAGGCCAGTGGTGCGCGTCGCCAGTCCGGTACGGCCCGTTCCTGCTCCCCGCACCAAGCCAGTGGTGCGCGTCGTCAGCCCAGTCCGGCCCGTTCCTGCTCCCCGCACCAAGCCAGGGGTGCGCGTCATCAGCCAGGTCCGGCCCGTTCCTGCTCCCCGCACCAAGCCAGTGGTGTGTGTGTCCAGTCCGGCACGGCCCGTGCCTGTTCCACCGGTGCCTGGTCCGGCACCGGTCAGCTGCTCCACTCCGGAGCCAGAGCAATCCGCTCCACCGGGGTCCAGTCCAGCTCCGGTCAGCGGCTCCACTCCGGAGCCAGAGCAGTCCGCTCCACCGGTGCCTGATTCAGCTCCGGTCAGCGGCTCCACCCCGGAGCCAAAGCAGTTCGATCCACCGTCATCGGGTCCAGCTCCAGTCAGCGGTTCCAGTCCAGACCCAGACGTCAGCCCCTCTCCAGGTTCGGGGTCTCCCACACCAGGGTCCAGACAGGGCTTGGTACGTCGTGGGAGGAAGGAGAGGGGAAGCAGCGCGCCGAGGTCCAGACCAGACCAGGGGCGCAACGGGGAGGTGGAGAGTAAGTGGTGGTCACACCCTGAACCGGATCGGCCACCCGGCCCCTACCCTGTTATGTTTATGTGGCGCGGTCGGAGTCCGCACCTTTGGGGGGGGGGGGGTTGGCCCTGTGTGGTTCCCAATCAGAGGCAGCTGTTGCTCGTTGTCTCTGATTGGGGACCATACTTAGGCAGCCTGTTGGCACCAGTCAGTTGTGGGATCTTGTTCCGTGTAAGGTATGTTGTTTGTATGCTACCTTGGACTTCACGTTTCGTTTGTTGTTTTGTCGTGTGTTTAGCCATAAATAAATATGAATGCATATCACGCTGCGCCTTGGTCCTTCTCGTCCGTAAACGATTGTGACAGCAATGATATACAGTGGGGGAAAAAAGTATTTAGTCAGCCACCAATTGTGCAAGTTCTCCCACTTAAAAAGATGAGAGAGGCCTGTAATTTTCATCATAGGTACACGTCAACTATGACAGACAAATTGAGAATTTTTTTTCCAGAAAATCACATTGTTGGATTTTTTATGAATTTATTTGCAAATTATGGTGGAAAATAAGTATTTGGTCACCTACAAACAAGCAAGATTTCTGGCTCTCACAGACCTGTAACTTCTTTAAGAGGCTCCTCTGTCCTCCACTCGTTACCTGTATTAATGGCACCTGTTTGAACTTGTTATCAGTATAAAAGACACCTGTCCACAACCTCAAACAGTCACACTCCAAACTCCACTATGGCCAAGACCAAAGAGCTGTCAAATGACACCAGAAACAAAATTGTAGACCTGCACCAGGCTGGGAAGACTGAATCTGCAATAGGTAAGCAGCTTGGTTTGAAGAAATCAACTGTGGGAGCAATTATTAGGAAATGGAAGACATACAAGACCACTGATAATCTCCCTCGATCTGGGGCTCCACGCAAGATCTCACCCCGTGGGGTCAAAATGATCACAAGAACGGTGAGCAAAAATCCCAGAACCACACGGGGGGACCTAGTGAATGACCTGCAGAGAGCTGGGACCAAAGTAACAAAGCCTACCATCAGTAACACACTACGCCGCCAGGGACTCAAATCCTGCAGTGCCAGACGTGTTCCCCTTGTCACGATCGTCTGAGGAAACGGACCAATACGCAGCGTGTTGAGCGAACATCGTAGACTTTATTATAAAGAAACCACGATCAAAACAACAAACCAAATGTGACGAAAGTGAAGTCCAATACTGATAATGACTAAACAGCAACAAGGAAACAAAAACCCACAAAACCAAGGTGAAACCACACAGTATAAATATGGCTCCCAATCAGAGATAACGAGCCGAACAGCTGACACTCGTTACCTCCGATTGGGAGTCATCTGACTAATCAACATCAAAACCAAACATAGAAATGAAACAACTAGATCCCACATAGAAATACACCCAAATGAAAATGACAACCCTGGCTCACTACTAAGAGTCCCGGAGCCAGAACGTCACAGTACCCCCTAAAGGCGCGGACTGCGACCGCGCCCTCACAACCCTACAATAGGGGAGGGCTGGGTGGGTGTTGCTCCCCGGAGGCGGTTCCGGCTCCGGGCTTGACCACCACCCCACTATAGTTACTACCCGCTTTCTTAACCTCCTCCCAATGACCACCCTCCACTTAAACCCACCTGGATTAAGGGGCAGCACCGGACTAAGAGGCAGCACCAGGATAAGGGGCAGCACCGGACTAAGGGGCAGCACCAGGATAAGGGGCAGCACCGGACTAAGGGACAGCACCTGACTAAGGGGCAGCACCTGACTAAATGGCGGATCCTGGCTGGCTGGCTCTGGCGGATCCTGGCGGGACGGCTCTGGCGGATCCTGGCTGGGACGGCTCTGGCGGATCCTGGCTGGACGGCTCTGGCGGATCCTGGCTGGACGGCTCTGGCGGATCCTGGCTGGACGGCTCTGGCGGATCCTGGCTGGACGGCTCTGGCGGATCCTGGCTGGACGGCTCATGGCTGGCTGACGGATCTGGCTGCTCGTGGCTGGCTGACGGATCTGGCTGCTCGTGGCTGGCTGACGGATCTGGCTGCTCATGGCTGGCGGAAGGCTCTGGCTGATCCCGTCTGGCGGAAGGCTCTGGCTGCTCCTGTCTGGCGGAAGGCTCTGGCTGATCCGGTCTGACGGAAGGCTCTGGCTGCTCCTGTCTGGCGGAAGGCTCTGGCTGATCCTGTCTGGCGGAAGGCTCTGGCTGATCCTGTCTGGCGGAAGGCTCTGGCTGATCCTGTCTGGCGGAAGGCTCTGGCTGATCCTGTCTGGCGGAGAGCTCTAGCGGCTCCGGGTCTGGCGGACGGCTCTGAAGGCTCATGGCAGACGGGCGGCTTTGCAGGCTCAGTACAGACGGGCAGTTCAGACGGCGTTGGGCAGACGGACAGTTCAGACGGCGTTGGGCAGACGGGCAGTTCAGGCGCCCGTTGGGCAGACGGGCAGTTCAGACGGCGTTGGGCAGACGGACAGTTCAGGCGCCGTTGGGCAGACGGGCAGTTCAGACTGCGTTGGGCAGACGGACAGTTCAGGCCCCGTTGGGCAGACGGCAGACTCTGGCCGTCTGAGGCGCACCGTAGGCCTGGTGCGTGGTGCCGGAACTGGAGGTACCGGGCTGAGGACACGCATCTCAGGGCTAGTGCGGGGAGAAGCAACAGGGCATGCTTGGCCCTGGGGACGCACCGTAGGCCTGATGCATGGTGCCGGAACTGGAGGTACCGGGCTGAGGACACGCATCTCAGGGCTAGTGCGGGAAGCAGCAACAGGGCATGCTTGGCCCTGGGGACGCACATAAGGCCTAGTGCGGAGAGCAGCAACAGGGCATGCTGGACCCTGGGGACGCACATAAGGCCTAGTGCGGAGAGCAGGAACAGGCCGGGCTGGGCTGGCGACGCGCACCGTATCCCTGGTGCGAGTGGCCGGAACAGGCCGGGCCGGGCTGGCGAAGCGCACCGTATCCCTGGTGCGTGGAGTAGGAACAGGCCGGGTTGGGCTGGCGACGCGCACCGTATCCCTGGTGCGAGTGGCCGGAACAGGCCGGGCCGGGCTGGCGGCGCACCGTATCCCTGGTGCGTGGAGTAGGAACAGGCCGGGCTGAGCTGGCGACGCGCACCGTATCCCCTGGTGCGAGTGGCCGGAACAGGCCGGGCCGGGCTGGCGAAGCGCACCCTATCCCTGGTGCGTGGAGCAGGAACAGGCCGGGCTGGGCTGGCGACGCGCACCGCATCCCTGGTGCGAGTGGCCGAACAGGCCGGGCCGGGCTGGTGTAGCACACCGTGGACCTGGTGCTTGGAGTAGGAACAGGCCGGTCCGTGCCGGGAACACACACCACTGGCCTCAACCGAGGATCAGGAACGGGCCGGACCGGACTGGCAACACACATCAGTCTTTCACGCCGTGCCACAAACACTTCCCTCCCTCTACTCGCCAATGGCTCCCGTACTCCGTTAGCCTTCTCTCCTTTTCTCCCTGTGGCAGCCTCCTGCTGCCCAGCCGCTAAGCCATGTGCCCCCCAAAAAATTTTTTGGGGTTGCCTCCCGTCCTTCCGACGATGGCCCTGCCGATGCCGTTGCTCCTCTCGCCGTCGCCTCTCCACCGTCTCGCTCCATGGTCGGCGATCCATACCATCCAGGATCTCCTCCCAAGTCCAGGACCCTTTACCGTCCAACAGTTCCTCCCATGTCCAGACCCTTTGCTCCTGGACGCGCTGCTTGGTCCTTTTATGGTGGGTTTTTCTGTCACGATCGTCTGAGGAAACGGACCAATACGCAGCGTGTTGAGCGAACATCGTAGACTTTATTATAAAGAAACCACGATCAAAACAACAAACCAAATGTGACGAAAGTGAAGTCCAATACTGATAATGACTAAACAGCAACAAGGAAACAAAAACCCACAAAACCAAGGTGAAACCACACAGTATAAATATGGCTCCCAATCAGAGATAACGAGCCGAACAGCTGACACTCGTTACCTCCGATTGGGAGTCATCTGACTAATCAACATCAAAACCAAACATAGAAATGAAACAACTAGATCCCACATAGAAATACACCCAAATGAAAATGACAACCCTGGCTCACTACTAAGAGTCCCGGAGCCAGAACGTCACACCCCTGCTTAAGCCAGTACATGTTGTCGTAGTAAATATTAAAATGTTATAGCTTGGTCTGACTAAAATCTTGTGCATGACCCATTTTAATGTTAGGAGCTTGTTTTCAGTCAATGCTGTTCCTATGCAAGAACAATGGACAGAGCCAATGTCTTCTCAAGGACAACTCCCACGCCACAGGCCACAATCTGGTTGCTCCCCACGAGACTTTCCTTTGAAAACATACACACATTCACACACACATCTCCATGCATACGCACACTCATCCTCATGCCTCACGAGTTACGCACACACACAAACTGCACATCTTTCTACTGGTCGGTGCCTAGGGCAGAGGACTCTGCCGTGCACAAAATGGGGCTTCTACTCTGGACAGAGCAGACCCGCCTCCTACGCTTCGGGAACCAATCAAGGGACTAGAAGAAGGACCCCTTCCTTTGTGTTGCATTGTATAAAGTAATGCTGAAAACTCTGTTTTTGATCCCTTTTCAACTGTCTCCATAAGAGGCAACTGAAATGGGTCCATGCATGTAGCTTGAGCAGATACCAGCTATCTCTGTGTTTAATAAACTGCCTTTTGCTTAAACATATTCCTCTCCGTCTAGCGTCGTTGGTTCTGTACTTCCTCTCCTGTATGGTTTCACCAACAAAAATGGTAGCAGAGGATGGTTTTTAATTCGATCTAAAAGTTGGTGCGAGAGGAAAAGGCAAATCATCGATCTAAAAACAGACGGAAGAGTGACCTGAAAATCCTGGAGAAATCAACTATTCGTCTTGGCTCAGGAAACCTGATCAGAGCGCGCTCTTCTAAAAAGGTATGCAGAGCCTGTTAAAACGAAATCTTGCATATTGTATTATAGACCAATACCAAATTTTGATCAGAAGTACTGAGCGTGAGTATGAATACTTGTTAAATAATTTCCATCCTAAATGAATTAAGGCATACATGAGATATCTCGTACTGTGATTTATATTAATTAATCTATGTGAAGGCATAGTGGAAATCATAGTATAGATCTATGTGGAAGTTAAATCTATGTGAAGGCATAGTGGAATCATAGTATAGATCTATGTGGAAGTTAAATCTATGTGAAGGCATAGTGGAATCATAGTATAGATCTATGTGGAAGTTAAATCTATGTGAAGGCATAGTGGAATCATAGTATAGATCTATGTGGAAGTTAAATCTATGTGAAGGCATAGTGGAATCATAGTATAGATCTATGTGGAAGTTAAATCTATGTGAAGGCATAGTGGAATCATAGTATAGATCTATGTGGAATTTGCTGTGTTTTATATTTTAACGTGTCTGTGTTATATCTTAAACGTGTAATGGATGATGGGAAGTTATAGTGAGACTTATGAGACCGAACACCAATCTGTGGAATTGAGTGAATTTGACCTAGGGTTTCAGGAACCAGGGACTGGGGAGACTGATATTGAAGTTGTGCAATGATTCTAGAACAAGCGTGAGATAACTAAAGTGTGGTGTGTGCTGTGTGTAGAAATTACTGCATTGGTATATGTGACTGGAATTCTGACTTTTATGATAATGATTGCACTACACATAATATAAAAACAATCAGCCTCTTTATATACGAGGGTGTCGTACATGAGATAAGTCTGTATTTGATACCGATAATACATCCAAGATAGAGAAAGCAAGATGGCAGGACCAAACATAACCATACCCAAATTCAATGAATACTTAGAACAACGAATGACAGGGAGAGTAATGCCAGGTCCACCAAGGGAGGGAGGTCATATGCCCGCCCTTGATGTACAACAGATAGAAATGACTGATTATGTGTAGAAATTGACGGAATTTTCTGCAGCACTCTCTTCTCAGGTGCAGAAGGCCCAAGAGGGGGAGCTGTCGGGAAGTACGCTGCCGCTGAAGGTAAACGTGGGAGACTGGGTAAGGGTTAAAGTCCACAAGAGAAAGTGGCTGGAACCCAGGTGGACTGGACCGTACGAAGTGAAGGAGGTTACTTCACACTCAGTCCAGGTCAGAGGTAAATCAGGCGCACCCTGGCACCACCTAACACACTGTACTCCAGCCCCCACTCCTTCCAGACCATTGTCTGAAGTAAGAGCTGATTTGAGCAGCGAGAACCAATCCTGACAACACAATGAAGAAACCCTAATGGGAACAACAATCTCACTCAGGGTGAAGAATAACTTTTTCCCCCTGGGAGAGATTGGGAGTGTCTGAATGTTTGTATGTATGTTTTCTGATAGGAATTGGACTCCTGCTGGGCACTCCTTATGAGGGGTTGTTGTGTGAAGCTATTTTGAATTACTTTAAATTTACTTGTAATATAGAAGAGGTGGCTAAGGGATTTTTAACAGTACCAACCATAGGGGGAAATCCTCACAAGAGGTCCCAGAATTTACTGGGGACGAGAAATGCTTGATGTAATTAAAATGGAATCCAGAGATAGAAGAAATCTCCATTATATAACGAGGTGGAGGGAGAGGTATGGTTTTGAGGGACGTCTGGACGCAGATAAACTCGAATCCATGCTTAAACAGATACATAAGGTGTGTAAAGGAGAAATAAGCAGTGAGAGAGAGAGAGAGAGAGTAGGAGGGGGCCAGTACCCACTGATAGCCTTACCTAATCTATTGGCGGGAAATGATAGGGGGCCCCAGCAACCTTAGATGTATACAGTAATAATAATAATATGCCATTTAGCAGACAGGCCATGAACACAGAGGACGTGGCCAGAGCGGTAGAAAGAATGACCCACCCCATGACAGGAATAGTAAGGTTTGGGCTGCCGTTAGAGGGCAGTGGGTTTCAGGGGATGCCCATAGGACACTTTTGCCATGGGCCGATTACGGAGAGTATGTTGGGAGAATAACTGAATTGTGTAATAGCCTCAGAGAGACATGCAATCCATCAGACAGGAGAGAGGAGAGAGAAGTCCATCCCCCAGCTTTGAGTGTGAGAAAGAGGAAGATAAGGCGGGACTAGTCCTTGAGGGAGAAATAGTAGACTCTAGTGGGGGGAAGACTAAGGAACCCTTTGATCCAAATTGTGAGGTGTTTGAATTGGCTACTATTGACTTAGCACTTCAACAGGAACAGAGAAACCTAATTTGGCATTGACAGTAATGGGTATGAAAATTAATTGGATGATGGGGTTTTGTGTTGAATTAGAGACAGTGAGACTATTAGTCAATACCTAGGAGAGAAGAGAGGTTACGGTAGCAAAGACAGACAAGAAGGAAATAGTAATAGTGGAGACAGGAGTGAGTGGAAGTGTTACAATTGTGACAAAACGGGACATTTTGCTAGAGAATGTGAGGAACCGTGTAGTTACTGCAAGGAAAGGGCACCAGTTAAGAAACTGTAGGCAGAAGGGGAAGAGAGAAATCAGGAGTCCTCATGACCTGGCTGTTTGGTTGTTGTTTTTTAATTGGGGTTTTCAAATAGAAAACAACACACCTAGTATGATGTTTATAAAGCCTTGTTGTTTCAATTTTGGAGGGTTTTCAGCAGGTCAAGGGTTATAGGTCTTAAAGGTGCACACAGTGAATTTTATGGATTTTTTAGGTTTTGGCTGAGTTTGGGGTATATATGATTTCTTATGAGAATGAATGTCATGAGGACTTAATGAACACTTGGGATAACTAACATTTATGAAATATTTAGAATAATGGTAATTGTTTAGTATACTATGGGATTAAACAGTTCGTTAAATGATTTCAATGGCCTCTGAACTCTGTTTTAACATTCTGGTGTTAATTAATCATCCACACTAGTACATTCTAAAGGCATGAGAGGAAGACTTTAAGATAGTTTATTTTACTAAGTTGAGGGTAATTTATAGTACTGTGAAAATTGTGAAGAATATTATAATTTGGTAATAATATATTTGATTTGAACCATAAATAACAGAAGAGAGAGTGGAGGAATGGCAATTGGATAATGAAATACCAATATTAACTAAAGTGATTGTTTAGGTAGGTGGTAATATTGACACATGGCCAAATCATGTGTCAAAGAGGGGGATGGTTGGATTAAATATTAAATATATACGAAGGAGAGGACAAAATACTTTAAAAAAAACATGTATGATAGTTTATTAACCACACCTGTATGTCAGAGGTTTTGTGCCCCACAGGTGAACTAAAGGAGAAGGTGACCCACTCTATCTAACCAGGAGACTGAATCAGGCCTGGCGGGAAGGGCCCTACCAAGTACTGCCTTTGCCAGCAGAATAGCTGAGAGATCCATCTGGGTGCATGTCACACACTGTACAAAACCAGCTACACCTGACGAACAAACACAGAGTTAGGAGAAAGATCCGATCACCACTATGGTTCGGGGGTTGCCTCCTTAACGAAGATTCCCTTACCCTGTCTGATCATCCCTGTGTGAGTTCGATAGAAGGTAAAGCAATGGGTTGGCCTCTGGCATCTGACATGTTCTCAGGGCAAGGGTGGGGATTCACAGGTCTCCCGACGGTAGGTAGCTGTCTGATTGTGGGGGCCATATTCCTAACACACACGGACCCTCCTGTTTCAGCCAGAAGTGGTAGTTAACCTAACACAAGTTGAAAAGGCATAGGAGACAGCTAGACGTAGGGAAAGGGGAAATTCTAGAGTAAACCTCTCTGAGGGAGGTAGTGAGACCGGGGCTGTGATAAAGATAGTGCAAAACTATGGACCTGGAGGAAGTAGTACAGGTGGAAACGGGGTATAGAAATCTTAACCTGTGGTTGGAATGGATTCAGTATACGGGAAAAAACTATGTCTAAAGAGGACTGTTTTGCCTGTAGGACAGCCAAACCAGGGATAACAACTACTCCGTTCCCCTTGACAGGCTTTAACTCTCTGTCAGGTTTTTCCTCCATGCAAGCCACCTGGGAATGTGGTGAAAGAGTCTTATGGTAACTTGCACTATCTGTTTCCCCCGATAACAAAATCATCCCGACCTGGGTTGCCTCAGTTTGAAGTCACAGGGGATTCTAAATTGTTTTTCTAGGACTAGTAAGGATAGGATACAGGGTAGGGCATCTTAGCTCCTGCTCCCACACAGAGAATATCACAACTAAAAGAGACCATGATTAATCTCTCCTCTTTGTTGCAGCCAGAGGATTATAGGAGCCAAAAAACCAGACCCGTGCTGACATCTGATGGATGTGTGGTGATAACTGATTGTGAACTCACCTACATAAGCAAACAATCAAACGTGTCAGAGACTGGTGAGTTGTCACATAGAAAGTAGGACCTCCTCCCGGGATCCTTTGATGAAAGGATATATATTGATGGGATCCACAATCAGATCGCAGCTGGGTTTGAATCAAGTATTTTCTGGTGGTCAAACAATTAATAAAAATGTAAATTGGATAAATTATATTTAATATAACCAGCAAAAGATTTATTAACCACACTCGTGATGCAATAAAGGGATTAGCTGAGCAGACAGCGGCAACTAGCTTAATGACATGGCAGAATAGAATAGCTTTAGATATGCTTTTGGCTGAGCGGGACGGGGTTTGTGTTCTGTTTGGATATATGTGTTGTACTTTCATCTCCAACAATATAGCACCGGACGGGCCCGTGACCAAAGCGCTTGAGTGACCATCACCACGCTGGCGAACGAACTGGTTGAGAACTCTGGTATTGATAGCTCCATAAACGGTTGGTTTGATAACGTATTTGGTAAATGGAAAACTATTGTTGTGACTATTCTGGGTGAAGTTATGGCCTCTATGGGTATACTTGTTCTTTGTGGATGTTGCCTTATTTCCTGGCTGAGTGACTGGTTTGGTGAGTACTCTACTATGGTGGTTACTGGATTTCTGACCCTAGTAATTGTGTTTTTGCTGTTAATGTGTTGTGCTGCTTGCATCGTCCCCTGTCTCAGGAGGTCAGTGGTAGGAGTGGTGCAGGCGTCGGGTATGATGCTGTTGTTACTGGCCCAGGATGATGCAGGTGACTCTGCTACTGACTCTGAGACCAAGCTGGATGATCCATGTTTTGCCTAGTAAAATACATACACGCATTTATTTTCAGTTCTTGCTCATTTATTACCTTATGTTTTTACTAACCACTGTGATTGTTTATTCTTCCTGATGTGAAGGTAAAGGATTCCTGGGTGGCTGGTAGCCAACTCAGTACATGTTAGGTGTAGGGGAGGAATAGAGGGTTAAAATTATTATTTTTATTTTTTATTAACATTAAATGTTGTGATTTAATTTCCATATCCTGTTATTCTTAAGGGTGATTATACTCTGTTTAGAGTGACACCATAAAATTGTTGGGTTTTATTTTTTGGATCTGTATGTGATGAATAGCTTGGAAGGAATGCATTAATGAGGAGCACTGTACTGATATGGATTGTTTCACATAACAGGCTGATAAGAACACTCTCTCTTTGTTGTCTGTGAAACTGTCCTTGAACATGGGTACATGGAGTACAGTTTTTGGGGGTGTCTTTTGGGTGCTGACTGTTGTACTATTAATAAAAACGTCGATAGAATTAACTACATACATTAATGTCCAGAAATTAGAAAACTGGACTCAACAAGGTTTTGAGGCTGTTCATGGACAACTAGCTGCAACTTCATTAATGGCTTTTCAGAATAGAATTGCTGTTGATATGTTACTTGCTGAAAGAGGGGGTGTGTGTGCTATGTTCGGGGAACAATGTTGTACTTTTATTCCTAATAATACTGCTGCAGATGGAAGCTTGACAATTGCTCTAGAAGGTTTGAGGACTCTTAATGGTAAAATGAAGAGCCACTCAGGGGTGGATACTTCAATGTGGGACTCTTGGATGGATGCGTTTGGTAAATATAAAACGCTTGTTTCTTCTATACTTGTATCCATCTCTGTTTTTGCTGCAATTCTAGTGCTTTGTGGATGCTGTTGCATTCCATGCATGCGGACGCTGACAACCAGGATTATAACCACCGCTATTGATCCAAATCCTGCAGATAACGGTCAGATGTTTCCTTTGCTTGCTATTGACGATGCTGACCAAGGATATCTGGATGATGAATAGCATCTAAGCTTTTGTCACGTCTCTTGTGAGACGTGAAGAGGGGGAATGTAAAACTTTATCTTCTGATAAAGTTTTCCCTATTTTGCCAATTGCAGCATTTAAGCTTTATGTCACGTCTCTTGTGAGACGTGAAGAGGGGAATGTAAAACTTTATCTTCTGATAAAGTTTTCCCTATTTTGCCAATTACACTGTTAGCTTGTGTCACGTCTCAAGTTTTCCTTCTTTACTGTTACTTGGTCACGTCTCTGGGGAGACGTGAAGAGGGGGATTTGTCGTAGTAAATATTAAAATGTTATAGCTTGGTCTGACTAAAATCTTGTGCATGACCCATTTTAATGTTAGGAGCTTGTTTTCAGTCAATGCTGTTCCTATGCAAGAACAATGGACAGAGCCAATGTCTTCTCAAGGACAACTCCCACGCCACAGGCCACAATCTGGTTGCTCCCCACGAGACTTTCCTTTGAGAACATACACACATTCACACACACATCTCCATGCATACGCACACTCATCCTCATGCCTCACGAGTTACGCACACACACAAACTGCACATCTTTCTACTGGTCGGTGCCTAGGGCAGAGGACTCTGCCGTGCACAAAATGGGGCTTCTACTCTGGACAGAGCAGACCCGCCTCCTACGCTTCGGGAACCAATCAAGGGACTAGAAGAAGGACCCCTTCCTTTGTGTTGCATTGTATAAAGTAATGCTGAAAACTCTGTTTTTGATCCCTTTTCAACTGTCTCCATAAGAGGCAACTGAAATGGGTCCATGCATGTAGCTTGAGCAGATACCAGCTATCTCTGTGTTTAATAAACTGCCTTTTGCTTAAACATATTCCTCTCCGTCTAGCGTCGTTGGTTCTGTACTTCCTCTCCTGTATGGTTTCACCAACAATGTCCATGCCCGTCTGAAGTTTGCTAGAGTGCATTTGGATGATCCAGAAGAGGATTGGGAGAATGTCATATGGTCAGATGAAACCAAAAAATAACTTTTTGGTAAAAACTCAACTCGTCGTGTTTGGAGGACAAAGAATGCTGAGATGGGGCAAAATACCAGCAACAGTGTGTGAAAACCTTGTGAAGACTTACAGAAAACGTTTGACCTGTGTCATTGCCAGCAAAGGGTATATAACAAAGTATTGAGAAACTTTTGTTATTGACCAAATACTTATTTTCCACCATAATTTGCAAATAAATTCATTAAAAATCCTACAATGTGATTTTCTGGATTTTTCCCCCCTCATTTTGTCTGTCATAGTTGACGTGTACCTATGATGAAAATTACAGGCCTCTCTCATCTTTTTAAGTGGGAGAACTTGCACAATTGGTGGCTGACTAAATACTTTTTTCCCCACTGTATATATATACATATTTGCATGTGTAATACATAATCTGTGTCATATTCTTTCTGTATTAATTTTTTAAGAATTATGTTTTCTGTTGTTGGGTACATGTGGGGACCTCAGATGGTTTTTTGTTTTTTCGTGGATGCTTAGGGATATTGGGTCTAGGCAGGGACAGAGAGAATCCACAGGAGGGTCCGATGGGTAGACAAGCCTGAATGTGGACATTTTTGATTGTACTTTGTTTTCTGAGGCTTTCATGTGTATTCAATTGCATCATAGTTTAAAATGCATTGATAAAGATTTATAAATTGATCTGGAGTACTTAGGTGGTCGCCTGGGGCAGAGGGGCCGTGAGAGAATTTTACTGTCTTGATTGATTGATCGATATTTGGAAAGAAAGCTGCCAGACAGGTTTTTCGCTCTCACACTCCATAAAGATTTGTTCATATTTCATAGAAATGTATTTACACTCCATAGAAAAATGTGTTTACTCTCCATACATTTTGTTTTATTGTTAAAGTTACACAAGATTTGTCATAATCCTATTATTTTTGTTTTCGAGACTTAATTAGTCTCGAAGTGGGGAAATATGTAGTATCTGAACATTCCACAACTTGGCTCTGCTTGCGGAAACATCTGGAAAGCTTTACTATAGGGGCCCCCTAAAACAGAGGAGAGTCTGTTATGTGAAGGCCAGGGATTGGTCTGTAGAGAACCACCCATATTATGTTACATATTATAAATACCATGGTTGGAACAAAGGACGGAGAGAAATAACATATTAGAGATTGGGTCAGTTGTTCTCCAGATGTCTGCAGGAGTCTGTAAATTGATACTGTTATCTTTGATGTAATAAACCATTATAATCAAGGACAGTATCAGCGGATTTCTTGTCATCACAGCATGTCAGCATCGTTGTCTCGACACTACAACCACAAGCCCGTTCTCTCCAATTAAGTTGCCACCAACCTCCTGTGCTGTATGTAGTGTGTTACATGCTGATTTGAAATCAATAAACAACAGTTTAGCATTGGCCTTGGGGTTCTCCAGGTGCTTAACAATGAGATGCACTGTATTGCACTATGCTGTTGATTGCATCATCAATCCCATGATTTAGCTTATTGGCAAATTGGTAAGGATCAAAGGCCTGTTTATGCAGACAAACTATTGTAGATTGATTTCCAGCCTAGTAGGAACCCAGTCATCAATAACAATTGTGTCAATCACATTAGCACACTCAGAAAAGTCATGTACATGTCACACCCTGGCTCTGGGGACTCTTTAATGTTGAGCCAGGGTGTGTAGTGTCTATGTTGTATTTTCTATGTTTCGTTCTAGTTCGTGTTTTCTATGTTGGCCAGGGTGGTTCCCAATCAGAGGCAGCTGATTCTCGTTGTCTCTGATTGGGAACCATACTTAGGCAGCCGGTTGGCACTAGTTTATGGTGGGATCTTGTTCTGTATAGGTTTGTGTTGGTGAACCTTTAGACTTCACGTATCGTTTTGTTGTTGGTGTAAAGTACTCATTAAAAGATGTACGCATATCACGCTGCGCCTTGGTCCGCTTCTTATAGCGATCGTGACAGTACATCAAACCTTTGTTAGTTGTGCACAGATTATTTTGTGGGGTGAATGTTGGTGAATGTTTTCATTGACTCCCAGTTTTTTTGGAGTTCATTGTAAGGAACTTTTCTCCAAAGATTTCTTGTGTTGTTTCCTTGTCTCCCAGAGCTTTTGGTTGAGCTTCCTTTCACGCACATTTTTGATGGACAACAATACATTTTCACACTAATAATATAAAAAATTACAACGCTTTCCTTTCATTAGTAGGTATTTTATGCATTTCATGCCTGAGTTTGCCCACTTCGCCTTTGAAATAGTCATACAAATAATTGGCAATATCAAAAGGTTTTGTGATGAATGAGCCTTCTGATTCAATGAAAGATGGAGTTGAATTAGTTTTTCTGTCCATTACTTCATTGAAAGTATTTCAAAGCTTTTTTTCATCATACTTTATACTATTTATCTTAGTTTCATAATACAGTTTCTTCTTCTTTTTGTTCAGCGTAGTCACATAATTTCTCAATTTACAGTAAGTTTGCCAATCAGATGTGCAGCCAGACTTATTAGCCTACTCCTTTTGCTTCATCTCTCTCAACCATACCATTTTTCAATTCCTCATCAATCCACGGAGCATTAACAGTTCTAACAGGCAGTTTCTTAATAGGTGCATACTTATCAATAGCTTGAAGAAACAATGTCATAAATGCATCAAGTGCAGCGTCTGGATGCTTGTCATTACACATATCAGACCAACAAATTATTTTTACATCTTCAACATAGGAATCACTACAAAACGTTTAGTAAGATCTCCTATACACTATTTTAGGCCCAGCCTTTGGAACTTTGGCTTTTCTGGATATAGCCCACTACAGTATATTATGGTCACTACGTCCAATGTGTGTGGATACAGTTTTAGAACAAAGTTCTGCAGCATTAGTAAAAATCTGATCAATACACGTGGATTATATATTTCCTGTAGTGTTTGTAAACACCCTGGTAGGTTGATTAATAACCTGAACCAGATTACAGGCACTGGTTACAGTGAGAAGCCTCCTCTTGAGCGGACAGCTTGATGAAAACCGGTCTATTTTCAGGTCACCCAGAAAATAGACCTCTCCGTTAACATCACATACACTATCAAGTATTTCACACATACTATCCAGATACTGATTGCTAGCACTTGGTGGCCTAAAGCAACCCCCCACATGAATAGGCTTGAGATGAGGCAGGTGAACCTTCGACCACAGCACTTCAACAACATTTGACATGAGATAATCTCTAAGTTTGACAGGAATATGGCTCTTAATCAGTGGAGGCTGCTCAGAGGAGGAAGGGGAGGACCATCCTCCACAGTGAATTTGATAAAAATACAATTTTTAAAACATTGAAAAAGTTATCCTTTTTAGATAAAACTATACTAAATATATTAATATGTCACCAAATAATTGATTAAAACACACTGTTTCGCAATGAAGGTCTACAGTAGCCTCAACAGCACTCTGTAGGGTAGCACCTTTTGTTCCGAACCCACTACAGTGTTTCAGGTACTAATCTTAATATTGCAGCAGTAAGTAGGAGGGAGATTCCAAATTGTGAGAAGTGTACAGGAGGACATGGGATAAAGGAGTGTGTAGTTTTGGTGGGAAAAGTGGTGTGTTTCTATTGTGGGATTGCCCATGATGAATAAATCATTTTATTCTGTGATTTACCCTCCTGCGCCTGACTCCTTCAAATCACGCATCACAGAATCACACACCCGCCATGGAGTCAGCAGGAGAGGAGCACATGCCTGGAGTCGTGGCACGGGTCCGGGAGCATTCAACGATGCTCGCCAGCTTGGGAGAAGAGATGGATCGGGTTCTCCAGGTCATCCAACGCCTGGAGAGGAGAGGACCCGATCTGTCAGGACCAGCTGGGCAACCGGATCCAGCCACCCACACCCCAGCACCCAGAGGGATCCATATATCCCGACCACGGGATTTCGACGGGACAGCTGCTCTCTGCCAAGGATTCCTTCTACAACTGGAGCTATATTATTCAAACATCAGCCCAGCTCCATCGGAGCGGGAGAAGGTGTCCGCCCTCGTCTCCTGTCTCTCGGGGAAAGCCCTGGAGTGGGCCAACGCGGTTTGGAGTGAAGGAGGAGCCGCGTTGGACAACTACGGGGAGTTCGCTCGTCTCTTCCGGGCAGTCTTCGACCACCCGCCCGAAGGTTGAGAGGCGGAAGAGCGGCTGGTCCACCTGAGGCAGGGGACGAGGACTGCGCAGGGCTTCGCCCTGGAGTTTCAGACTCTAGCGGCTGGATCCGGGTGGAACGAGCGGGCCCTCATCGACCACTTCCGGTGCCATCTGCGAGAGGACGTCCGAAGGGAGCTAGCCTGCTGGGACACCATGTTGTCCTTCAATCAACTGGTGGACATGGTCATCCGGTTGGACAACCTGCTGGCTGCTAGAGGACGTCCTGGAAGGGGCCTGCCCGTTCCACCCACCCCAACTCAGATCATGAGATGATGGATCTGGGTGGAGTGGCGATCCGGGAGAGCGGAGAACGACAGTGCCAGTGTCACTCTCATGGCGCGAGAGGACATTCTCCTGCACGCTGTCTTCTGCGTTCTTTTGGGTCTGGAGGCGGCAGGCAGGGCACTCTCACGTCACCCCAGGTATCGAACACCCACACTAGTTCAGAGCCCTCTGCTGCGCACTGTACCCTACACATCCACTTTCCTGATTACACAGTAGTTCCCCAGTGTTAGGCGCTGGTCAATTCAGGCGCAGCTGGGAACTTTATGGACAGGTCATTTGCACATAGTCTAGGCATTACATTGGTTCCCCTATCCATTCCACTCCCCATCAGAGCACTTGACAGTCGACCATTAGGGTCCGGATTCGTTAGGGAAGTTACAGCACCAGTCACTATGGTTACGCACGAGACACATCGAGAGCAAGTCACTTTTTTTTATTATTGAGTCTCCTGAGTTCCCTGTTGTGTTAGTACTACACAACCCCACCTTTTCATGGCCGCAGAGGGTTCTCACGGGGTGGTCGCGAGAGTGTCAGGGTAGGTGTCTAGGTGATTCCGTTGGTGCAACCACGGTGGAAAGTGCAGACACTACCTCCACCATGCGCATTCCCCCACTGGATTGTTTTGACGCTTTACTGCGTAACTCTGTATTCCGGAATAAATCTTGTTATTCTGTGATTTACCCTCCTGCGCCTGACTCCTTCCAATCACGCATCACATTATCAAAGTGAAAGTGAGGAAGAGAAAGGGAGAGCATGTGGAGAGAGGGTTGGGGAGGTGTGTGTGGGTGTGGGTGGGTGATGGTGCATTTTAAATTTAGCTGATCACTGCAACTAACACACCTGACAAACTTAGTAATGTGTTACTGCTAGGCTGGAACAAAATGTTCACACATCTCCAAGACCAGGATTAAGAAGAAACCCTGGTTTACTGGTGACCAAGGAATGTGTTCAATTGCAGAGAACATAAGCCCTGAAGAGCAGGAGATGATCCAGCTGGCAGAGGCTGCAGAGAGGAGCGCAGGTAGGCCCATGTAGATTGCACTACCTGCATGAGGCAGCTTGATGTACAAGTACACTCCCTGGACAGCACACCAGTCTGTTGCAGGGCCTTGAATACTTTAAACATATGGCGCGTCGTCCCTACCACATCGTCATTATTTCTAGATAATGCACAGCGCGTCAGCGTATATTCCTTTAGACAAATAGTACGGGGTAGTAATGTAGGCAACAGCAGCACAGTTACTGTGGATTGAAACGCTTTTACTTCTCTTTTGAAGGCATTGAAGTGATCGGGGTTCTGGGAATTACACGGGAAAAAAAGATGTACAGCATCAGTTCTGAGGAGATAAAGAGGCCTACTGATGGGCCAGAAAACGTGAGCCTCAGCTCTCAGCAACTACCTGAGGGTATGTTATTAGTAGTCGTTTTGTCACCACACAGTGCTCATATCAATTGCCATTTTCACTGACACAGTTTTGCCTACTCTTTGATTGATATTATTTAATGTTCATTTTGTTATGCCAGTTCTTTTCAACTGGTCTTTCAAATGATCTTTGTGATAGAAAAAAGGTGAAGGACAGGAGAAAGAGGCGAAGAGGCAGAAGACCAACGCTACAATGTTTAGCACATTGTGCGAAGATGGAGTGTAGGGATCTGGCTAAGGAGTTTATTAGGTTGATGTGCAAGTCTGCTTCAGCGGACGCAATCATTGGTGTCATGGCCCCAGAGGAGAAAGTGGCAGTCAGGTATAACTGTCTATATCAGAAGCCAGTAATATTTGTGTGCCTCTCTCTGTGTGGTAAGGGTAGCAGCTGAATCAGTTTTTATGAACGTAACATCAGGAGTGGTCAAGGATGACGCACACCTTTGGACCAGAGCTCCTACAAAGGATGTTTACATACAGTGCGTTCGGAAAGTATTCAGACCCCTTCCCTTTTTCCACATTTTGTTACGTTACAGCCTTATTCTAAAATGGATTACAAATACACACAATTCCCCATAATGACAAAGCAAAAACAGTTTTTTTGAAATTTATTAAAACCTTATTTACATAAGTATTCAGACCCTTTGCTATGAGACTCGAAATTGAGCTCAGGGGCATCCTGTTTCCATTGATCATCCTTGAGATGTTTCTACAACTTGATTGGAGTCCACCTGTGGTAAATTCAACTGATTGGACATGATTTGGATTCTACCTGGAACCAAAAAGGGTGTGTGCTGTATTTTTCTTGATGTTCTGTGTATGCTTGATGATATGTTTTTATGTACACTGAGCCGCAAACTAAATTTCCCTGCAGGGATAATAAAGTCCTTATCTTATCTCATGACTGATTTAACATTGAAGTGTTATCATTCATTGTAAGGAACTTTTCTCCAAAGATGTATTGTGTTGTTTCCTTGTCTCCCAGAGCTTTTGGTTGAGCTTCCTTTCACGCACATTTTTAATGGTTGTTGTTCCTTGTTTTTGAACGCTTGCCTCTTCAAATCAAATCAAATTGTATTTGTTACATGTGCCGAATACAACAGGTGTAGACCTTACCGTTAAATGCTTACTTACAAGCCCTTAACCAACAACGCAGTTTTAAGAAAATAGAGTTAAGAAAATATTTAATAAATAAACAAAAGTTTAAAAAATCTATAAAAAAAAAATAACAGTAGGGGTAAATTAAATATGCATAGATAATAAACAGCGAGTAGCAGCAGTGTAAAAACAAAGATTAATTGTTCAGCAATCTTATGGCTTGGGGGCAGAAGCTGTTAAGGAGCCTTTTGGACCTAAACCTAGACTTTGCGCTCCGGTACCGCTTGCTGTGCGTCTTTGACAATTCTTTGGGCCTTCCTCTGACACGCCTAGTATATACAGTACCAGTCAAAAGTTTGGACACACCTATTCATTGCAGGGGTTTTCTTTATTTTTACTGTTTTCTACATTGTAGAATAATACTGAAAACATCAAAACTATGAAATAACACATTTGGAATCATGTAGTAACCAAAAAAGTGTTAAACAAATCAAAATATATTTTATATTTGAGATTCTTCAAATAGCCACCCTTTGCCTTGATGACAGCTTTGCACACTCTTGGCATTCTCTCAACCAGCTTCACCTGGAATGCTTTTCCAACAGTCTTGAAGGAGTTCCCACATATGCTGTGCACTTGTTGGCTGCTTTTCCTTCACTCTGCCGTCCGACTCATCCCAAACCATCTCAATTGGGTTGATGTCGGGGGATTGTGGAGGCCAGGTCATCTGATGCAGCACTCCATCACGATCCTTCTTGGTAAAATAGCCCTTACACAGCCTGGAGGTGTGTTTGGTCATTGTCCTGTTGAAAAACAAATGATAGTCCCACTAAGCTCAAACCAGATGGGATGGCATATCACTGTAGAGTGTTCGAATTAGTGTCCCGCTCCTTGAAAACGGCAGCTCTAGCCTTTAGCTCGGTGCGGATGTTGCCTGTAATCCATGGCTTCTGGTTGGGATATGTAAGCACGGTCACTGTTGCGACGACATCGTCAATGCACTTATTGATAAAGCCGGTGACTGAGGTGGTATACTCCTCAATGCCATTGGATAAATCCCAGAACATATTCCAATCTGTGCTAGCAAAACAGTCCTGTGCGTAGCATCCACGTCATCTGACCACTCCCATATTGAGCGAGTCACTGGTACTTTCTGCTTTAGTTTTTGCTTGTAAGCAGGAGTCAGGAGGATAGTGAGGGAGCGCTTTGTACCCGTCTCTGTGTGTGGAGTAAAGGTGGTCCAGAGTTTTTTTCCCTTTGGTTACACATGTGACATGCTAGTAGAAATTAGGTAAAACTGATTTAAGTTTGCCTGCATTATAGTCCCCGGCCACTAGGTGCACCGCTTCTGGATGAGCATTTTCTTGTTTGCTTATGGCCTTATACAGCTCGCTGAGTGTGGTCTTAGTGGCAGCGTAGGTTTGTGGTGGTAAATAGACGGCTATGAAAAATATAGATGAAAACTCTCTTGGTAGATAGTGTGGTCTCCAGCTTCTCATGAGGTACTCTACATCAGGCGAGCAATACCTTGAGACTACCTTAATATTAGACATCGTGGACCAGCTGGTATTGACAAATAGACACACACCCCACCCCTCGTCTTACCAGACGTAGCTGTTCTGTCCTGCCGATGCACGGAAAACCCAGCCAACTGTATATTATCCGTGTCGTCGTTCAGCCATGACTCGGTGAAACATAAGATATTACAGTTTTTAATGTCCCATTGGTAGGATATTCTCGAACGGAGCTCATCCAGTTTATTCTCCTGTGATTGCACATTGGCTAATAGAACGGATGGTAGAGGCGGATTACCCACTCGCCGACAAATTCTCACAAGGCACCCTGATCTCCGACCCCTGTATTTCCTTATTTTCTTCATGCGAATGACAGGGATTTGGGCCTTGTCTGGGAGCAACATTACATCCTTCGCGTCCGACTCATTAAATAAAACATCTTCGTCCAGTTCAAGTTGAGTAATCGCTGTTCTGATATCCAGAACTTCATTTCGGTCATAAGAGACGGTAGCATCAACATTATGTACAAAATAAGTTACAAACAATGCAAAAAACCCACATAAAATAGCACAATTGGTTAGGAGCCAGTAAACCGGCAGCCATCCCCTCCGGCACCATTCATCTCTTGCGGTTGTGTGTGTGTGCCTCCTCTACAGGCTGGTTGAAAAAGAGTGCCACCAACTGGTGGTGGACTCCGATAGAGGTGCTGGTTTAGATATAGGTGCAACTGTCCCATTTACACTGTATTACCACATACCAAACAAATAAATGTTTATTGGTTGCATACTAGTGGAGCCTGCTGAGGGGAGGACGGCTCATAATCATGGCTGAAACGGAGCGAATGGAATGGCGTCAAACCATGTGTTTCATGTATTTGATACCATTCCACCTATTCAGCTCCAGTCATTACCAGGAGCCTGTCCCCCCAAGTAAAGTGCCACCAACCTCCTGTGTCACATACACATGTTTAGCGGATGTTTCTGTGGATGTAGCAAAATGCTTGTGTTTCTAACTCCAACAGTGCAGTAGTATCTAACAATACACAACAATACACACAAATCTAGAAGTAAAATAATGGAATTAAGAAATAAAGAAATATTAGGACGAGCAATGTTGGAGTCTGGAGTATAAATATATATGTGATGGGATGTACAGTATAGATAATATGGACAGTATGTGGATAGAATATGTAGTATATATGAAGAATACATAGAATAGAATAGTATATGTACAGCAATAGTTGAATAGGACTATAATACAGTATATACACATATTAAATGGGTAAAACAGTATGTAAACATGATTAAAGTGACTAGTGTTCCATTATTAAAGTGACCAGTGTTCCATGTCTATGTACATTGGGCAGCAGACTCTAAGTTGCAGGGTTAAGTAACCAGGTGGTAGCCGGTTAGTGACAGTGTCTAAGTTCAGGCAGGGTAATGGGTGGAGGCCGGCTAGTGATGTCTAGCGGTCTGCGGCAGCTGTCCCCAAAACGAAGACTGTCCCTGAAACAAAGACAGTTCTGCCAAGTTGTTCTGCAGAAGTTAGTTGAGGGAGGCCCCGCTCTCTCGCTTCCCCAGATGTTTAGTTAAAATCATTCCGATCTCTTTTGCATTATTGTAGCCTTTTCTGTAGCCTGTCAACTATGTGTCTGTCTATCCCTGTTCTCTCCTCTCTGCACAGGCCATACAAACGCTTCACACCGCGTGGCTGCTACCACTCTAATCTGGTGGTCCCTGCACGCACGACCCACGTGGAGTTCCAGGTCTCTGGCAGCCTCTGGAACTGCCGTTCTGCGGCCAAGTTCATCTCAGCCTATGCTACCCTCCAGTTTCTCGACTTCTTGGCGCTGACGGAAACATGGATTACCACAGAAAACACTGCTACTCCTACTGCTCTTTCCTCGTCTGATCATGTGTTCTCGCATACCCTGAGAGCATCTGGTCAGTGCGGCGGTGACACAGGAATCCTCATCTCTCCCAAGTGGACATTCTCTCTTTTCCCCCTGACCCATCTGTCTATCTTCTCATTTGAATTCCATGCTGTCACAGTCACTAGCCCATTCAAGCTTAACATCCTTGTCATTTATCGCCCTCCAGGTTCCCTTGGAGAGTTCATCAATGAGCTTGAAGCCTTGATAAGTTCCTTTCCTGAGGATGGCTCACCCCTCACAGTTCTGGGTTACTTTAACCTGCCGACGTCTGCCTTCGACTCATTTCTCTCTGCCTCCTTCTTTCCACTCCTTTCCTCTTTTGACCTCACCCTCTCACCGTCCCCCCCCTACTCACAAGGCAGGCAATACGCTTGACCTCATCTTTACTAGATGCTGTTCTTCTACTAATCTCACTGCAACTCCCCTCCAAGTCTCCGACCATTACTTTGTATCCTTTTCTCTCTCGCTCTCCTCCAACACTACTCACTCTGCCCCTACTCAGATGGTAATGCGCCGTCGCAACCTTCGCTCTCTCTCCTCTTCCATCCTATCATCTCTTCCCTCTGCTAAATCCTTCTACCTCCGGTCTCCTGATTCTGCCTCCTCGACCCTCCTCGACCCTCCTCTCCTCCCTTTCTGCATCTTTTGACTCTCTATGTCCCCTATCCTCCCCTCCTGCTCCGTGGCTTGACGACTCATTGCGAGCTCACAGAACAGGGCTCCGGGCAGCCGAGCGGAAATGGAGGAAAACTAGACTCCCTGCCACCTGTCGTCTTTTCACTCCCTCCTCTCTACTTTTTCTTCGTCTGTTTCTGCTGCTAAAGCCAGATTCTAGCACTCTAAATGTCAAGCCTCTGCCTCTAACCCTAGGAAGCTCTTTGCCACCTTCTCCTCCCTGCTGAATCCTCCTCCTCCTCCCCCTCCCTCCTCCCTCTCTGTGGTTGACTTCGTCAACCATTTCGAAAAGAAGGTTGACGACATCCGATCCTCATTTATTAAGTCTAATGACACCGCTGGTCCTGCTCACACTGCCCTACCCTATGCTTTGACTTCTTTCTCCCCTCTCTCTCCAGATGAAATCTTGCGACTTGTGACGGCCGGCCGCCCAACAACTTGCCCGCTTGACCCTATCCCCTCCTCTCTTCTCCAGACCATTTCTGGAGACCTTCTCCCTTACCTCACCTCGCTCATCAACTCATCCTTGACCCCTGGCTATGTCCCTTCCGTCTTTAAGAGGGCGAGAGTTGCACCCCTCCTCAAAAAACCTACACTCGATCCCTCCGATGTCAACAACTACAGACCAGTATCCCTTCTTTCTTTTCTCTCCAAAACTCTTGAGCGTGGCGTCTCTAGCCAACTCTCATGCTATCTCTCTCAGAATTACCTTCTTGATCCTAACCAGTCAGGTTTCAAGACTGGTCATTCAACTGAGACTGCTCTTCTCTGTGTCACAGAGGCTCTCCGCACTGCCAAAGCTAACTCTCTCTCCTCTGCTCTTATCCTTCTAGACCTATCTGCTGCCTTTGATACTGTGAACCATCAGATCCTCCTCTCCACCCTCTCCGAGTTGGGCATCTCCGGCGCGGCTCACTCTTGGATTGCGTCCTACCTGACAGGTCGCTCCTACCAGGTGCTGTGGCGAGAATCTGTCTCCACACCACATGCTCTCACCACTGGTGTCCCCCAGGGCTCAGTTCTAGGCCCTCTCCTATTCTCTCTATACACCAAGTCACTTGGCTCTGTCATATCCTCACATGGTCTCACCTATCATTGCTACGCAGACGACACACAATACATTTTCTCTTTTCCCCCTTCTGATAACCAGGTGGCAAATCGCATCTCTGCATGTCTGGCAGACATATCAGTGTGGATGTCGGATCACCACCTTAAGCTGAACCTCGGCAAGACGGAGCTGCTCTTCCTCCCGGGGAAGGACTGCCTGCTCCATGATCTCGCCATCACGGTTGACAACTCCATTGTGTTCTCCTCCCAGAGTGCAAAGAACCTTGGCGTGACCCTGGACAACACCCTGTCGTTCTCTGCTAACATCAAAGCGGTGACCTGATCCTGCAGGTTCATGCTCTACAACATTCGAGAGTACGACCCTACCTTACACAGAAAGCGGCACAGGTCCTAATCCAGGCACTTGTCATCTCCCGTCTGGATTACTGCAACTCGCTGTTGGCTGGGCTCCCTGCCTGTGCCATTAAACCACTGCAACTTATCCAGGACACTGCAGCCCATCTGGTGTTCAACCTTCCCAAGTTCTCTCACGTCACCCCGCTCCTCCGCACACTCCGCTGGCTTCCAGTTGAAGCTCGCATCTACTACAAAACCATGGTGCTTGCCAACGGAGCTGTGAGGGGAACGGCACCTCCTTACCTTCAGGCTCTGATCAGACCCTACACCCAAATCATCCACCTCTGGCCTGCTAGCCCCCCTACCTCTACGGAAGCACAGTTCCCGCTCAGCCCAGTCAAAGCTATTCGCTGCTCTGGTGGAACAAGCTCCCCCACGACGCCAGGACAGCGGAGTCACTGACCACCTTCCGGAGACACTTGAAACCCTACCTCTTTAAGGAATACCTGGAATAGTATAGTAAAGGGGGGTAGAAGTATAGTAATCCTTCTACCCCCCCCTTTTACTACCACTGTCTTTTGTCTAAACTAACACCTGACTTATTTACATTTTAGTCATTTAGCAGACGCTCCTATCCAGAGCGACTTACAGGAGCAATTAGGGTTAAGTCGGCTCGGGGATTAGAACCAATTAGAACCAATTTTTATCATAGGTACACTTCAACTGTGAGAGACAGAATCTAAAACAAAAATCCAGAAAATCACATTGTATTATTTTTAAGTAATTAATTTCCATTTTATTGCATGACATAAGTATTTGATCACCTACCAACCAGTAAGAATTCCAGCTCTCACAGACCTGTTAGTTTTTCTTTAAGAAGCCCCCTTGTTCTCCACTCATTACCTGTATTAACTGCACCTGTTTGAACTCGTTACCTGTATAAAAGACACCTGTCCACACACTCAATCAAACAGACTCCAACCTCTCCACAATGGCCAAGACCAGAGAGCTGTGTAAGGATATCAGGGATAAAATTGTAGACCTGCACAAGGCTGGGATGGGCTACAGGACAATAGGCAAGCAGCTTGGTGAGAAGGCAACAACTGTTGGCGCAATTATTAGAAAATGGAAGAAGTTCAAGATGACGGTCAATCATCCTCGGTCAGGGGCTCCATGCAAGATCTCACCTCGTGGGGCATCAATGATCATGAGCAAGGTGAGGAATCAGCCCAGAACTACACGGCAGGACCTGGTCAATGACCTGAAGAGAGCTGGGACCACAGTCTCAAAGAAAACCATTAGTAACACACTACGCCGTCATGGATTAAAATCCTGCAGCGCACGCAAGGTCCCCCTGCTCAAGCCAGCGCATGTCCAGGCCCGTCTGAAGTTTGCCAATGACCATCTGGATGATCCAGAGGAGGAATGGGAGAAGGTCATGCGGTCTGATGAGACAAAAATAGAGCTTTTTGGTCTAAACTCCACTCGCCGTGTTTGGAGGAAGAAGAAGGATGAGTACAACCCCAAGAACACCATCCCAACTGTGAAGCATGGAGGTGGAAACATCATTCTTTGGGGATGTGTAGTGTCTGAGGGTCTATGATTTTGCTGACGTTTGCAAAAAGTGTGTTATAGGAACTTGGCTCTGCTTGCGGAAACATCTGGAAAGCATTACTACATAGGCTTCTTGGAATAGAGGATATGGGGAGATATGTGGAAAGCCAGGGATTGGTTTATTAAAATCACGCCATATTATGTCACATAGGATATAAATACCATGTCTTGAACAAAGGACTGAGAGAATAGCATATTACAGATCGGGTCCGGCTGTTCTCCAGATATCTGCAGATATTTGTAAATCGACGCTGAAAATCCTTTGTTATGAATAAACCTTTATAATCAAAGTACAATGTCAGCGGACTTCTTATCATCACAGCATAATTAGCAGCATATTTTCAGACACAACAGAATGGCGATGAGGATTGGGGCGTCTTGCATCTTTTCTCAGCATTCCATTCATGGGCTACGAAGTGACTCCCGCTCAAGAGGCATGCAGCTCCGGTGAGCTTTCTCACAAACTTTGGGCGCTGGTCAGTTCGTGTGGCTGTGTGTGTGCGCTGGGGGGATGTACCGTCAAAGAACTTGTGTGTGTGCTTTGCTGTTATTTGCTGTGTGATGAGAATTCCGTTCTAAATTTTCTAAATTCGTTTGCGTTGGGAACAACGCAAAAAGGGGGGAGTGTTTATAGGAATTATTAACACTGGGCACACTGATATTTGGCTTGAATAAAATTAAAAGGAGTGTCCAGGAAAAGCATGAAGGAATAAGACCAGGAATAAGGAAAAAGTATACTTTTAGGACGTCGCTAATTAAGGAAGCCCTCAAACGAGGCGATCATTAAGATGTGCCATAAATCCTAGGAGAGTTATTAGATTGACTCTCGGGTCAGTTCTGGGAACTGTGGGATTGTAGAAGATATATTCAATTGTATGTTACCTCTCGGGATATGGTTGCCGAAGTGACCTCTCATTGAATGTCTACAACTCGAGGTAGCTCAAATTTAGAAGGAACAAGAGAAATAAGGAGCGACGGTAGCATGCTTAGTGTATTGTCTGACTGGATGCATTCCTCTTGAACTGTGTGTGTGAGAGGAACGGAGCCTGTGTGTGTGTGAGACAGAGAGAGCCGCTGCATGTCTGTACATGGAGAGGTCTCTGATGTGTTCCAGCTGTGTGTCGACTCATGTTATGTTAACATTTATGTTAGAGATATATACATATATATGTTTTGGTTGAGAACAGGGATTTTTGTTTTCATAAGGAAATATGAGCCCCCTAGAAGGAAGTTAAGGTAAAAAAATAAATATCTTATGAGTCTCCGTTTGTGAGAATGTTAATAATTGTTAACTATTAGGGGTGTAACGATTCGTTTTAACAACGATTCGATTTGTATCACGATTCGTGGTTGTCGATACGATTCAAGGACGATATTGGTTCATTTAGAACGATACGATCCGAAACGATTCAGTGACTTGAAATCGATTCAGTAACCTTTTAGCCAAAAATTCAACCAGTGTGACTGAAATAAATACCTGGATACTGGACAGTGCAGGTGAAGTTTCCTAGATTCCTGTTTCTTGTAAGGACCGCAATGGTGGCTTGATAATTTCTCGCTCGTCGGCTTCTCCTCTGTCGTCCGCCATGCTATGTTTTGTTGTCTTGGCGCCTTTGCGCTGCTGCTGGCGCGATGACGTCACGGATAGGCAGACTGAATCGAGTAATGTTTAAAGCCTTTATCATTAAAAGTGCTAAGAAAAAACATCCATATAAAGTCTGACATGCTTAAATCCAATGGGTTATTTCCTAGTATCGATACAATCGATTTATTACATTTTAAAACGATGTTAGATCGATATATGTTGTCCAAAAGGCCAACTCGCCGAGCACAGATCGATGTAGTTGGATCATAGGAATATAAATCGATACATCGATGTAGTAGATGGATCGTTACACCCCTATTAACTATATATGAGCCCCCTGGAAGGAAGTTAAGGTTACAAAATCTTATGAGTCTCCGTTTGTGAGAACGTTAATAATTGTTAACTATATATGAGCCCCCTGGAAGGACATTACGTTTAAAAATCTTATGAGTCTCTATAAAAAGAGAATGTTTACTAACTAATCATGAGCCTACAGGGAGGACTTTTTAACAGTGTATAGAGATGTTTTGTAATTGATAACAACATAACTATAAATCTGCAGATTCCTGTTGTTTAGCTGGGAGAGAGCTGCTTGGGAGAGCTCCTTCCACGCTGAAATCGCATTGGTGACTCAACTACGCAAGCGTGGGATTTTATGAGTTTAGAGTTACGTGGAATGTTCTGTTTGTTGAATTAACTGTTGCTTGGCTGTGGAACTGTTTGGTTGACATCGGTTGAGTTGATGAATGAGAGATATGCTGATGGATTAAAAAATTATAATAATTAAATAAATAAATAAAATAAAATGTTATTGAGCTATTTATAATATTCCTGAGTTAAGCTGTTTGCTTATTTCTTAGCGTGAATGTGAACATAAGTATGCATAAAATACTAAATTGTTGTCTGTTCCTTTGTTCTTCTGTCATATGAGAGACGAGAAGGAGGAGACAGAGAGAGAGAGAGGAGGTGCTGACCAGTACATCAAGCGACAACAATCAAGTCCAATTAAGGCCAGTACTGTTCTTATCCACAAAACCTACTTTCCCTTACAGGATATAATACATACATTGTGTATACAGTGGGGAGAACAAGTATTTGATACACTGCCGATTTTGCAGGTTTTCCTTCTTACAAAGCATGTAGAGGTCTGTAATTTTTATCATAGGTACACTTCAACTGTGAGAGACGGAATCTAAAAAAATCCAGAAAATCACATTGTATGATTTTTAAGTAATTAATTTGCATTGTATTGCATGACAAAAGTATTTGATACATCAGAAAAGCAGAACTTAATATTTGGTACAAAAACCTTTGTTTGCAATTACAGAGATCATACGTTTCCTGTAGGTCTTGACCAGGTTTGCACACACTGCAGCAGGGCTTTTGGCCCACTCCTCCATACAGAACTTCTCCAGATCCTTCAGGTTTCGGGGCTGTCGCTGGGCAATACGGACTTTCAGCTCCCTCCAAAGATTTTCTATTGGGTTCAGGTCTGGAGACTGGCTAGACCACTCCAGGACCTTGAGATGCTTCTTACGGAGCCACTCCTTAGTTGCCCTGGCTGTGTGTTTCGGGTCGTTGTCATGCTGGAAGACCCAGCCACGACCCATATTCAATGCTCTTACTGAGGGAAGGAGGTTGTTGGCCAAGATCTCGCAATACATGGCCCCATCCATCCTCCCCTCAATACGGTGCAGTCGTCCTGTCCCCTTTGCAGAAAAGCATCCCCAAAGAATGATGTTTCCACCTCCATGCTTCACGGTTGGGATGGTGTTCTTGGGGTTGTACTCATCCTTCTTCTTCCTCCAAACACGGCGAGTGGAGTTTAGACCAAAATCTCTATTTTTGTCTCATCAGACCACATTACCTTCTCCCTTTCCTCCTCTGGATCATCCAGATGGTCATTGGCAAACTTCAGACGGGCCTGGACATGCGCTGGCTTGAGCAGGGGGACCTTGCGTGCGCTGCAGTATTTTAATCCATGACGGCATAGTGTGTTACTAATGGTTTTCTTTGAGACTGTGGTCCCAGCTCTCTTCAGGTCATTGACCAGGTCCTGCTGTGTAGTTCTGGGCTGATCCCTCACCTTCCTCATGATCATTGATGCCCCACGAGGTGAGATCTTGCATGGAGCCCCAGACCGAGGGTGATTGACCGTCATCTTGAACTTCTTCCATTTTCTAATAATTGCGCCAACAGTTGTTGCCTTCTCACCAAGCTGCTTGCATATTGTCCTGTAGCCCATCCCAGCCTTATGCAGGTCTACCATTTTATCCCTGATGTCCTTACACAGCTTTCTAGTCTTGGCCATTGTGGAGAGGTTGGAGTCTGTTTGATTGAGTGTGTGGACAGGTGTATTTTATACAGGTAACGAGTTCAAACAGGTGCAGTTAATACAAGTTATGAGTGGAGAACAGGAGGGCTTCTTAAAGAAAAACTAACAGCTCTGTGAGAGCCGGAATTCTTACTGGTTGGTAGGTGATCAAATACTTATGTCATGCAATAAAATGCAAATTAATTATTTAAAAATCATACAATGTGATTTTCTGGATTTTTATTTTAGATTCCGTCTCTCACAGTTGAAGTGTACCTATGATAAAAATTACAGACCTCTACATGCTTTGTAAGTAGGAAAACCTGCAAAATCGGCAGTGTATCAAATAGTTGTTCTCCCCACTGTACATAGAATATTTCATGTTGTGACCATTTCGCAGGAACTTGGCAACAGACTGATGAATTGATGTAATTGATAATTGCACATTAGAGTTTTTGTGAATGACTTGTTTTGATTAGAGTTGTATTGGAAATCCAGCACTGACATTATTCTGTAAAATTAAGATAATTGGGTGATTATTAAGCAATTGGTTTGTGAGTGCTGTAGTGTTGCTGGATTACAGGTCTTTCTTTTTGGATTGCTCTGAAGTTGACTACTTTCCTTTACTTTTCCTGATCGGATGTGGTAAGATTGCCACTAATCAATAATTTGGTAAAATAAAATTCATAAAATAAATTGATATATTGATTAATTAATTAATTGATTAATTGATTAATTAATTACTTGTAATAATTTTTTTATACAAAAATATATAAAAAAAACTAACAAATATTTTTTACAAAATATGAAAAAAATATATAAACAAAAATTACTAAAATACTAATTAAAAAACAATAACAAAAAAATAATAAAAAAGAGGGAAAAATATAACAGAGTCGTTACAATGGGGAAAAAGGACATCAAAACTACAAAAGCAATTACTCCTCTTGATGTAGTACAGAATAGTAATCCTCTAGTTAATGGTATTGCAAGGTTATCTGAAAAAGGGAATAAACGTTGGCCTGACGTTGAACAACCATGGCCAGTGGAAGGGACTCTTAACCCAGACATCATCACGATAATGCAAGTGCTTGTATCCACGTATAAGGCAGATCAAAAGAAGGAAAAAAGGAGAACAACGTAACGAAAAGAGACAAAGAGAGCTGGGTGTTCTTAAGCTGTTTGAAAATGAAGGACAAAAACTGATAAAAGATACAAAAGATAAAAGAGACAGAGGTACAGAGAAAATGGCAAAAGAGGTGAAGGTAACAGAAAAACTAATGGCAGAAGTCAATACACCTTTCTCACATATGGATTCAGCAAAAACCCCCCAACCTTATGAGAAAGAAGTAAAGCTTAAGGACGTCTATCCTCAGCTTCCAGTGATCATTCAGGAGGGTGATTATTGCATCAGAGATGAAGATGAACGAATAATAGAGAGAGGACAAGCAGAAACGACCATAAAGATGAATCCAAACTCCAAAAGTAGGAAGAAAACGAGATGTCTGGAAACTAAGGGTAGAGTGAGGTTCAGGAGGATGGAACTTGAAGATGATGATGATGATGATGATGATGATAATGATGATCAGAGTGATTCAGAAGAGATCATGGGTGGATAAGACCCTGTCATCAGACAGAGGTTGGCCAGAGCGGAAAGAAGGGGTGATGGAAGTTGGAAGAAGAAGAATACAAGAGATTCGAGTTCTGATGAAAATGAAGATGGAGACAACAATGAAGATTTGGAGATTAAAGGTGCTTCATATTCAAGAGGATTTTATCCTACAATGACTAGCACAGAAGAAATAGAAAGAGATATAGACCGATGCGTATCATACCTGGATAAGGCCAATAATTTAGAAGAAGTAAGAGAACTGGAAGAACAACTCAAGAAGCTGAAGATACAGAAGAAAAAACTGCTGAAAAAAGGATCCCAAGAATTGGAGAAGAAGTATACATTGAGGCCAAGACAAGGGAGCACAAGTAAGAAGATGATGCCAGTGATCATTCGAGGACAAAACCTAGAATGTAAGCCTTTGCAGAATACCGATATGTCAGATATACTTGAGAAGCTGCCTACTCTTCAAGATGGAGCATATCCTTGGATTTCAAAGTTGGAAGAAATTATGGTGGGAACACAGTCTGCCATAGGAGACATTAAGATAATTTTGGCTAATCTCCTTGGGATTCCAGGCATGTAAGACATTTTTCAGAGAGCTGGACTTCATAGATATGTGGGGACTGCAGTGAACGACCCTGAATTGTTGGCTGCAAGTAGAAATCGGCTGTGGAGAGCATTGAAAGATATGTTTCCAACAAATGTGCATCCTGACAACATTCTGATTGATCCACTAGGACAACAAGAAAATCCGAGAGCCTACGTGTCAAGAGTTCATCAAGTGTGGAGAAATATTACCGGAAATGATCCAGATGTGAGTCAAATTGAGCAGTCAATTTTGAGAGCTAAACTACAGATGGGACTGCCCTCACCAGTAAGGAGCAAACTGGTAGAGGTGGTTGGACTTGGAAGCATGACAAAAGGTGTCTATACAGATCATATAGCCCATCAAGTGGATCTGTACCGGAAAAAGGAACACAACCAGAAAGAACAGGACCAAGAAACTCTCAGAAAACTCAATCAAATACAACTGGTGGAGAATAAGAAGGAGAAGAAACAAGCTTTGGTTATGCAGAATCAGTGTGAACCAAATCAACAATCACTGCCACAGCTTCAACCGAACCAGTTCCAACCGCAATTGTACCAGCCACCAATAGCGGTACCAGTTGTTTCATATCCACAGCCAGTTTCTGGACAGAGACAGAATTGGAGAGGAAGAGGACGAGAAGGTTTAGGAAGAGGAAGAGGAGGAAAATGAAAGCCATACTTCCAGCAATCTTCAGAAGTGTGTTATAATTGTGGACAGGTTGGTCACTTTGCCCGTGAGTGTAATGGGCCAGGAGGAAACACCAGAGGAATTTCAGAGGAAGATACAGGGGCAAGTCAAGATCATCTGGAGGACCAGTGAACCCTTATAGGGGCCCGGAGCAAGGATTCTAGAGGTGCCCAGAAGATCCGAAAGGGGGGTGTCAGCTGGTAGTATCAGGACCGGAAAAAGATCCAACAATTGAGGTGAAAGTAAACAAACGACCATTGGAAGTGATGGCGAATAGCGGAGCTGCTTTTATCTGTGTTCAGCCTGAAGAGGTTACACATCTCACTATGTAAAATCAACTAATTAGGATAGGGATTTGGAGGAGTGAAGATCAGCAATTTCTGAAAATGATGATTTTGGCTCAAGGACAAGGAGAGTCATAAGCTGTACGGATGACAAATGAATCTATTTGAAGTGTGAAGATGGCTTGAGAATCTATTAAAGAGGAGATGTTGCAAAAAGTTCAAGAATGTTTGTGATATCAAAGTAGTACCGATATTGGACTTGTGAAATCAGCCCAATTGAGGTGAAAGTTGAACTTTGACCAGGAGCCAGACCTCCTTGGAAAAATTTGTATCCATTGAAAGATGAAGCAATCCAAGGGATTGAACCACAAATTGAAGGACTTTCGAAAGCAAGTGTTTGAAGAAAAAAAAATCCTCAGAGTAACAATCCTTTGTTGCCTTTGGAGGAACCATGAGGGGTTGATAGTAGCGCCTCTAGACCTATTAGGTCTGATGATTTAGGAAGCTATGGGTTAGCTAATGTTGCAAGGGGGAGGTTAGGAGAAAGATCACAAAGGAGTAAGGTTTTTGGGAACCATATTTTCTTGAACAGGTTGACTATGTCATAGGCAGGTGCACAATCTGTCTGAAAAATAATGTTTACAGGGTGTGACTGATATTCTTGGTTACATTCCTACACCAAGAGGTGCATGAGATGTCCAACTAAGCTAAAAGATGCTCAGTCGGTTGCAAAGTTCTTGTGTAAAGAAGTCATAAGCAGGTGGGAATTTCCCGATTTAATATCCTCAGAAAATGGGAAAGAGTTTTGTGGATAAATCAGTGAAATGGTTTTTGAAAAAATTGGAAAAAAAGTTAGACTAAAATGTTATGAAAACTAGGGTTGAAGTAACTCTAGGAAATTTTGAATATCTGATTGTGGGATAATTATATTATTGTGATATTTAGTATTTTGTTATGAATCAAAGGGGGGAAATGGTATGTGATTAATTTTATATATCATTTTATATATCATTTTTATATTTTTAGTTGATATTAATGTTTTAATTTGAATGTGTTGTTTTGCAAAAGATACTGTTTGGTCTTTTCTTTTCTTCCAGAAGCATATGGGGGAATGTGTAGAGGGGATTCAAATACTCAAACATGGACAATATGAATGGACTGGAGAAAGTGGAACAAGGAAGGTGTGGAAATGTTCAGATTCCATCATCGACGTCGCATTGAAAGTCGACACTGTGGAGGAGATGAAGTGTAGTGGACTATATTCCAGTGTTATATTCTTTCTGTATTAATTTTTTGAAGAATTATGTTTTCTGTTGTTGGGTACATGTGGGGACCTCAGATGTTTTTGTTTATTTCGTTGAAGCTTAGGGATATTGGGTCTAGGCAGGGATAGAGAGAATCCACAGGAGGGTCCGATGGGTCGACCAGCCGGAAAGTGGACATTTTTGATTGTATTTGTTTGCTGGGGTTTTCATGTGTATTCAATTGCATCATGGCTTAAAATGCATTGATAAAGATTTATAAATTGATCTGGAGTACTTAGGTGGTCGCCTAGGGCAGAGGGGCCGTGAGAGAATTTTCCTGTCTCGATTGACTGATGGATATTTGGAATGAAAGCTGCCAGACAGGTTTTTCGCTCTTACACTCCATAACAATTTATTTACATTCCATAACAATTTATTTACACTCCATAACAATGTATTTACACTACATACAAAAATGTGTCTATATAAACATGTGTTTACTCTCCATAAATTTTGGTTTATTGCTAAAGTTACTCAAGAACAAGAATTGTTATTTGTCATAATCCTATTATTTTTGTTTTCGAGACTTAATTAGTCTCGAAGGGGGGAAATATGTAGTGTCTGAGTGTCTATGATTTTGCTGACGTTTGCAAAAAGTGTGTTATAGGAACTTGGCTCTGCTTGCGGAAACATCTGGAAAGCATTACTACATAGGCTTCTTGGAATAGAGGATATGGGGAGATATGTGGAAAGCCAGGGATTGGTTTATTAAAATCACGCCATATTATGTCACATAGGATATAAATACCATGTCTTGAACAAAGGACTGAGAGAATAGCATATTACATATCGGGTCCGGCTGTTCTCCAGATATCTGCAGATATTTGTAAATCAACGCTGAAAATCCTTTGTTATGAATAAACCTTTATAATCAAAGTACAGTGTCAGCGGACTTCTTATCATCACAGCATAATTAGCAGCATATTTTCAGACACAACAGATGCTTTTCTGCAAAGGGGACAGGACGACTACACCGTATTGAGGGGAGGATGGATGGGGCCATGTATCGCGAGATCTTGGCCAACAACCTCCTTCCCTCAGTAAGAGCATTGAAGATGGGTCGTGGCTGGGTCTTCCAGCATGACAACGACCCGAAACACACAGCCAGGGCAACTAAGGAGTGGCTCCGTAAGAAGCATCTCAAGGTCCTGGAGTGGCCTAGCCAGTCTCCAGACCTGAACCCAATAGAAAATCTTTGGAGGGAGCTGAAAGTCCGTATTGCCCAGCGACAGCCCCGAAACCTGAAAGATCTGGAGAAGGTCTGTATGGAGGAGTGGGACAAAATCCCTGCTGCAGTGTGTGCAAACCTGGTGAAGACCTACAGGAAATGTATGATCTCTGTAATTGCAAACAAAGGTTTTTGTACCAAATATTAAGTTCTGCTTTTCTGATGTATCAAATACTTATGTCATGCAATAAAATGCAAATGAATTACTTAAAAATCATACAATGTGATTTTCTGGAATTTTGTTTTAGATTCCGTCTCTCACAGTTGAAGTGTACTTATGATAAAAATTACAGACCTCTACATGCTTTGTAAGTAGGAAAACCTGCAAAATCGGCAGTGTATCAAATACTTGTTCTCCCCACTGTATAAGCTGTTTTTCAGTCTCTCTGTCCCAGCTTTGATGCACCTGAACTGACCTCGCCTTCTGGATGATAGCGGGGTGAACAGGCCATGGCTCAGGTGGCTGAGGTCCTTGATGAACTTCTTGGCCTTCCTGTGACACCGGGTGCTGTAGATGTCTTGGAGGGCAGACAGTGTGCCCCCGGTGATGCGTTGGGCAGACCGCACCACCCTCTGGAGAGCCCTGCGGTTGCAGACAGTGCAGTTGCCGTACCAGGTGGTGATACAGCCCGACAGGATGCTCTCAATGGTGCATAACCAGGGCAAGGTGACTGGGAATATTGTAGAATACAAACAGTCCAGTTATGCCTTCCGTAAGGCAATCAAATAGGCAAAATTCAGTGCAGAGACATAGTGGAGTCGCAATTCAACGGCTCAGACACAAGACGTACAGGGCATTCGGAAAGTATTCAGACCACTTCCTTTTTTCCACATTTTGTTACATTACAGCCATATTCTGAATTGGATTAAATAAAACATTTTCCTCAGCAATCTACACACAATACCCCATAATGGCGAAGCGAAAACAGGTTTTTAGACATTGTTGCTAATGTATTAAAAATAAAAAACATAAATACCTTATTTACATAAGTATTCAGACCCTTTGCTTTGAGACTTGAAATTGAGCTCAGGTGCATCCTGTTTCCATTGATCATCCTTGAGATGTTTCTACAACTGAATTGGAGTCCACCTGTGCTAAATTCAATTGATTGGACATGATTTGGAAAGGCACACACCTGTCTATATAAGGTCCCACAGTTGAAAGTCCATGTCTGAGCAAAAACCAAGCCATGAGGTCAAAGGAATTGTCCGTAGAGCTCCCGAGACATGATTGTGTCGAGGCACAGATCTGGGGAAGGGTACCAAAACATTTATGCAGCATTGAAGGTCCCCAAGAACACAGTGGCCTCCATCATTCTTAAATGTAAGAAGTTTGGAACCACCAAGACTCTTCCTAGAGCTGGCCGCACGGCCAAACTGAGCAATCGGGAGAGAAGGACCCAATGGTCACTCTGACAGAGCTCCAGAGTTTCTCTGTGGAGATGGGAGAACCTTCCAGAAGGACAACCATCTCTCCAGCACTCCACCAATCAGGCCTTTATGGTAGAGTGGCCAGACGGAAGCCACTCCTCAGTAAAAGGGACATGACAGCCCGCTTGGAGTTTGCCAAAAGGCACCTAAAGGACTTAGACAATGAGAAACAAGATTCTCTGGTCTGATGAAACCAAGATTGACTCTTTATCCTGAATGCCAAGCGTCACATCTGGAGGAAACCAGGCACCATCCCTACGGTGAATCATGGTGGTGGCAGCATCATGCTGTGGGGATGTTTTTCAGCAGCAGGGACTGGGAGACTAGTCAGGATCAGGGGAAAGATGAACGGAGCTAAGTATAGAGAGATCTTTGAAGAAAACCTGCTCCAGAGCACTCAGGACCTCAGAATGGGGTGAAGGTTCACCTTCCAATAGGACAACAAACACACAGCCAAGACAATGCAGGAGTGGCTTTGGGACAAGTCTCTGAATGTCCTTGAGTGGCCCAGCCAGAGACCGGACTTGAACCCGATCAAACATCTCTGGAGAGAACTGAAAATAGCTGTGCAGCGATGCTCCCCATCCAACCTGACAGAGCTTGAGAGGATCTGCATAGAAGAATGGGAGAAACTCCCCAAATACAGGTCTGCCAAGCTTGTAGCGTCATACCCAAGAAGACTCAAAGCTGTAAACGCTGCTTAAGGTGTTCAACAAAGTACTGAGGGAAGGGTCTGAATACTTACAGTATCAGTCAAAAGTTTGGACACACCTACTCATTTAAGGGTTTTTATTTATTTTTACTATTTTCTACATTGTATAATAATAAGGAAGACATCAAAACTATGAAATAACACATATGGAATCATGTAGTAACCAAAAAAGTGTTAAACAAATCAAAATATAACTCTGGGTCTTCCATTCCTGTGGTGGTCCTCATGAGAGCCAGTTTCATCATAGCGCTTGATGGTTTTTGCGACTGCACTTGTAGAAACTTTAAAAGTTCTTGAAATTTTCCGAATTGACTGACCTTCACGTTTTAAAGTAATAATGGACTATTGTTTCTCTTTGCTTATTTGAGCTGTTCTTGCCATAATATGGACTTGGTCTTTTACCAAATAGGGCTATCTTCTGTATACCCCCCCTACCTTGTCACAACACAACTGATTGGCTCAAACACGTTAAGAAGGAAATAAATTCCACAAATTAACTTTTAAGAATGCACACTTGTTAATTGAAATGCATTCCAGGTGACTACCTCATGAAGCTGGTTGAGAGAATGCCAAGAGTGTGCAAAAATATATTTTTGATTTGTTTAACACTTTTTTGGTTACTACATGATTCCATATGTGTTATTTCATAGTTTTGATGTCTTCACTATTATTCTACAATGTAGAAAATAGTAAAAATAAAGAAAAACCCTGGAATGAGTAGGTGTGTCCAAACTTTTGACTGGTACTGTATAACCCAAAAAAGTTGTACCTGGAACCAAAAAGGGTTCTTCAAAGGGTTCTATGGGGACAGCAGAAGAACCCTTTTAGTCTCTAGATAGCACCTTTTGTTTTAAGAGTGTACTAACAGAGTCTAGTCAAGAGCACAGTTCTTTTTTTCTGCCATTGTGTGTTAATTTAACAATAAGATGTATCCAAGACAAATGGCTCTCTCAATACAACTGACAGAATATTAAAGTGCTGGAGATGAAAGTCACACATGAAGTAATGATCAGAGACAAGTCGTTATTTGATTACGGAGAGCAACAAAGTCCTTGCAATAACCAATAAAAAATTTATCATGGCCAGGCGGTGACAATACATTTACATTTTCGTCATTTAGCAGACGCTCTTATCCAGAGCGACTTACAAATTGGTGCATTCACCTTATGATAGCCAGTGGGACAACCACTTTACAATATATCCATTTTTATAGTAATCCTTTTTTATTTTTTTTATTCTTTTTGGTGGGGTGTGGGGTAGAATGATTACTTTTATCCTATCCCAGGTATTCCTTAAAGAGGTGGGGTTTCAAGTGTCTCTGGAAGGTGGTGAGTGACTTCGCTATTCTGGCGTCGTGAGGGAGCTTGTTCCACCAGATGCAATTTAGATGCAATTTAGTAAGTGAAATGGATTAATTGGATCGACAATCAACCACAAGAAAGACTTGTTATATCTACCAGGTAGTTGATTCACAATGGTGCTGCTGATTCTAGCAGGCTTAGTTCGCTCTTTGCCATTCTACTTTCTGTAGGATCACCTGTGCATTACAGAAGTTCCTCACAGTGTGGGCCCCCGGAGCCCCCAGTCTAAGCAGTGTCGACAGGGTGGGCCGTGAAGCATGAGTTCTAGGGGGTGATTCATGAGGTCATCACGGTGTGCATGTGGTGGTGGTGGGGTATTGAGGATCCTGCAGTGGAGCAAGTGAGAAAAGGTCACCTGATAACCAGTGACAGGAGCAATTACAAAGCTCCCCCTAACAAATCAAATAAATGTGTATTTGTCATGCGCACTGAATACAACAGGTGTAGACCTTACCGTGAAATGTTTACTTACGAGCCCTTAATCAACAATGCAGAGTTTTAAAGAAGTAAGTAAGACACATTTTCTAAATAAACTAAAAGGGTGGTTGGTGGAGCCTAGGGTTAGAGCAGAGCCAACTCCCCATACTCACGCGAGAAGGCGCATGACTGGGCAAGCTCCGTGTTATGCGGAGCTTCGTACTGTGTCACCAGTGCGCCGGCACAGTCCTGTACGTCCTGTGCTTGCACCACGCACGTGCCTTGCGAAGATGGGCATCCAGCCAGGACGGGGTGTGCCGGCTCAACGCTCCTGGTCTCCAGTACGCCTCCTCGGTCCCGCATATCCTGCGCCAGTTCTACGAGCTGTATCGCCAGTACGCGTGCACAGCCCAGTGCGTCCTGTGCCAGCGCCCCGCACGTGTAGTGCGTAAGTGGGTAGCCAGCCAGGACGGGTTGTGCCAGCTCTCCGCTCCAGACCTCCAGTCCGCCTTCGCAGTCCGGTCCGGCCCGTTCCTGCTCCTCGCACCAAGGCAGTGGTGCGCGTCGCCAGCCCGGCCCGGCCTGTTCCTGCTCCTCGCACCAAGCCAGTGGTGCGCGTCGCCAGCCCGGCCCGGGCTTGTTCCTGCTCCTCGCACCAAACCAGTGGTGCGTGTTCCCAGCCCAGCCCGGCCTGTTCCTGCTCCTCGCACCAAGCCAGTGGTGCGCGTCGCCAGCCCGGCCCGGCCTGTTCCTGCTCCTCGCACCAAGCCAGTGGTGCGCGTCACCAGTCCGGCCCGGCCTGTTCCTGCTCCTCGCACCAAGCCAGTGGTGCGCGTCGCCAGTCTGGCCCGGCCCGTTCCTGCCCCTCGCACCAAGCCAGTGGTGCGTGTTCCTAGTCAGGTCCGGCCCGTGCCTGCTCCTCTCACCAGACCAGTGGTGCGTTTGTCCAGTCCGGCACGGCCCGTGCCCGTTCCACTGGTCAGCTGCTCCACTCCGGAGCCAGAGCAGTCCGCTCCACCAGTGCCTGATCCAGCTCCGGTCAGCGGCTCCACTCCGGAGCCAGAGCAGTCCGCTCCACCGGGGTCCAGTCCAGCTCCGGTCAGCTGCTCCACTCCGGAGCCAGAGCAGTCCGCTCCACCGGTGCCTGATCCAGCTCCGGTCAGCGGCTCCACTCCGGAGCCAGAGCAGTCCGCTCCACCGGGGTCCAGTCCAGATCCGGTCAGCGGCTCCACTCCGGAGCCAGAGCAGTCCGCTCCACCGGTGCCTAGTCCAGCTCCGGTCAGCGGCTCCAGTCCGGAGCCTGAGCAGTCCGCTCCACCGGTGCCCGGTCCAGCTCCGGTCAGCGGCTCCAGTCCAGACCCAGACGTCAGCCCCTCTCCAGGTTCAGGGTCTCCCACACCAGGGTCCAGACAGGGCTTGGAGTATAGTGGGAGGAAGGAGAGGGGAAGCAGCGCGCCGAGGTCCAGACCAGACCAGGGGCGCAACAGGGAGGCGGAGAATAGGTGGTTGTCACGCCCGGAGCCGGATCCGCCTCCGAGGCGGAATGCCCACCCGGCCCCTACCCTGTTAAGTAAAGGTTGTGCGGTCGGAGTCCGCACCTTTGGTGGGGGGTACTGTCATGCCCTGACTCTGGGGACTCTTATTTGTTGAGTCAGGGTGTGTATTTTCTATATGGTGTAGATCTATGTTATAAGTCTAGTATGTCTAGATCTATGTTGGCCGGTGTGGTTCCCAATCAGAGGCAGCTGTCGCTCGTTGTCTCTGATTGGGGACCATACTTAGGCAGCCTTTTGGCACTAGTGGGTTGTGGGATCTTGTTCTGTATAAGGTTTGTTGTGTTACCTTAGGACTTCACGTGTCGTTAGATGATTGTTTTGTCGTGTGTTTATTCGTGTAATAAACATGTTTGCATATCACGCTGCGCCTTGGTCCGTCCCGTCTGTCAACGATCGTGACACACTATCTCCCTTGTTGCAGCTCCATCCACCCACTTACCTGTCTTTCTCTCCATCTAATAATCAGCACACTCACAAAACTTTCCTTTTAATCTCTTCTTCAGCCAGACTATTGGTATCTTAGCAACATGACTCATTCCCTTAGAGTGGGACATGTCTGACTGCAGTGGCCACACATGTTTATGTGGTCCTGTAAGGCTCAGTTGGTGGAGCATGGCACTTGCAATGCCACGATTGTGTGTTTGATTCCCGGGGCCACCTGTAAAATGCGTGCTTATTAGTAACTGGAATAAGCAATTTCATAAATGTGTCAAGTGCAGCGTCTGGTTGCTTCCTCATTACACACAACAGACCAACAAATATTCTTTACACCATCAACATATGAATCACTACAAAACTTATTGTATAACCTCTTATACACTATATTAGGCCCAGCCTTTGGAACTTTGGTTTTCCTAGAAATGGCTACTATATTGTGATCACTACATCCTATGGATTTGGATACTGCTTTAAAGCAAATTTCTGAAGCATTAGTAAAGATGTGATCAATACATTTAATTCCTGTGCTGTTTGTAAATACCCTGGTAGGTTGACTGACAACCTGAACCAGGTTGCAGGCACTGGTTACAGTTTGAAGTTTTTTCTTGAGTGGGCAGCTTGATGAGAGCCAGTCAATATTTAAATCAAAAAATATACTTCTCTGTTGATATCACATACATTATCAAGCATTTCACACATGCTATCCAGATACTGACTGTTAGCACTTGGTGGTCTATAGCAGCTTCCCACAAGAATGGGCTTTAGGTGAGGCAGATGAACCTGTAGCCATGTTACTTCAACAGTATCTAACATGAGATCGTCTCTAAGCTTTACAGGAATGTGGTTCTGAATATAGACCATGTATTGCTACCACTGTATTATCAAAGGTATTATCTAAGTGAGTTTCAGAGATAGTCAGAATATGAATGTCATCTGTTACAAGCAGGTTATTGACCTCATGGACCTTGTTTCTCAGGCCGGATATGTTAATATGGGCTATTTTTGCTTGATTGTTTTTAATGCTTTACTGGGAAGCTTAAAAGAAGTAGACTTACTCATGTTATTTATATTGGAGCTGATAGTGCAGGGTGAGCTGCACACAATGGTCTTCCTACTAGGGCACACCGCCTCAGTGCTGATTACTGCATACAATAGCTATAGGATCAACAGAGGTATTCAGGGCAATTAAGGGGACATACATTAAGTTACTTACATTGTGTCTGCCAATGCCCCTAGGATAATGTACATTTGATGCAGCATTATGACAACTCATTGTCACAATGGTAGGGATTAACTTAACTTGTATTGGGTCATTGATAAGTCATTGTTTCAACGCAGCCTTGAAATGCGTGGACAGAGTCCAGGAGCCAAGATGATTTGGATGGACTCTGTCATTCCTGTAGAGTTTCTTCTGTTTCCAGAAGGTGTCAAAGTTATCTATAAAAGGGATTCCAGCGGAGCTACAGTAATTGATGGTACTAGACCTGAAATGATTGGCCGTTTTTTTTAGTCTTTTAATGCTAAAATCAGTTCTTTACAACCCATTTTCAGATGTTTCGAGCTAGCCCTCCTGATGTCATTTGACCCCACATGGACTATAACAGCGTCAGCTCCCGGTATCTGTCGTAGAACAGTCGGAAGCAGCTTTGTGATGTCCTGTACTCGTGCTCCTGTGTAGCACAGGGGTTTTGCATTGGGAACCGAGATGTTTCTCACCATAGAGCTGCAGAACATGACAGCTGGTGATGTTGAATGGGCCGGTCTCTCAGGCAGCCTCACGGTCTGATGAGGGTGGGAGCTCTGAGGATCTGAACACAAGGTAGAAGCCACCGGAGGGGGCGAAGACGCAGGTACCTCCGGATCCGATCTTGAATGGGAAGTCCCTAAGGAAGAAGGTGCCGGAACCTCTGGATCCAGGGCGGCAAAGCCATTTCTGGTCTGTGTCAGGTCTGTGCTTAACATCTCCAAGGAGACCCCCGTTGCCAGAGGACGCTTTCTTAGATTTCCACGTCGAGTGACGTATCTCCATGGCTGGTTGGTTGGGTCGAGAATGTTGGGAATTTTTGGTTAACTACTCTGTCTCACTTAAGGGCAGACAACATAACAAACCAATTATATGAATCATGCATGTTGTAGAATGAAACGCCTATATGCCTTATATGCCTATGGATTAAGAACCAATTAAAGGGTTAAAACAGAGCCATGATGAAATCGCTCTATAGGTATTTCTCCACTACATATATTATAATATGCTTGAACATAGTAGAGACATTCTGTTAGTGCAAATGCTGTGCTTCTGAGAAAGGATGGTTCCCTCTAGCTCCCTGCAGCTGGTCTGGGTGTGTAGTCAAGGACATGGGATGGAGATATAACTTCAGGAACAGATAGACCTGTACAGGCCTGTATTGTTTCTTGTTGCTTCTGAGTAACCTGGTCATACAGTCAGGACAAAGAGCTTCAGAATGACCACAGGTTTTTCAGTTAATCCTAGACAAAGAGCCTCAGAGTAATCACAGTTTTTCAGTTCATCCTGTGTTGTGCCATCATCCAAGGGTGCAGCTGTGTGGAGATAGGAGTAGCAACGGAACTAACGTTATCACTTGTTTGTGCGCTATGACCCGATACACATAGCCTGACCCGATACACATAGCCACATACACATAGTCACAATAAGAAACCATAGTGGCTCAAGGTCCAGGGAGGATGGCTGTTAGGAATGTAAATGTATATGGTTGAGAATGGGTTATGGACATTACATGTTTAAACCATGTTTAAGTATTGATTGATATGTTTTATAATGTGTTATGGGTTAGATGGGGTGTTTTATGTGCAAATGTATTTGTGGCTGGAAGACTGTGTGTGCAGAGGGGGCCTATCTCTGAAACTGGTGAACTGGGACAGGCTGCAGGAGTGTGTGCACTCCCTAACCTCAAGGCTTCTCCTGACTGATAAAAGATGGCTCTGTTATTTTTTGATTGAGAAAGATTGGTCCTGCCACTAATGGTTCCAAAATCTGAATACACAGAGAAATCAGATTTCACCACTATCATAAATTAAGAGAGTGGGCAGAGCGGTCAAAAGATGGAGATTTGGGGACAATGGTGGAAGAACTAAACAGAGAGGGATTAGGCAAAAAGTATGTAAAATGTGCAGGAATAGAACTGTATATAAACTGAGTGTTGGGAGTTTAGTTGCTCTGCAGACCAGCTCGGCTTTTGTTGCTTTGTGTAATAAAGTCTATCTTGATTCTACAAAAACTCTGGAAGAACTTTGATTTTTAATAAGTATAGTGATACATTTCTACGACAAGAACAGCTCTGTTCTCCAGGGAAGGGGGAGACCCCTTTGGGGATGGATCCCTGTTGAGCACTGAACAGTTGGCTGTGGAGTGCCGACACGGCGGCGACACTTCCACCAGACCCGAGCGGCGTCCGGCTACTGGGGTGGAAGAAAAATAAAAAGTAGGCGGGCGTGGATTCCCCAGTAGCTTGTGTAGGTTTGCTACTTGCTTGCTAAGAGTAGCCACTTTGCCCCTGTAGTCCTCCGCAAGCAAACAGTTGCTACATTGAAAGTCAGCGCGGCCCACATTGTCCCGGAACAAAGCAAAAATAAACACAGCTCCTGCAGCGCTGGAAATGTTCAATAGCGACCTCCATTTGAGACCGCAGAGCCAGCTAGCAGGATCCCGGGACAGACAGCAGCGCTCACAACAACTAAGCCCAACAGAGCCGCAGTATCCAAAATAAAATAGAAGTATATAAAAACACTGTCAGCTTTACAAAAACAATAAACCGTGGTCTCTTGTTCAGCTTTCATTCAGCTTTCAGCTTTCAACAACAAACAACATATGTCGCGCTCAGATGACGTCAGATGACTGTCAGATGACTGTGTGTGTGTTCATGTGTATGTGTGTGTGTGTGTGTGTGTGTGTGTTGGAGTGTCAGTGTAGTATGTGTGAGTGTGTGGTTAGAGTCCAGTGAGTGTACATCGAGCGTGCTCAAGAGAGTCAATGCAAAAAATATGAATAAATAATAATAAAATAAGGGGGTCAATGCAAATACTCCAGGTAGCCATTTGATTAACTGTTCAGCAATCTTATGGCTTGGGGTAGAAGCTGTTAAGGAGCCTTTTGGTCCCAGACTTGGCGCTCCGGTACAGCTTGCTGTACGATAGCAGAGAGAACAAACTATGACTTGGGTGGCTGGAGTCTTTGACAATTTTTAGGGCCTTCCTCTGACACTGCCTGGTATAGAGGTCCTGGATGGCATGAAGCTTGGCCCCAGTGATGTACTGGACTGTATGCACTACCCACTGTAGCGCCTTGCAGTCGGATGCCGAGCAGTTGCCATACCAAGCAGCGATGCAGCCGGTCAGGATGCTCTCGATGGTGCAGTTGTATAACGTTTTGAGGATCTGAGATCCCATGCCAAATCTTTTCAGCCTCCTGAGGGGGTATAAGCGTGGTCATGCCCTCTTCACAACTGTCTTGATGTGTTTGGACCATGATAGGTCCTTAGTGATGTGGGCACCAAGGAACTTGAAGCTCTCGACCCACTCCACTACAGCCCCTTCGATGTGAATAGGGGTCTGCTCAGCCCTCCTCCGTAACATATGAATTGTAATTTGTATGAAATGGACGATGGACATCCACAAATGAATATATACTAAACGAAATGTAACATATCATATTAATTGGAGTATCCCGGATTTACATTTACTATGTTATGTCTACCCCTGAGTCCAGGTTGTGGACATACCCTGACAATATGGCTGGTATGAGAGCCAAGAAGCTTTTATAGACCAACTTCTAAAGACATCTCTAATTTATAATGTTAAAGGATATATGAGAAATGTCCTCAGAGTGTATTGTGATATATTAAGGCACTGTGAATATACTATTTTCACAGGTAGATGTTAATGTGGTGGCTGCTTGATCCTTCCAGTGTTAGAAGAGTTGAAATGGAAATAGCAGGCCATTAGGTATCATGGGTAGGATGTGGGCCTTTACACTCAAATGTCTGGGGGCCCTCCAAAAGGCAGAAAGAGCCTTTTCCTCTGACGTTCCTTTTAAGCCTTCTGTGAGAAAAGCCAGGATACAGAACAAGAGAGACCTGAAGGCCTATGCTCTCTGTTCAAAGGCTATCCAGATCCAGTGGTGTTGTTTTGTTGTTGCATTTTGCAGAATTTATGATACAGTGTGAAGGAAGTTTGAGGTTGTATTGTATGAGTTAGGGATCCACTGTTTTTGTTAATGGAAGCTAAAGTAAACTTTTCCATGGCTAAACATTAGGACCAAACACAAAACCTTTGGATTTTTTAAATCCCTCAGGAAATGTGATGCGTATTCATTAATACATATTAATTTAACAATATTCATTGTTAAAAGATTTGTTAAAACTCGCTGAGCTGCTGAAACCACTTCTATAATTTTTCTGGGGATTCTTGGCCAGTATTCAAATAACAACAATAGTCGAGATTTCAATGGATCTCTATTATTTCCCTTTGAATAATACTCCAAGTCAGATGCTATGTGCAGTACTGTGTGTGAGAAGGAAGGCAAAGGTTAATGGTTAGCAACACTGCAGTCAACACCACCAGACTGCGACACATTCAGAAAGCTGCACGTTACCCATCTGCTTCTTCTGTGCTGAACTTGCAGTTTGCACTTGAATGCTAATGTTAATCGAGGTATTGGATGTGCTCCAATATGTGGGAAGGAAATTACTGACAGCTGCTATGTATTAAGGCCTCCATTGTGTGCTCTGTGTCTCTGCCTACACCTTTGGATGTTGTATTGCGGTGTGCTCCTTCTTCCACTTACTTCTTCCACTTTTTTGTGTGTGATTCAGATGTACATTATCTCAAGGTCTCCAAACAGCTTGAAGAACTCAGATCCTGTCAACATATTTCCTTACTTCTTCAGTCTTTTTTTTAGCTCTTTCCTTTCATCCTGGATCCTGTTCCCTGTGTCTCCGTGTAATGATTCGCTTTTGGGAGGATGCAGTTCTGATCTTTAGAAAAGAAAATGTAAGGCCACTTATTCATAGTTTGACAAATAATGTACCCCGCAAGTATTTAACTCGGCTAACCAGAGTAAGTTCTGGATCCGGAGGAGTCCAAATGTAATTCTCATTCTGTATAATGAAGGGATCATCAACCGTACAGACTGAGAGCCCCCACATTTGTTTATCTCTGCAATCGGCCGTACATCACATTCACATCTCCCACTATTTTTACCACCCAATAGGGGTGATTGTCTGAAATTAGGATGCAACAGAGAGCACTCCTCAGCTCTGAAGGGAATCAGAGAAATCAAACTGTGGTGAAGATGCTCATATTACTCCTCCTTTAACAGTTTGTCGATAAGATAATATACACTGTACGGTAGACAGTGAACGAGCACTGACACTTTGCTTGTGTAAAAGCCCCATGAGCACTAACGTGAAGTTCATAGGAGCACATCAAATTAGGTGTCAAATGAAAGCTAAGTCTATATTTTTGAGAAATTAAGGCTTACAGTTTCTTCAGAAAGTATTCACATCCCTTGACCTTTTCCACATTTTGTTGTGTTACAGCCTGAATTTGAAATGGATTAAAATGAGATTGTTTGTCGCTGGCCTACACACAATACCCCATAATGTTAAAGTGGAATTATGTTTTTAGAAATGTTTAGAAATGAATTAAAAATGAAAAGCTGAAATGTCTTGAGTCAATAAGTACTCAACCCCTTTGTTATGGCAAGCCTAAATAAGTTCAGGAGTAAGAATTTGCATCACAAGTCACATAATAAGTTGCATGGACTCACTCTGTGTGCAATAATAGTGTTATTTTTGAACGACTACCTCAGCTCTGTACCCCACACATACAATTATCTGTAAGGTCCCTCAGTCAAGCAGTGAATTTCAAACAGAGATTGAACCACAAAGTCCAGGGAGTTTTCCCAATGCCTCGTAAAGAAGGGCACCTATTGGTAGATGGGTAAAGAATAAATAAAAGCAGACATTGATTTTGAGCATGGTGAAGTTATTAATTACACTTTAGATGGTGTATCAATACACCCAGTCACTACAAAGATACAGGCGTCCTTCCTAACTCAATTGCCAGAGAGGAAGGAAAACGCTCAGGGATTTCACCATGAGGCCAATGGTGACTTTAAAACAGTTACAGAGTTTAATGGCTGTGATAGGAGAAAACTGAGGATGGATCAAAAACATTGTAGTTACTCCACAATACTAACCTAAATGACAGTGAAAAGGAGGAAGCCTGTACAGAATAAAAATATTCCAAAACATGGATCCTGTTTGCAATGAGGCACTAAAGTAAAACTGCAAAAAATGAATGCAAAGCGTTATGTTTGATGCAAATCCAACACTACACATCACTGAGTACCACTCTTCATATTTTCAAGCATGGTGGTGGCTGCACGTTATGGGTATGTTTGTCATCGGTAAGGACTAGGACGTTTTTTAGGATTTTTTGAAAATGGCTGTCTAGAAATTATCAACAACCAACTTGACAGAGCTTGAATAATTGTTTTAATAATAATGTGCAAATATTGTACAATCCTGGTGTGCAAAGCTCTTAGAGATTTACCCAGAAAGACTCACAGCTGTAATCGCTGCCAACGTGGATTCTAATATGTATTGACTTTCCTTCTGTAAGTTTAATTAATGCCTAGTGTCTTGTCATTCTGTTACCAAAACCCCACATACTGTATCTTTCAAATATTTTCAAATTTCATGAGGAGGGAGGATAATAAAAGTTCACAGAAGTAACAAGTAAAGGTAGACCTACCAATTAGTTATAGTGTTTTTACTGATAACAATTTGGTTTATAATTTATGAAGTGATTAAAACGCGTCACTCTGTTACTAAATCGGTAACAGAATGACCAAAAAATCTGAAACTGAATGACTGCAACTGAATTGGCTACAATGGGAATTCATAGCAGTCACCTGCTCCACTCCTCCCTTCCACTGACACACTGTTATGTTCAGCTAATAACTGTTTTCTATCTCTTTCTGTCGCATGGTGCGTGGTCAAAGCAAGAGTGTGAAAACAGTCTGGACAGCTGAAGAACACTTTGGAACCCTTTTTTTCTATGAGTGTACAGTACAGTACAGTAAAGAAAAGTAGAGTCGAGTATAAGTCAGTACAGTACAGTAAAGTTTAGTACAATACAGTACAGTAGAGCACACTAGAGTAGAGTACAGTATAAACTACTGTATTATACTGTACTGAACTATACCCTACTCTACTTTACTCTACTGCTGTGCACAGTACTGTGCTGTGCTGTACTCTACTGTGCTCAACTGTGCAGTACTGTGATGTCCAAACTTGTGAAACATAGAAGTCTATTATTGGTACAGATTTCACCGTGCGGGACCATCTTATTTGGGGGCAGAGCTCATTAGAATAATAGCCAGTATGTATAATAATACCCAAACATGCAAAGGAGGATATCACATTTTTCTACCTTTGTGTACATATTCAGGACACATCAGCATGAAGAGAATGAAATCCATAATTATAATATAGTACAGATCAATGAATGATCTGTTACCGTCATTCTGTTATCGGGTGTTGATCCACTTTACTGACTGTAGTTCAATACCCTGTGCAAGTGCCGCGTTCCTACATCATACTTCTGTGTTCATGTCCCTGGTCTTTTGAATGGGCTTGACAATTATATAATCAAATTCATGAAAACGTGGTCATATAACATAACATAACATAGAGTACCAGTCAAAAGTTTGGACACACCTACTCAGTCAAGGGTTTTTCTTTATTTTTACTATTTTCTACATTGTAGAATAATGCCAAGAGTGTGCAAAGCTGTCATCAAGGCAAAGGGTGGCTATTTTAAGAATCTCAAATATAAAATATATTTAGATTTGTTTAACACTTTTGGGGTTACTACATGATTCCATTAGTGTTATTTCATAGTTTTGATGTCTTAATCCCAGGAGTATATGGTAAAGCACAGAAACTCCATCTATGTGAAGAAAAATGATGAGTACTAGACTATTAGACTACGTTAAGACATTTTGCTAAATGTGAATATTATGATGTTGGTTGTTATGGATTATTTCCACTTGTTTTGGATAATAAACACATTCAATCAAACAGACAGCCGTTTCACAGCCACAAAATCTTTATTTTTACATTTTACATTTACGTCACTTGGCAGATGCTCTTATCCAGAGCAACTTTTTATTTTATTAATCCAATTACTTTTAGGGATTGGCTCCTGCTGAGGCACAAAACACAGCAACTTCAAAACAGTCCCTTCTCCCACAAACCACCAGCAAATCATCTACTTGTTATCCACCAGATGTCTCTTTGAGCAATACTTAAACTGTCAGACTAAATTGGCACAATGAGATGTTTGAGACATCATCAAAAAAAGAGGCACAATAACACTAATGGTGTTTTTGTTATGTGGGCAGCTTGTCTCTCCCTTTTCTGTTTCCCTTCCTCCTTGTTTTGTCCCCTCTGTCTGTTGTATCTGTATGTGTGTTTGTCCCCTTTATGTGGGTGTGTCTGGAGTGGATCAGGGGGCGTGCTCAGGATCTGCCTCTCCTGTGCAGCTGCGGGTTGTTTCCAGTGATTCCTGCCTACGCAGCTGCATCCTATTCTCTCATCAACCTGCACTACTAATTCCGGGGCATGGCTCTCCACCGGCGCCAGATCGTTGTTCTTACCAGAGCGTTTCGGACATATCTCCCAACCTGCCTGCCTTCCTGCCTGTCGGTCTGCCTGCCTGCCTGCCTGCCTGCCTGCCTGCCTGCCTGCCTGCCTGCCTGCCTGCCTGCCTCAGCCTCTCCTTCCTCCGGAGCCGACTAGCCCACTCTGTTCCTTTACTTCAGTTGTTTTTGGACTAAGACAATTTTTACTTTGATTAAATATTTTTGTTTCTTCCACTCCCTTTGTCGTGTTGTTTCTCTGAGTGCTGGGTTGAACCATAGCCTAACAGAACGATCTGGCCATGGACCCAACAGAGAAACAGCACGGGGCAAACAAAGACAGCTTCCAACAAGCTATCCAGGCTCAAGGAACGTTGCTAGGACAGCATGACCAGTTGATTCGGACTCTTGTGGAAGATAATCATCAACTGCTGAACCAGGTGACTCAGTTAACTACACACGTCTCTAAATTGTCTGTTATCAGTTCTCCATCTCTCTCTGACCCCCCAGTTTGATGCACCCCAAGTTGTTTCCTCGGACACTAGGCAGGCTTCGTTCCATCGGGAACCCCCCTGTCACGTCGCCTGAACCGTTCAATGGAGAATTGGACAAGTGCCGGGGATTTTTGCTTCAGTGTGACTTGATTTTTCGGCAGAGACCACTGTCGTTTTCTACTGATTCATCTAAGGTACATTATGTTCTGGGGCTGTTAAGAGGGAAAGCTCTGGTTTGGGCTGAGGCTGTGTGCTCAGATCAAACTTTGACTGGATTGACTTTTGCTGATTTCTCTGCTAAATTGAAGACTGTTTTTGACCATCCTGACCATGTGGGTAATTCCTCCAAGATACTTTTTAATTTGAGGCAGGGTTCTAACAGTGTGGCAGAGTACTCTATTGAGTTCTGGACGTTGGCAGCGGACTCCAAGTGGAACAATGTGGCACTTCAAGGAGCATTTCTAAACGGTTTGAATGAAGCCATTAAGGATGAACTGGCTGCTCGTGATGAGCCACATGATTTACATTCTCTCGTTTCCCTGTCCATCAAGCTAGACAATCGGTTGCGGGAGAGGCGTCGGGAGAGAGGCGATCGGCCACATCTAGGAGGACGAGTTCCCCAGCCTTCAACCACTCGAGTCTCGCCTCTCCGGAGTCGGCAGCTTCTTGTTCCTGATTCCATCCCGAGCACAGAGGAGGAACCTATGCAAGTGGGTCGAGCTCGACTACCTCCAGCAGAGCGGCAACGGCGCCTCCAGGCGGGTGAGTGCCTGTACTGTGGAGACGCCACACACATTCTGGCTACATGCCCTAAGCGGCCAAAAGACAAGGCTCGCTCGTAACGGTGGGTCTACTTGCGAGCCCAGAGTTAGATCCTGAACCCATCATTCCCCCGATTACAAGTACCTGTAACCTTACGTTTCCAGAGTCATTCCCTGCCACTCTCAGCTCTCATAGACTCAGGTGCAGAAGATAACTTTATTAGCCACCAGTTCGTTACACAAGCTCGTATCCCCATGGAGCCACTACCTACCCCCATTCGGGTCACAGCCCTTGATGGGCGCCTCCTCGCGGAGATAACTCATCAAACCACCCCCGTTTCCCTAGTGATTTCTGGCAATCATTGTGAAAGCATTCAGCTAAGAGTTATGTCTGGCTCAGCTACCTCCCTAATCCTTGGCTTCCCCTGGTTGGCTCTTCACAACCCACAAATTGATTGGACACGTCACACCATTCTCAGTTGGAGCACTAACTGCCATTCCGAGTGCCTGAGGTCAGCGGTTCCCCCTACTAAGTGTAACCCAACTCCTCCCTCAGCTCCTCTTGATCTGTCATCTGTCCCCAAATAATACCATGACTTAGCGGAGGTTTTCAGTAAGGACAAGGCTCTGTCTCTACCACCACATAGGCCTTATGATTGCCCTATTGAACTGCTTCCTGGTGCTCCCTTGCCCTCTAGTCGGTTATACAATCTGTCCCGACCGGAAAGAGAGGCAATGGAGCAGTACATTGGTGATTCTCTGGTCTCGGGCATAATCCGTCCCTCGTCGTCTCCTTTGGGTGCAGGTTTCTTTTCGTGGAAAAGAAGGACAAGTCGTTACGCCCCTGTATCGATTTCAGGGGTTTAAACAACATAACTGTTAAAAACAAGTATCCCCTTCCACTCATCAACTCAGCTTTTGAACCTCTGCATGGCGCCACAGTGTTTTCCAAGCTCGACCTCAGGAATGCTTATCACCTTGTCCGAATCCGAAAGGGAGATGAGTGGAAAACCGCTTTCAACACTCCACTGGGACATTTTGAGTATTTGGTCATGCCCTTTGGGCTTTCAAATGCCCCTGCGGTTTTCAAGCCATGGTGAACGATGTTCTTAGGGATTTTTGAACCGTTTTGTCTTTGTATACCTGGATGATATTCTTGTTTTTTCCAAGTCACCCGAGGAGCATGAGTCACACGTCCGTCAAGTCCTTCAACGGCTCTTGGAGAACAAGCTGTACGTCAAAGCAGAGAAGTGTGAGTTCCACAAACAGTCTACATCGTTCCTTGGATTCATAATTGAGAGCGGGCAGGTGAAGGCGGACCCCGAGAAGATCCGGGCAGTGACGGAATGGCCCACACCCACCACCCGTAAGCAACTTCAACGATTTTTGGGCTTTGCTAACTTCTACCGTAGATTCATTAAGGGTTTTAGTAGAGTGGTGGCACCCCTTACAAGACTCACATCTCCTAAAGTCCCTTTTCGGTGGTCCCCTGAGGCGGAGCAGGCGGTAGGGGTTTTGAAGGAACTGTTTTCCACCTCCCCGTGTTGATACACCCCAATACCTCTCTGCAGTTTGTTGTGGAGGTGGACGCGTCGGACTCAGGTGTGGGAGCAGTCCTCTCCCAGCGCTCCCCCACTGACCAAAAGCTTCACCCCTGTGCTTTTTCTCCAAGAAATTGTCACCCACAGAACGGAATTACGACGTTGGAAACCGGGAACTGCTGGCGGTCAAGCTTGCACTGGAAGAATGGCGGCACTGGCTGGATGGAGCTGAACTTCCGTTTGTGGTCTGGACAGACCACAAAAACTTGGCTTACATCCAAGCCACTAAGAGACTCAACTCACGCCAAGCCAGATGGGCCCTGTTTTTTAGTAGGTTTAACTTTATTCTTACATACAGACCGGGGTCAAGAAATGTTAAACCAGATGCTTTGTCCCGCCAGTTTGCTGACCCTTCGGAGACCAGTGAGCCTGAGGCAGTCCTACCTTCCTCATGCGTCGTGGCGGCAGTACAGTGGGAGATCGAGTCTCTTGTGAAGACGGCACTTGCCACGGACCCGGGACCGGGTGATGGACCTCCCAACCTACTCTTTGTTCCCGAGACGGTCCGGTCTCAGGTGTTGCAGTGGATTCACACCTCCCGTTTTGCTGGTCACCCTGGGATGAGACGCACGTTGACGCTGCTTAGGAGACATTTTTGGTGGCCTTCAATGGAAACTGACGTTCGGGCTTTTGTGGCAGCCTGTTCAACCTGTGCTCGGGGCAAAGCCTCCCATCAGTCCCCTTCGGGGCTGCTGCTACCCCTCCCAGTTCCCAGCCGTCCCTGGTCCCACATAGCCATGGATTTTGTCACCGGCCTACCCAAGTCTGAAGGTAATGATACTATACTTACCATTGTGGACAGATTCTCTAAATCTGTTCACTATATAGCATTACCAAAATTACCGTCTGCCAGTGAGACAGCGGACCTCCTAGTCCAACATGTATTCCGTCCCCATGGAATACCTGTGGACATCGTATCTGATAGAGGCCCACAGTTTACTTCCCGGGTTTGGAAGGTTTTCTGTTCTGCTTTGGGTGCTTCCGTTAGTCTATCCTCAGGGTTTCATCCCCAGACCAACGGTCAAACAGAAAGAGCCAATCAAGACCTCGAAGCAACCCTTCGTTGTGTGGCTGCTCAACATCCATCATCCTGGGCCAAACATCTGCCTTGGATAGAGTACGCCCACAACTCCCTCACCACCTCTGCCACTGGTCTTTCACCCTTCGAAGTTACCATGGGTTATCAACCCCCTCTGTTTCCTGCTCAGGAGAAGGAATTGGCTGTTCCTTCGGTTCAGGAGAACCTCCGCCGCTGCCAGAGAGTGTGGCGCGACGCTCGGAAGCGTTGCTCGGACCACCGACAGGAACAAGATGACAGCGGATAGGAGCAGGACTCCCGCACCTGTGTTTCATCCTGGTCAAGAGGTTTGGCTGTCGTCTAAGAACGTACCTCTTCGTACCAAATCACGCAAGCTGTCTCCTCGGTACCTGGGTCCGTTTGTGGTGGAGTCCATCATCAACCCCGCTGCGGTTCGTTTGAAGTTGCCTTCAGCCATGAAGATACACCCTACTTTCCACGTCTCCCAACTGAAACCTGTGTCCTCCAGCCTTTTGTGTCCGCCGGCTGATCCACCTCCACCTGTTCGCCTCATTGACGACCATCCGGCCTACACCGTCAGTAGGCTCCTGGACTCTCGGAGGCGGGGTAGGGGTCTCCAATACCTAGTCGATTGGGAAGGTTATGGACCAGAGGAGAGGTCTTGGGTCCCTAAGCGTTTTGTGTTGGATCCTCAGCTGATCACGGACTTCCATCACGGCAACCCTGACAGGCCTGGTGGGTCGCCAGGTGGCGACCATTGAGGGGGGGGTACTGTTATGTGGGCAGCTTGTCTCTCCCTTTTCTGTTTCCCTTCCTCCTTGTTTTGTCCCCTCTGTCTGTTGTATCTGTATGTGTGTTTGTCCCCTTTATGTGGGTGTGTCTGGAGTGGATCAGGGGGCGTGCTCAGGATCTGCCTCTCCTGTGCAGCTGCGGGTTGTTTCCAGTGATTCCTGCCTACGCAGCTGCATCCTATTCTCTCATCAACCTGCACTACTAATTCCGGGGCATGGCTCTCCACCGGCGCCAGATCGTTGTTCTTACCAGAGCGTTTCGGACATATCTCCCAACCTGCCTGCCTTCCTGCCTGTCGGTCTGCCTGCCTGCCTGCCTGCCTGCCTGCCTGCCTGCCTGCCTGCCTGCCTCAGCCTCTCCTTCCTCCGGAGCCGACTAGCCCACTCTGTTCCTTTACTTCAGTTGTTTTTGGACTAAGACAATTTTTACTTTGATTAAATATTTTTGTTTCTTCCACTCCCTTTGTCGTGTTGTTTCTCTGAGTGCTGGGTTGAACCATAGCCTAACAGTTTTTGCATGGCCCATTGGAATGCAATGGCCATGCCACAGAATGCTCCTGTACAGATAGGTAGCCGAGAACATGTCCAATGCATGTGTGTTGCCCTTGGATTGAGAGATGTAATCCCAAACCAAATAGCCCATCTGTGTTAGATAAATACTAGGCCTATTCTTTGACTTTCAGGTCTCTGTTGTGTTCTTACCCTTGCGCTACAGGCACTGTTTAAATAGTGTTTCCATAGTAGCCACTCCCAAAAAGAATGAATAATATCAGTGTTATCAGAGTCAGCCGCAGTTCTGTTTGCCTCTTTGTGTGTCCATATCGTACTTAGGTGGGCGTCTGGGGATGGAGAGAGCGTACAATGAATCACACAGATTCATAAAGATATCACCCGTTGACCAATCAGGTGGTCAGTTGCTTGCCACCTCTCCGTCTACAATAACCACTGCGCTGATTATCACTGCGGAAAGATCACACAAACAGTGGGAAACAAACATCACGTGATAGAATAATCCCATACATAACTCAAGCATGAGTAAACAGGTGTATATTTTACAGGACAGTGGCAATTATACAACACTTCACAGTATGCTGCTTTTTTACAAGTCTGCACAGGGGAATTGCAGGTATGGCATTAGTGAAACAATTCACTTTTCATAAGCCTTTAATTATGTTTTCACACATCTTAATACAGCTGTGTGAGAGAGTGTGTGTGTGGGAGTGGGGCAGCGGTGGGGGTGGCAGAGAAAATTGATTTATCATGGATCAGATAGCATTGTTCAAGTGAATTAACTAGTTTCTACAATACAGTGCTATTTGTATCATTGAATTCAGTGAAAGGGACCCAAGAGTCAACAATGTAAGTGGAGTGTAATAATATACTGAGGCACTTTATGTGTTGGTCAGTGTGGTTTCACCTAATGCCTTCCTCTCCACTGGGCAAATTGGTTTATGAGGGCTTGTGGCTTTGTGATAACTCTGGTGTAACTGTCTAATAATACATATTTTGTGTGCACCTACAGTACCAGTTTCTTTTTCATGGCTTGGTGTGTGCATGATCTACAGTAGTCTTTTCCCCTGATGAACTAAACTTCTAAAGAGAACATCCACTATTTTAAAATTCTGCGCTCCTTTTGTTGTCCAAGTAAATATCTATGATAAAACAAATACATTTATTACACATTTAGTCATATGAATCACCTAGATGCTAGTGTCCCTGTAAAATATCAGATATTGTAGATACCATCCCTACAGTGTCGTGATTTCAGCCATTCTTATCTTATCCGTCTATATTCTCATATCCTCTGTCTGTTCAACCCCAATGCCTCCAATGTGACTCCCCTGTCATAGCTGCCAGATAGCAGTCAAAAGAAAAGGAAAAAGTCGTTCTTAAAATAAACAATCAGTGTATAGGAACTCTCTAGTTCAATAAGGTGGCCTTTCCTTGTCCTTGGATCCTTTCAAATGGCATACTATATAGGCTGAGTTACAGAAACCAGAGGATCAAGTGTTGAACAACAACACAATAACAATCAGCTTTGCGCAACATTGGTATGCCCTCAAGCAAATGAAACACTCTCACCAGATATTCCACCTTGATATTCAGTAATACGAAGCACTGTCACTGGATGCCAAGTTGCCCTTTTCCTACCCCATATACCTGTAGCAGCATTACAAACATAACCACGGCTCATAACACACAAGCAAAAATAAACACCCAAAAAACTACAACCACCATTTGATTTTATGCCAATCAGGGCACCTGTGTTCCTCTTTTGATTGTGCACTCCCCAGTCCTCAACAATCTAAACAAACAAGTGGTACACTCTTAGAAAAGAGGTGCTATCTACAGCCGAAGAACCCTTTGGGCACCCTTTTGGAACCTTTTTTTCTAAGAGTGTAGGGCCATTGTGTTGGCGTGGAATAGAAGCTACACAAGGTGCCTTCTTTTTCTACTGTCCTCTGTTCCTCCAGCTAAGGTGTAGCGAGGTGAATGACTATGATATAAAAGTGACACTACATTCATCTATATAGAATTGATTGTCACATTTTGCAGTAAAAACGTAATACAATTACAATCAGATATGTCAGATAAGTGTGGATAAAGGCACACACATAATAAACATACAGTGATCATGTGGTAAAACTTATAAACACAGATTGAAATTATACAAATATCTTCAGAAACAAACTAGTTCATATATTATATACACTGTTTTACAGGCAGGATCAAGTCATTATAACATAAATTCCATTGGCTTGATGCAGAGTTCAAACGCTCTCAGCCCATTGATCAGAAATTTAGTAATAAATTGTGAAAGGTGCTATGGCCTTGCAGAGTGCTTCTCTTCTCTATATGTGTATAGCTCTGGACATTTAAATAGAGGCGCACTATAGTGTGGCTCTTTCCATAGACATTACATGAATGCTACAAAATGTTAGTGCAAGTTCCCTCAGGTAACAGACAGTTATTTTACATTACAGGTAGCTTATCTCCAGGGAGGTGTTCTTCTCCACTGGCTCCTCTGGCAGTGGTTTGACACTCCCATTTGTGTTTCCATTATGCAGGGATGCTGGAGGCCCCAAGCCTTTCCCACCAATGTCCCCAGCTTTGGCTTTCCTTTCTGGGGATGCCACATGCTCAGATGCCCCTGGGGCTGGCACCTTGGGTGTTAACAGGGCCTGGGAACTCTCAGGATGTCCGTTCCCATTCTGGGCGATCCTACAGATCTCCGTCATCTCTGTGACGTCCTCCCTGTCTTCGTCATCTTCCTCCTCCTCATCTCGTACGACCCTCCTCAGGCTCTCTCGGGGCTTCAGCACCCTCCCCCTCTCCTCCTGCTGCTGCTGGCGCTCTGTCAGGTCGTGGCTCTCCACCTTGCGTGAGGAGCGACACAGGGCCTTGCGGAAGCCCCGCTTAAAGTTTTCCGAAAGGAAGCCATAGACGATGGGGTTGGCGCAGCTGTTGGCGTAGCCCATTACCACAACAAAGTAGTAGAGGCCCTGGTACTCTGATGGCAGAGACACCAGCAGGTTGAGGATGTTGAGGGCGTAGAAGGGCAACCAGCAGAAGACGAACACGGCCACCACGATCACCACCATGCGCGTCACCTTGCGCTCTGACTTCCTGCGCTTGGTGGATGTGGCGTGGACCTTCTTGCCAGAGCTGCGGATCTTGAAGACGATGAGCAGGTAGCAGAGGCAGATGATGAGGAGCGGGCAGAAGAAGCCCACTGTGGACGTGTAGATGATAAAAGCCGCCCGCCAAATGTCGGCCGGCCGAGGCCAGGAGATATTGCAGGTGCCACCCGTCTTGTGGACGTTGGCGAAGATTACCACAGGCAGGACCACCAGGAAGGAGATGGCCCACACTGTGCCGTTGACCATCTTGGCCACCTGGGGCCGCCGCCACTTGGAGGAGCATATGGGATGGACCACTGCCAGGTAGCGGTCGATGCTCATGACGGTCAGGCAGAAGATGGAGGTGAACTGGTTGATGGAGTCCACGGTCATGACCAGGCGGCACATGAAGGAGCCAAAGGGCCAAAACTGGAGGGTGTTCTGGACAGCCAGGAAGGGCAGGCCCAGCATGAAGAGCTCATCAGCGATGGCCAGGTTCAGGATGTAGATGTTAGTCACAGACTCCGTCTTGGAGTAGTGCAGCACAATGTGGATGACCAGGCTGTTGCCGCCCAGGCCGATGACGCAGACGATGATGTAGATGAGTGGGATGAGGACCCCTGCTACACTGGGACCTGATGACATCTCTGGGCTGGTTGTGTTGGTGGAGTTGGTGCAGTTGAAGAGGGTGTCGTTGAGGAGGGTGTCATTGAGGATGGTGTCATTGCATAGTAGCAGAGAAAGGGGAAGGTTGGGGTAAAGGCTGGGGACTGTGCTGTTCTCCCACATGTCCTCTGCCATCTCTGAGGGGGCAGTGAGCAGACGTCCAGGCAGGAGAGATGGAGGACCAGGGGGATGTCTGTCTCTCTCTCTCAGATCCCACCCATCTGTCCTGTGGAGAGACCAGAAAGACTTATTAAGCTGAGGAGATCTTTCATATCTCATCCTTTATCGAGAAGCATCTGTAGCTCAAAGGAGAGAAGGAGAGACACAAATTAAAAGGGACCTTAAAAGGGATGTGCCAGACAGCGTCTTTATGTCTGTTATACCTCTTTCAGGGCCAAGGCACAATAGCAGCCAGACAATACGTGATTGAGGGGTTTTCAAACGGCTTTAATTCAGGTGAAAGCCTTGTTTTGTAAATGAGGTACATGAGAGAATAAGACATCAGTGTCTGGCTGTGTGAAAAGCTGCTGTTGAAACACGTCTCAAGACAAATTAAGAGTTGGGGAAAACAAAGAGAGTTTAAGATTAAACAAAACAGGGAGAACAAAAAAGAGCAGGTGGCGGAGGTTAAATTAAATGATAAGAATAAAATGATGAAAAAGGACACCCAAATGTCACTAGGTACGCAGCCCGGCATGAGTCAGACAGGAAACAATTAAGGCCAGACAAGGAAAGAGGGCATGGGGAGAAATTGACCAGGCCGCAACATCTGTGTTTGGCTTCTCTTTGTGGCTATTGACCCCTCAGACAAATTAAACATAGTGTGTTCCCACACACAGCCACTGCTGGAGCTAATCATTTACATTTTATTAGTAACTAGGCACTCTGGGGCGGCACAGACCACTGTGTGCAGCTCTTCTGCCAACACATACCTTGTCATCGGTGTGTATGTATGTGTGTGAATGTAAATATGGAGTGTGTGTATGTGTGCACAGTTTGTGTGAGAGGAGAGAAGGCTCAGGTAAACTCAAAGGCTTTGGAGGGCCCTTTTCGTATCTGGCTGTGGAGTCGCAATGCCACGCTGGGTAAACATCCACTGCTGATGACGTGTAGGGGTTCTGGAACAAATTAACACCTGGCTTTCTCTCTCTATCCATCTCCCACCATCGTACTGTGTAGATCCCATGAAAACACAGACAGGAATGTCTTAATGTCTTTATGCTAAGAATCTGTAACAGCAATGTATATAGTTTTAAATCACTTGCAAAAATGTGACCTGTTTTTTTTATTAAAGAGGAGATTATGTATTGTCCTGGGTCAAGAAGGTCATCCTTTGTCCCTTGTGTCATAGGTACCATCATCACGAGAGAGGTATTTGTTCAGCAATGGATGTTCTGAACTACAAAATGGACACATACACATGAATTCTAGGGACTTCAAACTGGGCAAAAACTGGTTGAATCAAGGTTGTTTCCATGTCATTTAAAAATATAAAATGTGATAACGTGAATCAACATGGAAAACTGATTGGATTTGCAAAAAGTTATCAACATAAGGGAATTTTGTCTTTTTTTCACCCAACTTTTAACCTAAACCCAATGTCATGGTGCAATTTTTTGTTGATTTCACGTTGAATTCACGTTAGTTGACAAGTCAACCAAATAAATCTAAAATCGTTTTTGAACGGACATCTGTACCAAATGGGTTAGAACATGTCATATCTATCACCACAGTTAAATGTAATCCCATATTGCATATTATCATGGTTTTAAAATCTACTAGTTTCTGTCCCATGAAATATGCATAATACTATTTTTGGAAATGTAATTTAATTCATTTTTTTAAGGAAAATAAATCCCTGCTGTTTTCTCAGTTCACTAAAAGGTTCTCATCACTTCAAAATCTGGCTGCTGAAGTGAGGTAGATTCAAAGCAGGCTTTCTGCCTCACTGAAGCTCAGGTTCTGATCTGAGGGAGCTACATGAAGAAAGACCAACTGTGAAAGTGTATAGGCAAAGGAACGTGAAAGATGAACAGATGTTTTAGGGGTTGAAGAGAAATATTATACAGTATATACACTGAGTGTACAAAACATTATGAACACCTTTCCATGACAGACTGACCAGGTGAATCCAGGTGAAAGCTATGATCGCTTATTGATGTCACTTGTTAAATCTACTTCAATCAGTGTAGATGAAGGGGGGGAGACAGGTTAAAGAAGGATTTTTAAGCCTTGAGACAATTGAGACGTTTATTGTATATGTGTGCCATTCAGACGGTGGTAGTAGGCGCAGCGGGTGGTGTCAAGAACTGCAACGCTGCTGGGTTTTTTCACGCTCAACAGTTTTCTGTATGTATCAAGAATGGCCCACCACCCAAAGGACATCCAGCCAACTTAACACAACAGTGGGAATCATTGGAGTCAACATGGGCCAATATCCCTGTGGAACGCTTTCGACACCTTGTAGAGTCCATGCCCCGATGAATTAAGGCTGTTCGGAGGGCAAAAGGGGGGGTGCAACTCAACATTAGGAAGGTGTTCTTAATGTTTTGTACACTCAGTGTATATTTCTTAAATTTTTCATTTTGACTAGGAGCATTTTCCTACATCGCACAATTTCTATATTCTAAATTGTTTGATTATTTTCACGCTAGGTACATACATTTACCATCCTCCAACATTGGTGCTGTTCCCCGAGCTGCATAGACACCAGGGAGAAGGAATGCATTGGGATTGCTGACATAAATCAAACAGAACCAAATAAAGGGCACACATGACAGGATAACAAGATCACGCTTTTTATCACTCTGAAGTCTTCAGCTCCACATGGAGAAGAGAGGGAAGCCACTGCATTTCTCTTTATCCTTAGGTTATGAACATAACATTGTCACTAATGCCAGGATTTCCTTCAGTTATTAACATATTGTTAGTGGAATGGTCTATGCACGATGGGACAGTTTTTCTCTGAAGGCTCTCTCTTATCTCCAGCATTTCTCTTCTCTGCACTGAGCAGCTCAGGACCTGTGGGGCAGCCTTAAAAAAAAAAAGACTATTACATTTACAAATTGGGGTTCTGAGCTGGTCAGGGTACCATGGGGAAGGCAGGCATGAATGCAGAACACACATGCATTTTAATCAATGTCCTTCTCTTTTACTGCCACTCGGGAGCCATTTGTCCAGTGAACAAATATTTCTGAATGAGCCTGGCCAGTCAGTGCGGCAGTGCGGAGCTACTTTGGGAAAAGAGACGCAAAAGCTAAGTGACTACTCCAGACCCGCATCCACGTAATCAGCCTTCTAAGCCAGATCAATTATGTTCCATAGCTGGGAAGAACAGAAGACACATGCCTCTTAGAGATGATCAATAATGCACATGCACATACACAGTTTATTAGGTACACCCATCTAGTACTGGGTCGGACCCCCTTTGCCTCCAGAATAGCCTGAATTATTCGGGGCATGGAAACAATTCTCAATTGGTATTGAGGGACCTAACGTGTGCCAGGAAAACATTCCCCATACCACACCACCGCCACCAGCATGTACCGTTGACACCAGGCAGGATGAGGCCATGGACTCAAATCCTGGGATTCGTCGGAACAGGCGATGTTTTTCCACTCCTCAATGATCCAGTGTTTGTGTTCGTGTGCCCACTGGACACGACGGTCATACCACGCTGAAAGTTGCTTAGGTCACTTGTTTTTCGCATTCTAACGTTCAGTCGAACAGCAACTGAATGCCTCGATGCCTGTCTGCATGCTTTCTATAGCAAGCCACGGCCACATGACTCACTGTCTGTAGGAGCGAACCATTTTAGTGAATGGGGTGGTGTACCTAATAAACTGGCAACTGAGTGTATATTTTTGTATGTTTCCGGAGGCGCTTTCATTTTACTGTCATGAGGATATATTGCTATGGCAAGGTTATTGAGGGACAGGGAGTGCTCTCATTTTCTTGGGCATGATACAAATGGGACGACAATAACAACAACAAAAAACAGCAATCCAATGTTGTTTGCCACCTGCCACCCGGTCCTACTCTTGGCTTCGTCATGCTCTTTGATACTGGTGTTACAGCCTTTGATGCCAGTTTATTTTGATGCTCTTCGATTTTGTCGAGGGCCTTGACTCAATACTGAGCACTCTCTGTCATTTCTCCTCTTTGCCCATCTGAGATAATGGATACAACATGAAGTTCATAGAGATGAAGGTCCCTTAATTAATCATTTATAAACAGTTTGTAAAGAGTTTACTTACCATATATTAATCATTGTTCCTACATTTGTAAATGTCAATAAGCAATCTCTAAATAGTTATTTAATGATTATTTGATCATTAATAAGGTGTTTGATCATAGTATGTTCAAAATTTGAAAAATTATAAATAATGTACTACTAATGTACTTATCAACCAGTTATAAAGGAGTTATTGTCAACTCATAATATTATTTATAAGGCATTTGTTAATGGCTGACTAATGGTTTGATATTTATAAACGTATTTATATATAGTGCCTTCAGAAAGTATTCACACCGCTTGACTTTTTCCACATTTTGTTGTGTTACAGCCTGGATTTAAAAAGGATTAAATTAAGATTTATTTTCACTGGCCTACACACAATACCCCATAATGTCAAAGTGGAATTATTTTGACAAATGATTTACAAATTAAAAGCTGAAATGTCTTGAGTCTAAATGTATTCAACCCCTTTGTTATGGCAAGCCTAAAGAAGTTCAGGAGTAAACATGTGCTTAATAAGTTGCATGGACTCACTCTGTGTACAATAATAGTGTTTAACATGATTTTTGAATGGCTACCTCATCTCTGTACCCCACACATACAATTATATTTAAGGTCCAGTAGCGGTGGGTGGGTAAAATCACTGGGGAAGCCAGAAAAAAAAGCCATATTACAACCTATGTGTTGTGAAAATTGCGTTGTTTGCTCTTTAACCTGTTAGTTAATAAAGTATGCCTTGCGGCCGTGATATATAGACCTAAGGCCTAGACAATAAAAAGACACAGTGGCAGAATAAATTCAACCACATCTTTGTTTCATCACAAAACCGGAGAGCAACCTCTGTCCGGTGAAGTCCACAAAGCATATTGTATGTATAACTATTCAGTCCAATCAACGTAACCTAAATATGATGTGGCTGTCCATGGTTCTGATTTATGTGTGTGTGTTGACTCACCCTACTTGTAGAGAAACACCAATGCCATCCTCCTCTCTTTAATGTTCACAAAACATATATGTCCTAGGCTACCTGGCTAAAATGCTTGCTCGCTAGCCTAACTTCCTTTCATGGACAATGTTAGCTAGTTAACATTAACCTTCTACATCTAGCTACATATTGAACTTCCATCCTCTCTGGCTGGGGGCACAATGTATGAATTTATGGTTGGATCAGAATCGCCGTTATAATCATTGGCCAGTATGGAGTTAAACCACAAGTCCAAATCCTTATCTCCATCCATGGCTAATTTAGGAATGGGCCAATTTTAGCTAGCTAGTTAGCCACCGGAGGACAACAACACAACAAGACGCAACAATTCAAGTTGTTTCTGTTAATGACGTATTGCTCTCGATGTGATGTGAATGGAGTGAAGCCAAATCCAAATTGGCTTCCATTGACACTTTGTTTTGGTGCGCCAGGACCATTCACGGTTGCGCTCACTCAGTTTAGCTCAACACTGATTGGCTATTATTTTCTACGTTTTTTTTATCAAGGGAGGCCAAATTCTGGCTTCCTTTGCATTCAACGCTACGGGCGGCAACAATGTCATACACTGTTTGACCAGACAGCATCAGATAGCTGGCCTACACATACAGAGACAGAGGGGCACTGTTTTGCTCGCTCGGATGCTTTCTCCGGTGAGACACATTCAGCCTCTTGCGAATTGAAGGAAAATTATGAAACACAGAGAGACGAAAGATACATTATTTTACATGTTTTTTTCTTGGTACATTTTTTGGGGAAGCCACTGGTAAGGTCCCTAAGTCGAGCAGTGAATTTCGAACACAGATTCCACCACAAAGACCAGGGAGGTTTTCCAATGCCTCACAAAGAAGGGCACCTATTGGTAGATGGGTAGAAAAAAAGCAGACATTGAATATCCCTTTGAAGTTATTAATTACACTTTGGATAGTGTATCAATGCACCCAGTCACTTCCTAACTCAGTTGCCGGGGAGGAAGGAAACCGCTCAGTGATTTCACCATGAGGCCAATGGTGACTTTAAAACAGTTACAAAGAAAACTGAGGATGGATCAACAACATTGTAGTTACTCCACAATACTAACCTAATTGACAGAGTGAAAAGAAGGAAGCCTGTACAGAATAAAAAATATTACAAAACATGCATCCTGTTTGCAACAAGGCACTAAAGTAATACTGCAAAACATGTGGCAAAGCAATTAACTTTTTGTCCTGAATACAAAGTGTTACGTTTGGGGCAAATCCAATACAACACATTACTGAGTACCATCTCCATATTTTCAAGCATAGTGGTGGCTGCACCATGTTATGGGTATGCTTGTAATTGTTAAGGACTGGGGAGTTTTTAAGGATAAAAAAGAAACAGAATGGAGCTAAGCACAGGTAAAATCCTAGAGGCTTTCCACCAGACACTGAGAGATTAATTCACCTTTCAGAATGACAATAACCTATAACAAAAGGCCAAATCTACACTGGAGTTGCTTACCAAGAAGACAGTGAATGTTCCTGAGTTACAGTTTTGACTTAAATCTACTTGAAAATCTATGGCAATACCTGAAAATGGTTGTCTGGCAATGATCAACAACCAATTTGACAGAGCTTGAAGAATTTTGAAAAGAATAATGGGGAAAATGTTGCACAATCCAGGAGTGGAAAGCTCTTAGAGACTTACCCAGAAAGACTCACAGCTGTAAATGCTGCCAAAGCTGGTTCTATAAAGTACTGACTCAGGGGTGTGAATACTTATGTAAATGAGATATTTCTGTTTTTCATTTTCAAAAAATTTGCTAACATTTCTAAAAACATGTTTTCACTTTGTTATTAAATCAAATCAAATCAAATCAAATCACATTTTATTTGCCACATGCACCGAATACAACAGGTGCAGACATTACAGTGAAATGCTTACTTACAGCCCTTAACCAACAGTGCATTTATTTTAAATAAAAAAGTAAAATAAAACAACAACAAAAAAGTGTTGAGAAAAAAAGAGCAGAAGTAAAATAAAATAACAGTAGGGAGGCTATATATACAGGGGGGTACCGGTGCAGAGTCAATGTGCGGGGGCACCGGCTAGTTGAGGTAGTTGAAGTAATATGTACATGTGGGTAGAGTTAAAGTGACTATGCATAAATAATTAACAGAGTAGCAGCAGCGTAAAAAGATGGGGTGGGGGGGGGGGGGGGGCAGTGCAAATAGTCCGGGTAGCCATGATTAGCTGTTCAGGAGTCTTATGGATTGGGGGTAGAAGCTGTTGAGAAGCCTTTTGGACCTAGACTTGGCACTCCGGTACCGCTTGCCATGCGGTAGCAGAGAGAACAGTCTATGACTAGGGTGGCTGGAGTCTTTGACAATTTTGAGGGCCTTCCTCTGACACCGCCTGGTATAGAGGTCCTGGATGGCAGGAAGCTTGGCCTCAGTGATGTACTGGGCCGTACGCACTACCCTCTGTAGTGCCTTGCGGTCGGAGGCCAAGCAGTTGCCATACCAGGCGGGGATGCAACCAGTCAGGATGCTCTCGATGGTGCAGCTGTAGAATTTTTTGAGGATCTGAGGACCCATGTCGAATCTTTTCAGTCTCCTGAGGGGGAATAGGCTTTGTCGTGCCCTCTTCACGACTGTCTTGGTGTGTTTGGACCATGATAGTTTGTTGGTGATGTGGACACCAAGGAACTTGAAGCTCTCAACCTGTTCCACTACAGCCCCGTCGATGAGAATGGGGCGTGCTCAGTCCTCTTTTTTTCCTGTAGTCCACAATCATCTCCTTTGTCTTGGTCACGTTGAGGGAGAGGTTGTTATCCTGGCACCACACGGCCAGGTCTCTGACCTCCTCCCTATAGGCTGTCTCATCGTTGTCGGTGATCAGGCCTACCACTGTTGTGTCGTCGGCAAACTTAATGATGGTGTTGGAGTCGTGCCTGGCCATGCAGTCATGGGTGAACAGGGAGTACAGGAGGGGACTGAGCACGCACCCCTGAGGGGCCCCCATGTTGAGGATCAGTGTGGCAGATGTGTTGTTACCTACCCTTACCACCTGGGGGCGGCACGTCAGGAAGTCCAGGATCCAGTTGCAGAGGGAGGTGTTTAGTCCCACGATCCTTAGCTTAGTGATGAGCTTAGAGGGCACTATGGTGTTGAATGCTGAGCTGTAGTCAATGAATAGCATTCTCACGTAGGTGTTCCTCTTGTCCAGGTGGGAAAGGGCATTGTGGAGTGCAATAGAGATTGCATCATCTGTGGATCTGTTGGGGCGGTATGCAAATTGGAGTGGGTCTAGGGCTTCTGAGATAATGGTTTTGATGTGAGCCATGACCAGCCTTTCAAAGCACTTCATGGCTACAGACGTCAGTGCTACGGGTCGGTAGTCATTTAGGCAGGTTATCTTAGTGTCCTTGGGCACAGGGACTATGGTGGTCTGCTTGAAACATGTTGGTATTACAGACTCAGTCAGGGACATGTTGAAAATGTCAGTGAAGACACTTGCCAGTTGGTCAGCACATGCTCGGAGTACACGTCCTGGTAATCCGTCTGGCCCTGCGGCCTTGTGAATGTTGACCTGCTTAAAAGTCTTACTCACATCGGCTACGGAGAGCGGGATCACATAGTCATCCCGAACAGCTGGTGCTCTCATGCATGCTTCAGTGTTGCTTGCCTCGAGCGAGCATAGAAGTGGTTTAGCTCGTCTGGTAGGCTTGTGTCACTGGGAAGCTCGCGGCTGTGCTTCCCTTTGTAGTCTGTAATAGTTTTCAAGCCCTGCCACATCCGACGAGCGTCAGAGCCGGTGTAGTACGATTCAATCTTAGTCCTGTATTGACTCTTTGCCTGTTTGATGGTTCGTCGGAGGGCATAGCGGGATTTCTTATAAGCGTCCGGGTTAGAGTCCCGCTCCTTGAAAGCGGCAGCTCTACCCTTTAGCTCAGTGCGGATGTTTCCTGTAATCCATGGCTTCTGGTTGGGGTATGTACGTACGGTCACTGTGGGGGCGACATCATCGATGCACTTATTGATGAAGCCAGTGACTGATGTGGTGTACTCCTCAATGCTATCTGAAGAATCCCGGAACATGTTCCAGTCTGTGCTAGCAAAACAGTCCTGTAGTTTAGCATCTGCGTCATCTGACCACTTTTTTATTTACCGAGTCACTGGTGCTTCCTGCTTTAGTTTTTGCTTATAAGCAGGAATCAGGAGGATCGAGTTATGGTCAGATTTGCCAAATGGAGGGCGAGGGAGAGCTTTGTATGCGTCTCTGTGTGTGGAGTAAAGGTGGTCTAGAGTTTTTTTTCCTCTGGTTGCACATTTAACATGCTGGTAGAAATTAGGTAGAACGGATTTAAGTTTCCCTGCAATAAAGTCCCCGGCCACTAGGAGAGCTGCCTCTGGATGAGCGTTTTATAATAATAATTAGTCATTTAGCAGACGCTCTTATCCAGAGCGACTTACAGGAGCAATTAGGGTTAAGTGCCTTGCTCAAGGGCACATCGACAGATTTTTCACCTAGTCGGCTCGGGGATTAGAACCAGCGACCTTTCGGTTACTGGCACAACGCTCTTAACCACTAAGCTACCTGCCGCCCTGTTTTCCTGTTGACTTATGGCCTTATACAGCTCATTCAGTGCAATCTTAATGCCAGCATTGGTTTGTGGTGGTAAATAGACAGCTATGAAAAATATAGATGAAAACTCTCTTGGTAAATAGTGTGGTCTACAGCTTATCATAATATACTCTCCCTCAGGCGAGCAAAACCTTGAGACTTCCTTAGTATTTGATTTTGTGCACCAGCTGTTGTTTACAAATATACACAGACCGCCACCCCTTGTCTTACCGGAGTCAGCCGTTCTATCCTGCCGATGTAGCGTAGAGCCCGCTAGCTGTATGTTATCCATGTCGTCGTTCAGCCACAACTCGGTGAAACATTATGGGGTATTGTGTGTAGATGGGTGAGAGAAAAAATATACATTTAATCCAGTTTGAATTCAGGCTGTAACACAACTAAATGTGGAATAAGTCAAGGGGTATGAATACTTTCTGAAGGCACTGTATATCATGAATGGGATATTTAGGAATTCTTAATGAGTGCATTTATAAATGTGAGTATGCACTTACTAAAACCTCAGTTGATGATTAATGTAGATGCTTATAAACCATTTACTAATTATTAATCAACTATTTTGCAGCCCCTAATCTAAAGTTCATAAATGACTTGTTACTCCCTAAAAGCTGACCACATTTGTAGATAGTACCTGACACTCCACCAATGGCTAAAAATAACCTAAAACATGCAATGGTAAAAGAAGAAGTACACAATAAAAGGACGTATAAGACATTAAATTTTTTTTAAAACAGAGTATCTCCAGAATACATTTTATTGCATGAACTTGCTTGAACAATTTCAGTTACATATTTCATAAACTTCATAACTGCAGCCATTAACAAAGACCTGATAAATCACAAGTGATCATCAACTTCGGTAACTTGCAGTTGAACCAGAAGCATATGCACAGTGCTATATGGCCGCTGAACACTAGAATAGCCTGGCCTCGACGATTCAGTTTATTTCTAAGAATCTCTGATAAAATGTTGATAATAGCTCTCCGTGGGAATGAAGACTCTCAGCTGTTATTTGGTCCCATTAACTGGATGACTAGACTGGGAAGATGTAGAACACCCTCCTTTGCTACCTGGGAGGTATAATCACTGCTTCCTTGAACTGTTATTTTCTGTTCTTTTTGCCTTCTGGCATTTGACGATAAAGCTTTTTGCGAGCTGTGACCATCTAGGGAACACAAAAAAAGACGGAAAAAACAGAAGGGCCATTTAGTTTTTAATTAAGTATCAGTCCAATTTTTTTTTACCCAATCTAATCTTGCCCTTCAAACAGAAAGCAATCTCAAAGATTCTTGCCTCATAAATATCTATCTTGTTTTTCCATGTCGTGCCACTGTCAGAGTCAATAAAAGCTGATGATTTAGCAGCCACATTGTTTGAGGAAATAAGGGAACTGAACACAATTACATATCTATCAGTACAGAAAGACTTCAATGTCCCTGAAATCTAGCACATAGCTAACCATTTTCACCAATCAGAAAGCATTCAAGCACAAATTGGCCAAAAGATTATCCTGCCAGATAGGTGATCACAACACACTAACTAATCCAACTAGCACTGCATTACTCCGAACATATAGTACTGGGATTACGTTTTGGCACTTAATCTGTTTTTACTGTAAAATGTATTACATGAGGTAAAAATAGCTGTTGTGACAAGTTGTCTAGATAGTTGGTGGCAAAGATAACCTGTAAACCAAACACAGTCTTAGCAGACAGGCCTCTTGATAAAAGCCTTGTTTTACCCATATGGGCCAATCAGTTAATTAGTCGGTATGGGAAACACTACTTAGATAGCCAATAAATCCATTCCTTCAGACAGGGTCAACTCCACCCACAACACCCCTCACATAGCCTGGTTTGCTTGAGCCAACTCCTCTCTTGTTGTCATGCCAAACGATAGTTGGCTACAGCACAAAGAGCATGGGACCAGGCTACCTCACACATTCTTATGAAATAATGATCAGATATGCTAAACAACATGCAAAACCAAAGCAACCTAACAAAAATCTCAACTAAACATTCAAGGAGGGATAAATAAGGTTTCTTTAAACAGACAGCCAAAGCCAATGTAGTGAAGCAGGAGAGTAATTTATTCTGGCGGTAGATATGGCAAAGATTGTGCCTGTCAAACACATCCACATTCTTTGACTCTGAGTCAGGCTCCATCACAAACCCTGACAGCCGAGAGAAGCTGAAGCTCACTTGAAAGGTGCACTCCGATATGGTGAGGGGTTTCATCTTTAAGAAGAAGGGTTATACAGCATGGCAGAAAGCCCTCAAGTAAGTTGGCATGTGTCATGTTAGTAACTGAATAATATGCAACCAAAGGTATGGGTCTAAGTCAAGTACCATCATACAGTTGTAGGATCTTAATTTGATCACCCTGTTGCAGGAGAACTTTCCTGCAATGCAATACATTTTTTACTTGTAGTGTATTTGAGGTTTAAAAATACTTTGAAGTTTGTAATTTCCACTTTGAAATTTCAAACTTGATTTTACCTACGACAAATGTATCAATCAACCCCTACAAAAATGTCCATTAATTATAATCCACATAATAATCCACATTTCCTGTTGCTGCAGGATTACTTTCCTGCTGTAGCAAACTGGCTCAAATGGAGATCCTACATCTGTACATAACCACCATGTATGGCTTGGACACAGTATTCGAATCAGTCTCCTTCAGTGTTGAATGCAAACAGGACCACGTGAGAACCAAGGTCATAGTCATTGCCATGCAAAGATGTTTACATACCTTATCTGCTTCCATCTTTCTGCCATCATCTAAAAATCCCATCCCAACAGTCACAGAACTAAGACACTGCTCTACTGACACAACTCATAATATACCCTCTTAGAAAAAAAGGTGCTATCTAGAACCTAAAAGGGTTCTTCGGCTGTCCCCATAGGAGAACCCTTTGGAGAACCCTTTTTGGTTACATGTAGAACCCTTTCCATGGAACCCAAAATAGTTTTACCATTCATTGTTCTCTTATTACAACAAACATAATTGGACCACCTACAGAAGTTCCTAACATGGTGTGTTTGTACTGTATGGACTGTAAATACCACATGACCACACATACTGAGTGTGCATGTGTGTGGGATGTGCCAGATTCAATAGGTGGGGAAGTGTTTGTGTGTGTGTGTGTGTGTGTGTGTGTGTGTGTGTGTGTGTGTGTGTGTGGCAAGCTGCTGGGAACCCAGATTTCCCATCTGAGCGAGGTCCCACCCACTCCCATATTCAAATCTGCCAGGAGGCTTGAATAAATTAAGGAGTGATGATCCAGCATGTCTATAATTGAATTTTTGATGATTTATTAATGTTATTATTTTTATCCTCCTCTCTCTCCAGAGCCCGCAGAATCCCCATAATCCTGTGGGTGTTCTTCTACGGGGTATAAAAAGAAGAGGAGAGAACAGACCTGCTCTTCAGGGCTTGCTGACTCACATACTGTACCTCCAGAGCCACGGACAGACAGATGGAGCTCATCATGCTCATTGGTGAGTCTGCTCTCCTATCATCTTTAACTTTAACTGAGCTCTAGTTTTTTTCTTTTGATAGCCCCCGGGCCCTCTGTACCAGTTTTTCCACCAATCTCCCAGACTGAGTGCTAAAAACATCACCTCAACTCTGTGCTCTGTCCATCTGCTTGTCCATTAATCTCCAGCAGACATCAGCCCCCAGCTTTTTTCTTATCAAAACTAAAGAAGTAAAAAAAGAAATATCATTTATTGTATTTTTCGGCTGGTGAGAGGAGGTGAGCAGGGGGGTGGGGGGTGTTTGGAGTGGGCATGGTTTGCAAGAACACCTTGCCCCTCTGTATTTTACACCTACGGAACGTTGGTGAGACACTGTGATGAACAGCACACGTCTAACAACCCAAAGGTTGCGAGATCGAATCTCATCACGGACAACTTTAGCATTTTAGCTAATTAGCAACTTTTCAACTGCTTACTACTTTTTAGCTACTTTGCAACTACTTAGCATGTTAGCTAACCCTTCCCCTAACCCTAACCCTAACCTTAACCCTTTTAGCTAACCCTTTGCCTAACCCTAACCTTAACCCTTTAACCTAACTCCTAAACTTAACCCTGACCTTAACCCTAACCCCTAGCCTAGCTAACATTAATGAGCTAGCTAATGTTAGCCACCTAGCTAGAATTTGTAACAGATCATATGTTTTGCAAATTCGTAAAACATATTATACGTTTTTCGCAAATGTGTAACTTATTGTATGTTTGCAATTTTGTAACATATAATATGAATTATAATTCATAACATATCATACGAAATGGGTGATGAAATCCACAAATTAATAAATACCATACGAAACGTAACATATCATATTAAATGGAGTGTCTTGGATTTACTTACAGAATAATATGAAATGCTCTGAGACCAGGTTGCATTCAAAGGCACTTAAATCATTTTCTTGCCCATTCACCCTCGGAATGGCACACATACACAATCCATGTCTCAATTGTCTCAAGGCTTAAAAATCCTTCTTTAACCTGTCTCCTACCCTTCATCTACACTGATTGAAGTGGATTTAACAAGTGACATTAATAAGGGATCATAGCTTTCACCTGGATTCACCTAGACAGTCTATGTCATGGAAAGAGCAGGTGTTCTTAATGTTTTGTACACTCAGTGTATATTGCTCTAGTAATAGGCTAAATTAAAACCATACAAAAAGCATAGAAATCTTACCTTTCACTTTTGCAGACACGTTTATTCGGTAAGTATCCACAGCTGGGTGATGAAATAATGGTGAAGTTGTGCTTTCTCTTGAGAAATTACCCAAAAATGTTTACTTAATAGGCTACACAATTGTTCTTTCTTAAGTGTGTCCGAAATAAAATAAATAAATAAAAACGGCATGAACTTTCTTTTACGCTCACTTCCACCTGACTGTTCACAGTCCGAGAGGTAGCCTGCACTGAAAGCCACCAACATTACATTAGGCTACTCGTCGCACCATCACTCGCTTGTAACTAGGTAACGGGTCTTCTGCTCGCAGGCGCCCCAGAGAGAAAAGTAGGAGGTGTTGAAATAAATTACTGTGCGTTTGTGTGTGTGTGATAGAGAGAGAGATAGATGAGGGGCTTTGGGGATTCTACTCTTTGAATTACATCTAGAGTCACTTGGACATTGCACTCCACCAGTCTCTGCCCACTTAATCTGTAGCCTAGTGTATGCCCTCTTGATAATATGCCCTCTTGATAATAACCATAGTATGCTATTGTTGACATGGAAGGTGTGGCGATCTTATTCCCAAGGGAGGAGTGGTGACCCACCTGTTTTGAGCCCCACATTTTTAACAAAAATAAAATACAAAAATAATATATATAAAACATTTTTTGGGGGTTGTCTGTTTTGCATGTTATTTTGGCATTAATATGTGTCACATATCAGTTTCCAAATCATTGAGTTAATAAAGCCGCATACAAACATGGTCTCTTTGCAGGTGTTTCAGCCTAGCTCAATGCTTTCTGTGGTGGTGGGGCAGCCAGCGGAAAATATGGAGCGTAGGGTTGGTAATGTTCTGTAGTTGCGCCGTGATTGGCTCAGTGTTCTGTCACTCATGGGGACACTACATCACCGCCAAATCTAAGGGTTGAGCTCGAAAATTCAAGAGTTACATTAGAAGTGCCCATCCAAGAAGGCTCAAGGTCATTGGCCACAGATAAAATGACGTCAAATCACGTTATATCTACAGTAGCTTTGATTGGACTGATCATGTCAACATCACACTTTCAAAATCTTAGCTAGCAGTCATCATCATGAATCAAGTTGACAATCTACTGGCAAATCCTTTTTAATCCTTGTCATATGAAGAGAAATAATGAAGAGAAATTATAGATAAAACGTATAGGTGCTCATCGGCCATTGGACATAAACATTACACAATTGCAAATTCAACAATGAGTGGTTTGGAAGGAATCAGTGGCTAACTGCAAGCATTGCAAAGCAATCACTAGCATGCTATTCAGTGGAGTGGGTGTGTGGTTCCAAGTCTGGGTTTAAGGGTCTCTTTTCCAAGCTCAACATTGGCCATGATGTCAATCCAGCATGATTTCTGCCACGCTCAAAACAACTGTTAACTCGGAACTGGGAAATCTGACTTCAGTGAGTTCAAGACAACTGGGAACTCGGGAAAAAAATTGCTCAGACTGGGAAAATTAGTTTTGAACGGTCATCCAACTCGGAATTGTAAATCGGGAACTCAGGCCTCTTTCTAAAGCTACGACCTGAAGATCACTGACGTCAGCATGATACGACCTTGTTTTTTTCAGAGTTCCCAGTTGTCTTGAAAGCACCATACATCCAGAGAATGCCAGACAAAATTTGTCCACGATGGACCGCCGCGCCTACTTCCTGTTCAAGTAAGCACAGCACAACAAGGTGAGTCCAAAAATGTATTGTATGCTGCTGCTGCATAAATGATGTAATATGCCAGGGAGATATGTATACTGTAGCTAAGAATGTAATACTAAGTGTATGTTGTGTAGTAAGCTGTTAGTAGCCCATGTGCCTCACCCTAATCATTTGGTCTATTTTCCCCTCTTAATTTCGCCTACTGTTCTGACTTGGTGGTGCACATGTAGCCTATAACCTGTTTTAGAGAAATTTAATCATCAAATATTGTAAGAGCTTTCATTGTCTGCTTATATGCCCCCTTTATTTATCCTACGGTTCTGACTTGGTGTACAGGGAGAATACTTTAAGAACGGCCCAAGTTCTGAATTCCCATGTTCAAAAGTGCTTAACAAATAGTTATATTGACTACGTCCGTCCTAGCTCACTCATTAATGTCTTAATCGAAATTGCGGATGGCCTCTTATCCGCTTGTCGTCCCCTTATGCCATAGTCTGTACATCTCAATTGTCAGTAGAAACCACATTTGTTTAAGCAAGTCAGCCATATCAGTTATGTTTTTTTTAAAGGCAGTAAATGAGGCTGAATGAACTGTTTACCTGCCAGACAAGGCTCCGCTGATAGCCAGGTGTAGCAGTGGTAAGGTGTTGGGACTGCTGTTGGGACAGTTTTAGGCCCTAACAGTTTGTGGGCACTGTTTGTCACCGTTATAGTGCAATTAATGTATTGTTTAGTGTTGTGTTGTGTTGTGTTGTGTTGTGTAGTGGCTTTGCTGGCTAGCATCCCAATTGTTTTTGTTTTGTTTGCCACACCTAGATTTACATGCTAAAATCGCCACTGCAAGGGAGTTCAGGATAAATGTTCCAGCCCAATAATCAGTCACATACTTTTATAGCATGAGAACATCTGATAAGTACTGGTTTATAACGGCACAATAGACCCTATTGGACCACAGAAACCAGGAACATTTGGTCAAGACTGCAGGCTTAAGAATAGCTCCATCGGCAGAGATGGATTGGCCATACGACAATTCTGGCAAATGCCAGGTGAACTGTTCCATCTATAGCCCAGTCTAAATTGTGGTTTTCTTGTTCAAAATTGTCATTATTTGGCTTATAATGGGCCTCAAATGAAAAATGGGCTGGTGTGGGGGCCTCAAAGAACAAAACAGGCCAAAGATTTCTGTTCCCAGTCCGTCCCTGTCCATCTGCGATTAAGAGTGGTCAGTCAGCTAACTGAGGGATTCCCTCCCTGATGCATATCCCCAGTGGCAGCAGACCTCTGTATATTACAGAGATATTGCGTCAGGGAGAGACCTCCCCCACAGTGCCTGAAAGGTCACAAACAGCCCCCATCTCTCTCCTGCCTCCATCATTAGAAGAAAGTCTGGTTGTAAATGATAAACCAGCAGTCCCCTCTAGCCCATTGGAGTTGCTACGCAGGTGAATAAAAAACAGAAGCAACCAAACCAAAGTTACTGCACACTGTTATCACTTCCTGTGTTCCCCATCTCCTCTCCCAGAGCCCAAATGCCTGCTGAGGACACTGCATCCTCAGTTACACATCATGTTCATTTCCTGGAATAATGTGTCCTAATTAGATTTTTTCACTCAAAAGGGTGATTTACATTCTGTGCAGGAGGAGACAATCCACAGCAAGCTGCTCAGTGTTCTCAGGATCATGGAAGTTGTGGTTGAGTGGGAGGTGTTGTGTAAGAAATGGCTCAGTTGTTACTCTGCCTACAATGGCATTGACAAATAAGGTATGAAATGGAGTGGTGAGCTGTGTGTAGGAGTGTGTACTTTATAGAAAACAGAGTTCTAGACCCAGGAGGACTTCTTTTCCATTCTCTATCTTTTTCCTCTTCCTTTCAGCTGAAGAGACACAATCGCTGGCTCACCTCAAAACATTAGACAGCCTTGAAGGGCACACACAGACAAAATAATAATATGCCATTTAGCAGACGCTTTTATCCAAAGCGACTTACAGTCATGCGTGCATAAATGTTTTGTGTATGGGTGGTCCCGGGGATCGAACCTACTACCCTGGCGTTACAAGCGCCGTGCTCTACCAGTTGAGCTACAGAGAACCACAAACATATGCACACACACACGCACACACTATCTCTCTCTCCCTAATTTTCATGAGGCAATCATAACATTGTGCTAAAAGCTTGATGAGTAACGCAACAAAAACATTTACATTTGTATCAGAGCAATGTCAATGCTTTCCCCTGCTCCACAAGTGTTCTCCCCCTTTAGTTGGAAGCCTACGTTGCTTTGATGAGGGATTGAGTATTTGCTGTGCTACTCAAAATAACATGATGTGTATCGTAGTATTTCCAAGAAGATTTGTAGTATATGTGCACCCACTTCATTTGTTTTTATAATTTGTTTTATTTAACTTTTAGGGGGGTCACCATTGAGACCAGGGTCTCATTCTTAAGGGAGCACTGTGTCATGAATCCTGCTTCCTGAGTCTGTTTTTGCCTGAGTTGCCTGTTTTCTGTCTTGGAGTCTGTTTCCTGAGGTTCCTGAACGCACCCTGTCTGGTTGCCGGGCGACGAGGCTAGGCGGTAGATCTCTCGATTATCCACACCTGCATCTCATCAGCTATCTGCACACCTGGTCCTGATCATCACCTCTCCACTTCATAAGCTCTGACCTGACATCCATTCCCTGCCGGATCGTTAGCCATGAACAGTATGTTGTGTCAGCGTATCAGCCTCAAGTTTACTAGAGTTAGTTTTGTTGTTCTGTACTTTTTGCTTGCCGTGTACTCACCTCCGTTTACTCTGTCTACAGTCATTCTCCCAGAACATTCACCCCACCCCTGCCTGGTCGTCAGTGGCTTCTGTGACACCATTGGATCTGCCTATTCACTCCCACCAACTCACCTCCGCTGCCCGCTCCGTCTCCTGGATTATTCTGCTTCCACATTTGAGTCTGTAAATAAATACTCACCTTCGTTCTACTCACCTTGTCCTGGTCTGCTTCTGGGTTCTGCTTTAGAGAATCATGACAGAACGATCCGGCCAAGGATGAACCCAGCGGACCTGGACTCCGTTCGCCATGCCATTACCCATCAGGAGAAGATGTTGGGACAACACAGCACGGCGCTACAGGAGATAGCGTTTTCGGTTCGGAACTTTTCTGCTAGTCTGACGAGTATCCAGGCTCAGCTCAGTTTGCCGGCGGATCATCCACCACCTGCTTCACCCCTCTCACCTGCCGCTTCTGGAGCTGTTTCCTTCCGTGAGCCCAAGGTTCCGACGCCAGATAAGTACGAAGGGGATTTGGGAAGATGCCATTCATTTCTTATGCAGTGTGGATTAGTGTATGATCTGCAGCCCCACTCTTACGCCACAGACAAAGCTAGGATAGCATATGTTATTGAACTGCTGCGTGGAAGAGCTCTGGAGTGGGCTTCAGCCATATGGGAACGACAGGACACCTGCATGGCGTCATACCAGGAGTTCACGGCAGAGATGAGGAAGCTTTTTGACCATCCAGTCCGAGGTAAGGACGCAGCTAAGTGTTTGTTCTCTCTTCGCCAAGGAGCTCGCAGTGTGGCAGACTTTGTTATCGAATTCAGGACCTTGGCTGTGGAGAGTGGGTGGAAAGAGGAGTCACTACAAGCGGTTTTTTATCAGGGGTTGTCGGAGAAACTCAAGGATGAGCTGATCTCCTATCCGGAGCCTAGTGACCTGGACAGTTTGGTAGCATTATCTATTCGGGTGGATAACAGAGTCCGAGAGAGGAGGGAGAAGCAATGGGGCCCGTCCAATCAATCAGCTACTCGGTTACCATTCGGGTCAGGAAGTGGACCAGAACGAGTCGATCATTATTCACCACAAGGGATTAGTGGAGAGGTCCTGCCTCCAGATCCTGAAACCATTCAAGTGGGGCGGCACGGGTTAACCAAGGAGGAGCGCCAACGTAGACGTGAGACCAACAGCTGCCTCTACTATGGTAGCTCGGGACATTACATCTCCGCTTGTCCCCAGTGCCCGTTAAACTGCCCGGCTCGCTACGTTTGGGAAGACTTTTAGCGAGCCAGTTTCAACCTCTCAATAGCCCTGTCAGACCCCGTTTTCCTGCAACCCTCATGAACAAGAATCAGAGTTTAGCGATTAACGCTTTTATTGATTCAGGTGCCGATGGCAGCTTTATGGATGCCGACTTGGTGGAACAGCTGGGGCTTTCCAAGGAGTGATTACCAGAAGCCATTGAAGCTACCACTCTGAACAGCAGTAGTCTGGCATGCATCACTATGACGACTGAACCTGTTAAGATGCTGTTGTCAGGGAATCATTCAGAGGTTATCTCCTTCTTCATTCTGCCTTCTCCCCATGTTCCTCTGGTTCTTGGATACCCCTGGCTGAGAGAACACAATCCCATGTTCGATTGGGTGACTGGCAAGGTAACTAGTTGGAGCATTGAATGTCATGCTAACTGCCTTAAGACTGCCTGTTCCCATTCTGTTCCCAGTCAGGTCATTGATTCTACCCCCCCAGATTTGTCCCTGGTTCCTGAAACATATCACGATTTGGGTGAAGTGTTCAGTAAGCAGAAGGCTCTGTCACTTCCTCCCCACCGACCATATGATTGTACCATTAACCTGTTCCCTGGAGCTGCCTATCCCAAGGGGACGGTTATGCAGTATCTCTCGACCTGAACGTGAAGCTTTGGAGACCTACATAAAGGAGTCTCTAGCTGCTGGTCTCATTCATCCTCGTCATCACCCCTGGGGCAAGATTATTTTTTGTGAGTAAGAAGGATGGCTCTCTTCGACCTTGTATTGATTATCGGGGTTTGAATGATATTACGGTCAAGAACAAGTATCCCCTGCCCTTGATGAGCTCTGCTTTCGACTACTTACAGGGTGCTACTGTGTTCACTAATCTGGATCTACGCAATGCGTATCATCTGGTCCGGATCAGAGAGGGGGACGAGTGGTTGACTGGTTTCAATACACCGATGGGTCATTTCGAGTATCAGGTGATGCTGTTTGGACTGACCAATGCTCCAGCAGTGTTCCAGAGTATGGTGAATGACGTCCTGAGAGATATGATCGGTCTTTTTGTGTTCGTGTACCTGGATGACATTCTTATCTTCTCTAAGGAGCTTTCCAGCCATGTCAAGCAGGTTCTACAGCGATTGTTGGAGAACCGGCTGTTTGTGAAGGCCGAGAAGTGTGAATTTCACGCCCACACTACATCCTTCCTCGGGTACATCATCTCCAGGGGGAGATTAAGATGGACCAAGAGAAGGTTAGGGCGGTTCTGGATTGGGCCCAGCCCGGTACGAGATTGCAGCTCCAGAGGTTTCTGGGGTTTGCGAATTTCTATCGTAGATTTATCCGTGATTACAGCCGTGTGGCCGCTCCATTAACTGCCCTGACTTCTAGTACCAGAATCTTCTGTTGGAATCCTGAGGCAGACCGAGCATTTCTGGATTTGAAGAGTCGATTCACCAACGCCCCGATTCTCTCTCAACCTGACACTGCCCGTCAGTTTGTCGTTGAAGTGGACGTGTCTGATGTGGGGGTTGGCGCCATCCTGTCCCAGCGAAGCTCCACTGACGGTAAACTCCATCCCTGCACCTTCTACTCTCGTCGTCTTTCGTCTGCGTAGAGGAACTACGATGTGGGTAACCGGGAGCTTCTCGCGGTTAAACTTGCCTTGGAGGAGTGGCGCCACTGGTTGGAGGGGGCGGAGCAACCGTTTATTGTCTGGACTGACCACAATAATCTTGCTTACGTGCAATCGGCTAGACGTCTCAACTCCCGTCAGGCCAGGTGGGCTTTGTTTTTTGGACGCTTTAATTTTTCCCTGACGTTCCGACCTGGGTCTAAGAACGGCAAGGCGGACGCCTTGTCCCGGATGTTCTCCAAGACGGAGGAGAGTGGGGCCAAGACTGAGACGATTCTTCCCCGGAACTTCGTCGTGGGAGCAGTTACGTGGAGGATTGAGGAGGAGGTTATGGCTGCCCTTCGGACGCAGCCCGGTAACGGTCCACCCGGTTGGTTGTTTGTGCCAGAGTCTGTCCATTCTGCTGTCCTCCAATGGCCCCACGCCAGCAAGATGGCTTGTCACCCTGGCGTGGCTCGGACGATGGCGTTACTACACAGACGATTTTGGTGGCCTGCCATGGGAGAAGATACCCGGAGGTTTGTTGCTGCCTGTCCAGTTTGTGTGTCAATCGGCCCAGCTCTGGACTTCTTCACCCCCTGCCTATTCCCCGGCGACCATGGTCGCATCTGGCCCTGGACTTTGTCACTGGGTTGCCCTCTTCTGAGGGGAACACGGTCATTCTGACTATTGTGGATAGATTCAGCAAGTTTGCCCACTTTGTGCCCATCTCTAAGCTTCCCTCTGCCTCTGAGACGTCCGAGATCCTGGTTAGGGAGGTTTTCAGGGTCCACGGGTTGCCCAGTGACATAGTTTCCGACCGTGGTCCTCAGTTTACCTCTGCTGTCTGGAAATCCTTCTGTTTGGCCATTGGAGCTACAGTCAGTCTCACATCTGGATTTCACCCCCAATCTAATGGTCAGGTAGAGAGAGCCAACCAGAAGATGGAATCCACGCTGCGCTGCCTTGTCTCCTCCAACCCCACCTCTTGGGTCTCTCAGTTGCCATGGGTCGAGTATGCCCACAATACTCTCCCCTACATCTGCCACTGGGATGTCTCCCTTCCAGTGCCTGTACGGCTACCAACCTCCCTTGTTTCTTTCTCAGGAGAAGGATCTCTCGGTTCCCTCTGTCCAGGCCCACATTCGTCGTTGCCACCGGACCTGGCATCGGGCCAGAAAGGCCCTCCTTAGAGTTTCTGACCGGTATCAGCTCCAGGTCTGGTTGGCTACACGGGATCTTCCTCTGCGGACTGAGTCGAAGAAACTGTCACCGAAGTTCATTGGTCAGTTTGTGGTGGAGAGAGTGATTAATCCTGTTGTGGTTCGACTCAAGTTGCCTAGAACGCTCAGAGTCCATCCCACCTTTCATGTCTCCTGCCTCAAGCCTGTTCTCCTCAGTCCTCTGCTGCCCCCTCCGCCTCCTCCTCCTCCTCCTCCTCGGATGATCGGAGGTGGTCCTGTCTACACGGTGCGCCGCATCATGGATTCCAGACGGCGGGGTCAGGGTTTCCAGTGTCACGTGGACTGGGAGGGGTATGGTCCTGAGTTAGTTTTGTTGTTCTGTACTTTTTGCTTGCCGTGTACTCACCTCCGTTTACTCTGTCTACAGTCATTCTCCCGGAACATTCACCCCATCCCTGCCTGGTCGTCGGTGGCTTCTGTGACACCATTGGATCTGCCTATTCACTCCCACCAATTCACCTCCGCTGCCCGCTCCGTCTCCTGGATTATTCTGCTTCCACATTTGAGTCTGTAAATAAATACTCACCTTCGTTCTACTCACCTTGTCCTGGTCTGCTTCTGGATTCTGCTTTAGAGAATCGTGACACCCTGTGAACATGAACACACAATTCTATACAACATAAAGCAAAATAACAATATCAACACATTACAATACATACAACACAAATAATCAAAACAAGCACCACTATCACATATCTCCCTCAAAATGGATCTAAATTGTCCAATGGTGACCAGCGAGTCCAGCTTCAAGTTGGCCTGAAGGCTATTCCACGTGCTCATCATTGAAATTAAATATACCTCCTGTTATCTCATCCTCAAACAGCCACGCTCAGTCTTTTATCCAAGACAGTTTGTATCTATGTGTGTATTCATGTTTGGTGGAGTGCTTGGCAGTGCTCTCTTTCATCCTTCAAATGAGAGTGAGATGCAGGTGCCCACACTCCTCTTAATGAGATAGACTAGCCTCCTCTCATTCTCTCAACTACTTCTGCTTTTCAAGCAATAGGACATACAGTGGGGGAAAAAAGTATTTAGTCAGCCACCAATTGTGCATGTTCTCCCACTTAAAAAGATGTGAGAGGCCTGTAATTTTCATCATAGGTACACGTCAACTATGACAGACAAAATGAGAAAAAATCCAGAAAATCACATTGTAGGATTTTAATGAATTTATTTGCAAATTATGGTGGAAAATAAGTATTTGGTCAATAACAAAAGTTTCTCAATACTTTGTTATATACCCTTTGTTGGCAATGACACAGGTCAAACGTTTTCTGTAAGTCTTCACAAGGTTTTCACACACTGTTGCTGGTATTTTGGCCCATTCCTCCATGCAGATCTCCTCTAGAGCAGTGATGTTTTGGGGCTGTCGCTGGGCAACACGGACTTTCAACTCCCTCCAAAGATTTTCTATGGGGTTGAGATCTGGAGACTGGCTAGGCCACTCCAGGACCTTGAAATGCTTCTTACGAAGCCACTCCTTCGTTGCCGGGCGGTGTGTTTGGGATCATTGTCATGCTGAAAGACCCAGCCACGTTTCATCTTCAATGCCCTTGCTGATGGAAGGAGGTTTTCACTCAAAATCTCACGATACATGGCGCCATTCATTCTTTCCTTTACACGGATCAGTCGTCCTGGTCCCTTTGCAGAAAAACAGCCCCAAAGCATGATGTTTCCACCCCCATGCTTCACAGTAGGTATGGTGTTCTTTGGATGCAACTCAGCATTCTTTGTCCTCCAAACACGACGAGTTGAGTTTTTACCTAAATATAAAATTTGGTTTCATCTGACCATATGACATTCTCCCAATCCTCTTCTGGATCATCCAAATGCACTCTAGCAAACTTCAGATGGGCCTGGACATGTACTGGCTTAAGCAGGGGACACGTCTGGCACTGCAGGATTTGAGTCCCTGGCGGCGTAGTGTGTTACTGATGGTAGGCTTTGTTACTTTGGTCCCAGCTCTCTGCAGGTCATTCACTAGGTCCCCCCGTGTGGTTCTGGGATTTTTGCTCACCGTTCTTGTGATCATTTTGACCCCACGGGGTGAGATCTTGCGTGGAGCCCTAGATCGAGGGAGATTATCAGTGGTCTTGTATGTCTTCCATTTCCTAATAATTGCTCCCACAGTTGATTTCTTCAAACCAAGCTGCTTACCTATTGCAGATTCAGTCTTCCCAGCCTGGTGCAGGTCTACAATTTTGTTTCTGGTGTCCTTTGACAGCTCTTTGGTCTTGGCCATAGTGGAGTTTGGAGTGTGACTGTTTGAGGTTGTGGACAGGTGTCTTTTATACTGATAACAAGTTCAAACAGGTGCCATTAATACAGTTAACGAGTGGAGGACAGAGGAGCCTCTTAAAGAAGAAGTTACAGGTCTGTGAGAGCCAGAAATCTTGCTTGTTTGTAGGTGACCAAATACTTATTTTCCACCATAATTTGCAAATAAATTCATTAAAATCCTACAATGTGATTTTCTGGAGAAAAAAATCTCAATTTGTCTGTCATTGTTGACGTGTACCTATGATGAAAATTACAGGCCTCTCTCATCTTTTTAAGTGGGAGAACTTGCACAATTGGTGGCTGACTAAATACTTTTTCCCCCCACTGTAGCAGCATCTTCAGTGGAGTGCCAGAGAGGATCATGTGGCCCTGCACCAGCTGGCCCCAGGGTCAGTACCAGAGGGTCAGTCCAATCAATCAGCTACTCGGTTACCATTCGGGTCAGGAAGTGGACCAGAACGAGTCGATCATTATTCACCACAAGGGATTAGTGGAGAGGTCCTGCCTCCAGATCCTGAAACCATTCAAGTGGGGCGGCACGGGTTAACCAAGGAGGAGCGCCAACGTAGACGTGAGACCAACAGCTGCCTCTACTATGGTAGCTCGGGACATTACATCTCCGCTTGTCCCCAGTGCCCGTTAAACTGCCCGGCTCGCTACGTTTGGGAAGACTTTTAGCGAGCCAGTTTCAACCTCTCAATAGCCCTGTCAGACCCCGTTTTCCTGCAACCCTCATGAACAAGAATCAGAGTTTAGCGATTAACGCTTTTATTGATTCAGGTGCCGATGGCAGCTTTATGGATGCCGACTTGGTGGAACAGCTGGGGCTTTCCAAGGAGTGATTACCAGAAGCCATTGAAGCTACCACTCTGAACAGCAGTAGTCTGGCATGCATCACTATGACGACTGAACCTGTTAAGATGCTGTTGTCAGGGAATCATTCAGAGGTTATCTCCTTCTTCATTCTGCCTTCTCCCCATGTTCCTCTGGTTCTTGGATACCCCTGGCTGAGAGAACACAATCCCATGTTCGATTGGGTGACTGGCAAGGTAACTAGTTGGAGCATTGAATGTCATGCTAACTGCCTTAAGACTGCCTGTTCCCATTCTGTTCCCAGTCAGGTCATTGATTCTACCCCCCCAGATTTGTCCCTGGTTCCTGAAACATATCACGATTTGGGTGAAGTGTTCAGTAAGCAGAAGGCTCTGTCACTTCCTCCCCACCGACCATATGATTGTACCATTAACCTGTTCCCTGGAGCTGCCTATCCCAAGGGACGGTTATGCAGTATCTCTCGACCTGAACGTGAAGCTTTGGAGACCTACATAAAGGAGTCTCTAGCTGCTGGTCTCATTCATCCCTCGTCATCACCCCTGGGGGCAAGATTATTTTTTGTGAGTAAGAAGGATGGCTCTCTTCGACCTTGTATTGATTATCGGGGTTTGAATGATATTACGGTCAAGAACAAGTATCCCCTGCCCTTGATGAGCTCTGCTTTCGACTACTTACAGGGTGCTACTGTGTTCACTAATCTGGATCTACGCAATGCGTATCATCTGGTCCGGATCAGAGAGGGGGACGAGTGGTTGACTGGTTTCAATACACCGATGGGTCATTTCGAGTATCAGGTGATGCTGTTTGGACTGACCAATGCTCCAGCAGTGTTCCAGAGTATGGTGAATGACGTCCTGAGAGATATGATCGGTCTTTTTGTGTTCGTGTACCTGGATGACATTCTTATCTTCTCTAAGGAGCTTTCCAGCCATGTCAAGCAGGTTCTACAGCGATTGTTGGAGAACCGGCTGTTTGTGAAGGCCGAGAAGTGTGAATTTCACGCCCACACTACATCCTTCCTCGGGTACATCATCTCCAGGGGAGAGATTAAGATGGACCAAGAGAAGGTTAGGGCGGTTCTGGATTGGGCCCAGCCCGGTACGAGATTGCAGCTCCAGAGGTTTCTGGGGTTTGCGAATTTCTATCGTAGATTTATCCGTGATTACAGCCGTGTGGCCGCTCCATTAACTGCCCTGACTTCTAGTACCAGAATCTTCTGTTGGAATCCTGAGGCAGACCGAGCATTTCTGGATTTGAAGAGTCGATTCACCAACGCCCCGATTCTCTCTCAACCTGACACTGCCCGTCAGTTTGTCGTTGAAGTGGACGTGTCTGATGTGGGGGTTGGCGCCATCCTGTCCCAGCGAAGCTCCACTGACGGTAAACTCCATCCCTGCACCTTCTACTCTCGTCGTCTTTCGTCTGCGTAGAGGAACTACGATGTGGGTAACCGGGAGCTTCTCGCGGTTAAACTTGCCTTGGAGGAGTGGCGCCACTGGTTGGAGGGGGCGGAGCAACCGTTTATTGTCTGGACTGACCACAATAATCTTGCTTACGTGCAATCGGCTAGACGTCTCAACTCCCGTCAGGCCAGGTGGGCTTTGTTTTTTGGACGCTTTAATTTTTCCCTGACGTTCCGACCTGGGTCTAAGAACGGCAAGGCGGACGCCTTGTCCCGGATGTTCTCCAAGACGGAGGAGAGTGGGGCCAAGACTGAGACGATTCTTCCCCGGAACTTCGTCGTGGGAGCAGTTACGTGGAGGATTGAGGAGGAGGTTATGGCTGCCCTTCGGACGCAGCCCGGTAACGGTCCACCCGGTTGGTTGTTTGTGCCAGAGTCTGTCCATTCTGCTGTCCTCCAATGGCCCCACGCCAGCAAGATGGCTTGTCACCCTGGCGTGGCTCGGACGATGGCGTTACTACACAGACGATTTTGGTGGCCTGCCATGGGAGAAGATACCCGGAGGTTTGTTGCTGCCTGTCCAGTTTGTGTGTCAATCGGCCCAGCTCTGGACTTCTTCACCCCCTGCCTATTCCCCGGCGACCATGGTCGCATCTGGCCCTGGACTTTGTCACTGGGTTGCCCTCTTCTGAGGGGAACACGGTCATTCTGACTATTGTGGATAGATTCAGCAAGTTTGCCCACTTTGTGCCCATCTCTAAGCTTCCCTCTGCCTCTGAGACGTCCGAGATCCTGGTTAGGGAGGTTTTCAGGGTCCACGGGTTGCCCAGTGACATAGTTTCCGACCGTGGTCCTCAGTTTACCTCTGCTGTCTGGAAATCCTTCTGTTTGGCCATTGGAGCTACAGTCAGTCTCACATCTGGATTTCACCCCCAATCTAATGGTCAGGTAGAGAGAGCCAACCAGAAGATGGAATCCACGCTGCGCTGCCTTGTCTCCTCCAACCCCACCTCTTGGGTCTCTCAGTTGCCATGGGTCGAGTATGCCCACAATACTCTCCCTACATCTGCCACTGGGATGTCTCCCTTCCAGTGCCTGTACGGCTACCAACCTCCCTTGTTTCTTTCTCAGGAGAAGGATCTCTCGGTTCCCTCTGTCCAGGCCCACATTCGTCGTTGCCACCGGACCTGGCATCGGGCCAGAAAGGCCCTCCTTAGAGTTTCTGACCGGTATCAGCTCCAGGTCTGGTTGGCTACACGGGATCTTCCTCTGCGGACTGAGTCGAAGAAACTGTCACCGAAGTTCATTGGTCAGTTTGTGGTGGAGAGAGTGATTAATCCTGTTGTGGTTCGACTCAAGTTGCCTAGAACGCTCAGAGTCCATCCCACCTTTCATGTCTCCTGCCTCAAGCCTGTTCTCCTCAGTCCTCTGCTGCCCCCTCCGCCTCCTCCTCCTCCTCCTCCTCGGATGATCGGAGGTGGTCCTGTCTACACGGTGCGCCGCATCATGGATTCCAGACGGCGGGGTCAGGGTTTCCAGTGTCACGTGGACTGGGAGGGGTATGGTCCTGAGTTAGTTTTGTTGTTCTGTACTTTTTGCTTGCCGTGTACTCACCTCCGTTTACTCTGTCTACAGTCATTCTCCCGGAACATTCACCCCATCCCTGCCTGGTCGTCGGTGGCTTCTGTGACACCATTGGATCTGCCTATTCACTCCCACCAATTCACCTCCGCTGCCCGCTCCGTCTCCTGGATTATTCTGCTTCCACATTTGAGTCTGTAAATAAATACTCACCTTCGTTCTACTCACCTTGTCCTGGTCTGCTTCTGGATTCTGCTTTAGAGAATCGTGACACCCTGTGAACATGAACACACAATTCTATACAACATAAAGCAAAATAACAATATCAACACATTACAATACATACAACACAAATAATCAAAACAAGCACCACTATCACATATCTCCCTCAAAATGGATCTAAATTGTCCAATGGTGACCAGCGAGTCCAGCTTCAAGTTGGCCTGAAGGCTATTCCACGTGCTCATCATTGAAATTAAATATACCTCCTGTTATCTCATCCTCAAACAGCCACGCTCAGTCTTTTATCCAAGACAGTTTGTATCTATGTGTGTATTCATGTTTGGTGGAGTGCTTGGCAGTGCTCTCTTTCATCCTTCAAATGAGAGTGAGATGCAGGTGCCCACACTCCTCTTAATGAGATAGACTAGCCTCCTCTCATTCTCTCAACTACTTCTGCTTTTCAAGCAATAGGACATACAGTGGGGGAAAAAAAGTATTTAGTCAGCCACCAATTGTGCATGTTCTCCCACTTAAAAAGATGTGAGAGGCCTGTAATTTTCATCATAGGTACACGTCAACTATGACAGACAAAATGAGAAAAAATCCAGAAAATCACATTGTAGGATTTTAATGAATTTATTTGCAAATTATGGTGGAAAATAAGTATTTGGTCAATAACAAAAGTTTCTCAATACTTTGTTATATACCCTTTGTTGGCAATGACACAGGTCAAACGTTTTCTGTAAGTCTTCACAAGGTTTTCACACACTGTTGCTGGTATTTTGGCCCATTCCTCCATGCAGATCTCCTCTAGAGCAGTGATGTTTTGGGGCTGTCGCTGGGCAACACGGACTTTCAACTCCCTCCAAAGATTTTCTATGGGGTTGAGATCTGGAGACTGGCTAGGCCACTCCAGGACCTTGAAATGCTTCTTACGAAGCCACTCCTTCGTTGCCGGGCGGTGTGTTTGGGATCATTGTCATGCTGAAAGACCCAGCCACGTTTCATCTTCAATGCCCTTGCTGATGGAAGGAGGTTTTCACTCAAAATCTCACGATACATGGCGCCATTCATTCTTTCCTTTACACGGATCAGTCGTCCTGGTCCCTTTGCAGAAAAACAGCCCCAAAGCATGATGTTTCCACCCCCATGCTTCACAGTAGGTATGGTGTTCTTTGGATGCAACTCAGCATTCTTTGTCCTCCAAACACGACGAGTTGAGTTTTTACCTAAATATAAAATTTGGTTTCATCTGACCATATGACATTCTCCCAATCCTCTTCTGGATCATCCAAATGCACTCTAGCAAACTTCAGATGGGCCTGGACATGTACTGGCTTAAGCAGGGGGACACGTCTGGCACTGCAGGATTTGAGTCCCTGGCGGCGTAGTGTGTTACTGATGGTAGGCTTTGTTACTTTGGTCCCAGCTCTCTGCAGGTCATTCACTAGGTCCCCCCGTGTGGTTCTGGGATCTTTGCTCACCGTTCTTGTGATCATTTTGACCCCACGGGGTGAGATCTTGCGTGGAGCCCTAGATCGAGGGAGATTATCAGTGGTCTTGTATGTCTTCCATTTCCTAATAATTGCTCCCACAGTTGATTTCTTCAAACCAAGCTGCTTACCTATTGCAGATTCAGTCTTCCCAGCCTGGTGCAGGTCTACAATTTTGTTTCTGGTGTCCTTTGACAGCTCTTTGGTCTTGGCCATAGTGGAGTTTGGAGTGTGACTGTTTGAGGTTGTGGACAGGTGTCTTTTATACTGATAACAAGTTCAAACAGGTGCCATTAATACAGGTAACGAGTGGAGGACAGAGGAGCCTCTTAAAGAAGAAGTTACAGGTCTGTGAGAGCCAGAAATCTTGCTTGTTTGTAGGTGACCAAATACTTATTTTCCACCATAATTTGCAAATAAATTCATTAAAAATCCTACAATGTGATTTTCTGGAGAAAAAAAATCTCAATTTGTCTGTCATTGTTGACGTGTACCTATGATGAAAATTACAGGCCTCTCTCATCTTTTTAAGTGGGAGAACTTGCACAATTGGTGGCTGACTAAATACTTTTTCCCCCCACTGTAGCAGCATCTTCAGTGGAGTGCCAGAGAGGATCATGTGGCCCTGCACCAGCTGGCCCCAGGGTCAGTACCAGAGCCCAGTAACAGGGGGACAGACAGGGAGATTGAGGGCTGGAAGGATGGAGCATCCTCTGGTTTAACTAATGATGGAAACACACCTCATCTGCTTAGACCCATGCCCCTATGTTAATACCACACACACACATTTCAGTCAGAGATTGAGCCGTATTGGAGTGAAGAGTTGGCCTACATACTAGGTTTCTGTTGTGGTTGTGTAATAATGACGTCTCAGAGGAAAGGTCGTACAAGGTCATCCTCGGTCAGGGAAAGAAGGAGGGAAAATAAATTAATGAATATCCTCATTCTCTCCCCCTTAGCCTGTTAGGAAAGAGAGAGACGCCACACACTAGAGTTTGGAGACTTCAATAGAACAAGGATGAAAGAAGAAGATTTGGGTAGTGTCGTGCCAAGAGAGTGCCATAGTTCAAGAGTGAATCTCAAACCATATATAGAGATTTAAATAATGATTTGATTGTGTATTATACCAATAGTGTAACGATGAGATAATATATTATATTAATTATTCAGTATGAAACATAGTATCTTTATGCTGTTAAGAGATATGGACAAACAGTATTTTTGTTACTACCTTTGATTCTGCCTACTGTATTGTGAATAGAGCATGTTGTTTCTGTATTCAGTACAAGATATGTGCCAGAGGAAACTGCAGGGAGACAGGGACAGGCAGCATTGAGATCCCCATTTTGCGAGACCAGGCCAGGAGGCATCATGTACAGTTTTTGTGGAAGTGTCTGTCAAATGTTGGCTTAGAAATTACTCAAAAGCTGTCATGGGGGAAATCAGTACGCTAGTATGTTGAATGTGTGTGATGACCTTCAAACATTGTCCTCTGAGACAATTGGAAATACAACAACGAAATTACGCTGAATGAAGCTACAGTACATTCAACCATTTTGTATGGGTGAATATTATTTTCTGTTTCCTCAAGGTGCTTTACATAACCAGCATTCTTCAACATTATGAGTCCTCTGATAGGCTAATCTGAATTCCGTTCAGGAGGAAAGATACAGCATATCAGACAGTTTTGGATCTGATCCCAAACTCCTCTGGCTACAGTACTGTGGGCAGCATATACCACCTAATACACCATCAACGTGTTCACATGCTCTATTTTCCCCTCTGCATTGCAATGAGATCTGCTCATTGAAATTCCTTAAACGCTTCGCCTAGGATGGGGCCAGGGTCTCTCATTTGCAGCCGGTGGCAGAGTACTGATCCTGGGAGCTAACCTCAGCTGAACCCTCCCCTTTACTTTAATCTAAGAAGCTATTTAGGGGCATTGTGCATCAATTGCACCCACAGAGTGTCTGTGTGCAGTATGAGCTTTGACTCCAGCTGATTGCCTTTCTGTCTTTAGCTCAGTGATGCTCTGTGATACGAGGCGACGGTGGCAACTGCCTCCTTGATCCTCCTCACTGGCAGCATCGTTGAGCACGGTGCCATGGGACCGCCCTGACTTTACACATATTGCCCGTCTTATTCTCTGAAAGCCACATGTTTATATGTCTGGTATCTTGTTAGGACTGAGTTCTTCCTTACCATGTGTCTTAACCAGGAATAACTCTAGGCTCTAGCTATAGTCACTAGGCCCTAATAATCAGGAATGTACTGTATGTGGCCTGATTTCGCTCCACTATAACCTGTAATGTCTCTTCATCTATCTCCACTATAACCTGTAATGTCTCTTCATCTATCTCCACTATAACCTGTAATGTCTCGTCATCTAACTTCACTATAACCTGTAATGTCTCGTCATCTATCTCCACTATAACCTGTAATGTCTCGTCATCTATCTCCACTATAACCTGTAATGTCTCGTCATCTATCTCCACTATAACCTGTAATGTCTCTTCATCTATCTCCACTATAACCTGTAATGTCTCTTCATCTATCTCCACTATAACCTGTAATGTCTCTTCATCTATCTCCACTATAACCTGTAATGTCTCGTCATCTATCTCCACTATAACCTGTAATGTCTCTTCATCTATCTCCACTATAACCTGTAATGTCTCGTCATCTATCTCCACTATAACCTGTAATGTCTCTTCATCTATCTACACTATAACCTGTAATGTCTCTTCATCTATCTCCACTATAACCTGTAATGTCTCTTCATCTATCTCCACTATAACCTGTAATGTCTCGTCATCCATCTCCACTATAACCTGTAATGTCTCTTCATCTATCTCCACTATAACCTGTAATGTCTCGTCATCTATCTCCACTATAACCTGTAATGTCTCGTCATCTATCTCCACTATAACCTGTAATGTCTCGTCATCTATCTCCACTATAACCTGTAATGTCTCTTCATCTATCTCCACTATAACCTGTAATGTCTCGTCATCTATCTCCACTATAACCTGTAATGTCTCGTCATCTATCTCCACTATAACCTGTAATGTCTCGTCATCTATCTCCACTATAACCTGTAATGTCTCGTCATCTATCTCCACTATAACCTGTAATGTCTCTTCATCTATCTCCACTATAACCTGTAATGTCTCTTCAACTATCTCCACTATAACCTGTAATGTCTCGTCATCTATCTCCACTATAACCTGTAATGTCTCTTCATCTATCTCCACTATAACCTGTAATGTCTCGTCATCTAACTTCACTATAACCTGTAATGTCTCTTCAACTCCAGGGCTCAATCAAACAGGTTCTGATGTGGCTGAGAGCTGGAGCTGTGAACTTAGTGACAGCAGTGTTTATACTTTGGCTTAACACCCTTTGATGTCAATGGGAGGGTGTCTGATTGAAGTTACTTTACCAGGCAGTCACACAGAGACACACACAGAGGACACACGTGGCAGATCAGAGCTGGTCTGACAAGGACCCAGAGGCTGGGCTGAGCTGTGTGTTCACAGCTACAATAACAAACTTAATCACCATCCAAATCAGCTTATCAGACAGTGCCTGGAGCGGTTGTGGACCAGTGGTTCTACAGTGGATAAGCAGCCCGCTCCAGGTTCCCCGTTCTCAATCATCTGTTGTTGAGCGCAGGCACATCAGTCTCAACCAAAAAGCTAGTCTTAATGACTTACTTAATTTAATGAAACTTAGCTCTACGGAGTGTGTGTGTGTGTCTACATCAGGGATCCTCAACCCTGTTCCTGGAGAGCTACCGTCCTGTAGGTTTTCGCTCCAACCCCAGTTGTAACTAACCTGATTCAGTTTACCAACCAGCTAATTATTAGAATCAGGTGCGCTAGATTAGGATTAGCGTGAAAACCTACAGGACGGTAACGCTCCAGGAACAGGGTTGGAGAGCACTGGTCTACATCTTTGGCTAAAACCAACACAATCACACCAGGCTTTCAAGTAGTGATTCAATGACAGCCTTTATCATTAGGACTACACACAGAGCTCATGTTCGATTACTGAAACATCTGTTCCAGCAGCATCCAGCACACACTGTATTGTAGCCTACTGTGCTGTACCTGAGGAGAGAACAGCCAAAACACCCTTGCAAAATATGGGTGTTTGAATAAACCCTTAACTGTATGTGTGAAAACGACTTTGTATCAAAGTTTGCTCAGAGTCTAGTTGCCAGAAGGATGAATCAAAGGGTTCAGCAGAGATGCCTGTCATGAGTCAGAGGAATAAACCCCTACATCCTGCCTCTCTGCAGATCATCTATTCCCCCTACAGGAAACATGAGAGAGTGATGCCTGTGGTTGGAATCAATACACAAGGCTACTAGAGAAAATAAGAGTTTATTTAAAGATTTCTATGGTAGTACATGTCGGTTTCTGACACATCACAGTACAATGCTGTAGCCCTGGAGGGGAGAGGATGTCTAGGTAGCTGTTGTAAAAATAGGCCCCAGTAGAACTTGTATACTGGTATATACAATTTTTTATTTGGCTCTATACTCCAGCATTTTGGATTTGAGATTAAATGTTTCATATGAGGCGAAAGTACAGCATGTCACCTTTTATTTGAGGGTATTCTCATACATAGGCCTATCTGTTTTACTGTTTAGAAATGAAAACACTGTATGTATCTAGTCCCCGCCCATGAGAATAGGTCAGAAGTTTTTGGACAAATTCACTTATAGTGTATTAAAATAGTCAAAAGTTTAGTATTTGGTCCCATATTCCTTGATTTGGTCCTATATTCCCTTGATTAGATGTTTCTGAACACTTCTAAATTAATCCTGATATTGCCATGATTAAGAAAATCATAAATAAATAATGACTGAGATGCCATTCAGAGGCTACAACAAAACATGTGTGCCATTCTGAGGGTGAATGGGCAAGACAAAAAATGTAAGCGCCTTTGAACAGGGTATGGCAGCAGGTGCCAGGTGCACAGGTTTTTGTCAAGAACTGCAACGCTGCTGGTTTTTCACGCTCAACAGTTTCTCGTGTGTATCAAGAATGGTCCACCACCCAAAGGACATCCAGCCAACTTCACACAACTGTGGGAAGCATTGGCGTCAACATGGGCCAGCAACCCTGTGGAACGCTTCCGACACCTTGTAGAGTCCATGCCCCTACGAATTGAGGCTGTTCTGAGGGGGAGGGGGGGTGCAAACTCAATATTCGGAAGGTGTTCCTTTTGTTTGATATACTCAGTGTATATGAAACATTCTGTATCAAATCTAAAATGATGGAGTATAGAGCCAAATAAAATACAAATATGGAGGGGAGAGTAAAAGCTAATTTCAATAATTCTACCCCAATGGAAGAAGGCACTTAATAGAAAATAAGTTTTGATCAGTACAGAATGAGACACTCATATGTAAAATTGTAATAGAGAGAGAAGTAATACAGTACCTAAGAAATATAGTACAATGCTGTATCATGTCAAAATATAAAAAATACATTTTATACAGTAAACAACATGATCATTTTAGAGAGTTTCTTACGTTATTGGAAAGGATGGTGCAATTGGTTCGGAATTTTACAATACATTTCTGACTATACACACCGTAATGTTTGGTCTTTTTATTTTTCAGTGTCTTTCTTGTACAATAAGGACCAGTCACTGCATAAACAAACCATATAGAAGAAGTGAGGTACTGTCGAGAAAATGAGTCAGAAACCAAAAACAAATACCAATATATGAATCTAAAACACTTATCCATGTGTTCTTATCCTGGATTTGTCTTGAAAATATTAAGGACATTTATAGTGATGATCCAGAAAGTCTGATGGTTGTTTTCAGACCTGAACAGTGGTCTAACGTTGAGATGAATCCATCTGTTCTGTACATCCAGCTATATGCCTCAATCCCCAATGAGTGGGAAAGGTCGGCACCATCTGTAATGGTACAATTAGACGGTTCTATTATCTTCCATTCATTTGGGATTGAGGCATACACTACATACGTATAGCTGGATCTACACTACAGATGGCAAGACTCAACACTACATATGTTGACTCATCTGAACATTAGACCACTTTGTAAAACTGCCAAACTTTGTATTTAACTAAAGTCAACATTTGCTGTTGTGCGATTCCTGAGCCATTCCCTCTTGGTCTGTCCACAGGTCTGAGATCAGATGAGTAGACAGGGTCGTTTTTTTACCTTGGTGGGCTGGGGGCACAGCACCGCTCGGATGGCCTCGTCAAACACCGTCTTCAGCCCCCGCTGGGTCAGGGCAGAGCATTCCAGGTACTTTACCGAGTCTACCCAGAAAACACACACAGAAGATGTATGAGGGATATGGAGAGGATAGACTGTTTATTTGGCATAATACACGGCTGGCGGGTGATGATTCCAAGAATGTGAAGCTAGGGCGACATAACATCAACAACTATGCAGTGTTCAACAAGTATAAGGACTCAGAGCAGAGTACAAAGTGTTCCATGATACTGTACAGCTCTGTGAACAACAATCATTACAATGACAGATAATCAATCAATCGCTGATTCAGTCATGTCCAATCACAAACCCAGAGTGACTACTGTATATCAATCATGGTTGATCCCTGATGCATGATCACTAATTCAGGATCCCAGAGACCTACGTACCTATCTCTTTGGCTAGTGCTAAGCCTTGTGGGTAGGTGATGGGCGCTAGCTTCTTCTCCTTCAGCTTCTCAATGGTTTCCTTCTCGTCCCTCAGATCCAGCTTGGTGCCAACCAGGATGATGGGTGTGGAGGGGCAGTGGTGTCGTACCTCAGGGTACCACTAGGGGGAGCAAGCACACACACAGAGCAGGTCAACATGGCCGCAGCCAAAGACACGGAATTACTTTTCACTTCCTTTTCTGTGATACAGCTCATCTTTAATTCTACCAAAGATGATCTATATACTGACAAGATACTGGACTGACCGCTTTAATAATGAGAATAAATGTCCACAAAAGGCGGAATGCAGACGGGAGGAGGCGGGGTCAGGCGGGAATATTCTAACAAATGAGAGGGCAGATACACGTGTGAACAACAGGCATAACTTAGAAATATATTTTTCTTTCTCAAAGTTGTCGGAATGCCACGTGTGTCCACTTATATCAGAACATTAGTAACAACCTAAACATTACAAAACTTAAATCAAATAAGCCTCCCGTAGCAAATTAGAATTACATTTTTTTTTTTTACGAAATTCGACACTCATTACAAAAAATCCCCACTTGGTCTGCTTCTCCTGGACAGATTTTGGGGCAGAGTCAAGCCTCTCGCTTTGCCTCTTCCCCTCTGGTTCTACTACTGTATTATCTGGTAGCCAGTTTCATTCCTGGTGTATGTAGCTCCTCACACATAACATCTAGGATACTATTATTATTATTATTACTATTATCAATACCGTCATTATAATACACATTATTCAAATAAAATGTCTGACAACGTCAGCATGATGAAAAAGGAAGTCCCTTCATCCACATTGAGTAATTGATAGAAATGAGAGAGCAGTGTATGCTTTTGCAGAATAGGAGCTGATTAATGCTTATGAATGACACAGACTGTTAGTGAGTCACCTTCGCTTATTTTAGCTTCTCTGCTTAACACCTGGTTAACAGCTCTACGTATGTTTAGAAGTCAGTAATTATTGGTGTCTCTAATGAAATATAGGACCCACTCTGCAAGCCATCATTAGCTGTTACAGCAGAGTGGAGGGAATGTCAAGGTTTAAAATTTTTCCTTTTTATAGCGCATTAATGTATAGTAATGAGAACAGTGACAATGAAGCACGCACACACACACATTTCAGGCATTTCACTGAGTCTACTGAGAAAACACACACACACACACACTATATTATGTGAAAAATGCATCAAGAATTCTCGGTTCCATTCACCAAGGTTTTGCTGCCTCTCGTGTCTGTCTCTCTTCCACTTGCAGGGTAGCCATTATGTAGACTTTGTCTGTGGGGACAAAGCGCCCACTCCTCTGCACTCTTTGGCCTTCCTGCCATCAAACCTTGAATGCCACACAAAGGACTGGGGTAGATCTCCCAGAGTCTTACCTCCTTAGGAGGACTCATTGACGGCAAACTAACCAATTGTACTATTATGTGTGTTTTTTCGCGTTATTTGTAATTGATTCTGTACATAATGTTTCTGCCACCGTCTCTTATGACCAAAAAAAGCTTCTGGATATCAGGACAGCAATTACTCACCTCGTATTGGACGAAGATTTTTACTTCAACGAGTCGGACGTGAAGGATATTCTACAGACACCCGACAAGGCCCAAATCCCCGTCATTCGCATGAGAAAGAGACGGAGATATCGTGGACGTAGGTCGGGGTGCCTTGTAAGGATCCGACGGTGAGTGAGTAAACTGCCTCTTCCATCAATCCTATTAGCCAACGTACAATCATTTGAAAATAAATTGGACAACCTAAGATCAAGGTTATCCTACCAACGGGACATTAAAAACTGTAATATATTATGTTTCACCGAGTCGTGGCTGAACGACGACATGGCTAACATACAGCTAGCGGGATATACGCTACATCGGTAGGATAGAACGGCTGACTCCGGTTAGACAAGGGGTGGTGGTCTGTGTATATTTGTAAACAACAGCTGGTGCATAAAATCTAATACTAAGGAAGTCTCAAGGTTTTGCTCGCCTGAAGTAGAGTATCTCATGATAAGCTGTAGAACACACTATTTACCAAGAGAGTTTTTAGCTATATTATTCGTAGCTGTCTATTTACCACCACAAACCGATGCTGGCACTAAGATTGCACTCAATGAGCTGTATAAGGCCATAAGCAAACAGGAAAACACTCATCCAGAGGCAGCGCTCCTAGTGGCCGGGGACTCCGTTCTACCTAATTTCTACCAGCATGTTAAATGTGCAACCAGAGGAAAAAAAAACTCTAGACCACTTTTACTCTACACACAGAGACGCATACAAAGCTCTCGCTCGCCCTCCATTTGGCAAATCTGACCATAACTCTATCCTCCTGATTCCTGCTTATAAGCAAAAACTAAAACAGGAAGCACCAGTGACTCGGTTAATAAGGAAGTGGTCACATGACGCAGATGCTAAGCTACAGGTCTGTTTTGCTAGCACAGACTGGACTATGTTCCGGGATTCTTCCGATAGCATTGAGGAGTACACCACATCAGTCACTGGCTTCATCAATAAGTGCATTGATGACGTCGTCCCCACAGTGACCGTACGTACATACCCCAACCAGAAGCCATGGATTACAGGCAACATCCGCACTGAGCTAAAGGGTAGAGCTGCTGCTTTCAAGGAGCGGGACTCTAACCCGGACGCTTATAAGAAATCCCGCTATGCCCTCTGATGAACCATCAAACAGGCAAAGAGTCAATACAGGACTAAGATTGAATCACGAGCCTACCAGACGAGCTAAATCACTTCTATGCTCGCTTCGAGGCAAGCAACACTGAAGCATGCATGAGAGCATCAGCTGTTCCGGATGACTATGTGATCACGCTCTCCATAGCCGATGTGAGTAAGACCTTTAAACAGGTCAACATTCACAAGGTCGCAGGGTCAGACAGATTACCAGGATGCGTAGTCCGAGCATGTGCTGACCAACTGGCAAGTGTCTTCACTGACATTTTCAACATGTCCCTGACTGAGTCTGTAATACCAACATGTTTCAAGCAGACCACCATAGTCCCTGTGCCCAAGAACACTAAGATAACCTGCCTAAATGACTACCGACCCTTTGCACTCACGTCTGTAACCATGAAGTGCATTGAAAGGCTGGTCATGTCTCACATCAACACCATTATCCCAGAAACCCTAGACCCACTCCAATTTGCATACCGCCCCAACAGATCCACAGATGATGCAATCTCTATTGCACTCCACACTGCCCTTTCCCACCTGGACAAGAGGAACACCTATGTGAGAATGCTATTCATTGACTACAGCTCACCGTTCAACACCATAGTGCCCTCAAAGCTCATCACTAAGCTAAGGACCCTGGGACTAAACACCTCCCTCTGCAAGGGTGGTAAGGGTAGGTAACAACACATCTGCCACGCTGATCCTCAACATGGGGGCCCCTCAGGGGTGCATGCTCAGTCCCCTCCTGTACTCCCTGTTCACCCATTACTGCAAGGCCAGGCACGACTCCAACACCATCATTAAGTTTGCCGACGACACAACAGTGGTAGGCCTGATCACCGACAACGATGAGACAGCCTATAGGGAGAAGGTCAGAGACCTGGCCGTGTGGTGCCAGGACAACAACCTCTCCCTCAATGTGATCAAGACAAAGGAGATGATTGTGGACTACAGGAAAAAAAGAGGACTGAGCATGCCCCCATTCTCATCGACGGGGCTGTAGTGGAACAGGTTGAGAGCTTCAAGTTCCTTGGTGTCCACATCACTGTCACGCCCTGGCCTTGAGAGCCCGGTTTTCTTTAGTTGGTTTGGTCAGGGTGTGAATTTCTATGTATAGATCTAGATATTGTAGATCTATGTTGGCTGGGTGTGGTTCCCAATCAGAGGCAGCTGTCGATCGTTGTCTCTGATTGGGGATCATACTTAGGTAGCCATGTTGCCTACCTGTTTTGGGGGATCTTGTTTCTGTGTGTTTGGCTTGTTTGATGTTAGCCTTTAGAACTTCACGTTACGTTGCTTTTGTTGTTTTGTTCAGTGTTTATTTAATAAACGAACATGTACGCATACCACGCTGCACCTTGGTCCAATCCTGTATTCAACGAACGTGACACACCAACAAACTATCATGGTCCAAACACACCAAGACAGTCGTGAAGAGGGCACAACAAAGCGTATCCCCCTCAGGAGACTGAAAAGATCCTCAAAAAGTTATACAGCTGCACCATCGAGAGCATCCTGACTGGTTGCATCACTGCCTGGTATGGCAGCTGCTCGGCCTCCGACCGCAAGGCACTACAGAGGGTAGTGCGTACGGCCCAGTACATCACTGGGGCCAAGCTTCCTGCCATCCAGGACCTCTATACCAGGCAGTGTCAGAGGAAGGCCCTAAACATTGTCAAAGACTCCAGCCACCCTAGTCATAGACTGTTCTCTCTGCTACCGCACGGCAAGCGGTACCGGAGCGCCAAGTCTAGGTCCAAAAGGCTTCTTAACAGCTTCTACCCCCAAGCCATAAGACTCCTGAACAGATAACCATGGCTACTCTGTTTATTATCTATGCATAGTCACTTTAACTCTACCCACATGTACATATTACCTCAATTCCCTCGACTAACCGGTGCCCCCACACATTGACTCTGAACCAGTACCCCCTGTATATAACCTCCCTACTGTTATTTTATTTTACTGCAGCTATTTGTTATTTTTTACTTTCTATTTTTTACTTAACACTTTTTATTTTCTTAAAACTGCATTGTTGGTTAAGGGCTTGTAAGTAAGCATTTCACTGTAAGGTCTACACCTGTTGTATTCGGCGCATGTGGCAAATAAAATGTGATTTTTTATTTGAAGATGAGCTTTACAATAAAAGGCTTTCACTATTCAGGAACTAAGGGGTTACCTCTGCCCTGACCCTCACAGACTCTGTGGAGGAGAGATTAAAGGATGGTTCTCTATATACCAGGACAGGTAACAGATATCACTTTAACAAATAACACTTCCCAGCTTCCTACTAAGAAAGGCGATGGTGCCATGAGTTAAATAATCTCTAACTTCCATCGAGGCTGACTGGATGAAATGGAAACACATTCATTTAGTGGTGTGGGGAGATGATGGGCAATTCTGTGTTTTAGAAAATGGCACCTTTAGTTTACTAGTAAATCCCTCTGTATCTCTCTGAAACTGAGTGAGGGAATTTAATTCTGCTAGTTTAAGACATGAGTTGGCCAGTACAGTGTTATGATAATGGAAGACAAACCTTCTCAGGAGAAGATTGGAGCGATGGCTAATTGATTATTGATCTCCCGTTGATCCAAAATGGTGATAGCAGTAGGAGGTGTACCATGGCAATAATCAGAGATAACACGGGTCAATTGAATCTCCTTTTGACAGGCAATTACCAGAGTGACATGGGTGGGTTAGTGGGAGCAACACGCTACATGGCTGTGACTCTGGCTGTGACTCTTCCCCCACACAGTCTGTAGCCTACCTTCCATTTTAAATAGATCCTAATGTCACCTGAAAGCCTGCTAATCTACCAAGGCTCCATTTGCATACATGGGCAATGTTACCATGGAGACTCATTGGGAACATGCCATGAAAAAACAGACTGAGAAAGATGGAGAGAGAGGAGGAAAAAACTAATAAAGAATTTTGTTCTTGAAATGTGAAAAGAGGCAAACATTTACATAAGGGCTGGAGAAGCGAGATTGCTATTGTTTGAAGCTAATCATAAATTAAAGGGCTGAGTAAAGTCATTTGGGCAAGCGGTGCGATTCAAAACGGCACAAATTGGAATGGATTAACGCTGGTCTTTTCAATAATTGCCAATATCAAGAACAATCCCCCCGTTAGTTTGAGCACCAAGTCTATGCAGTAGAATAGATAGCACATTCATGCTTTTTAGCGACCTACCAGACCTGCCTTCAGACCACTCTGGACCATATTAGGGTTGTTTTGACAATGTCATATCAAGTAAAGCAGATTGATCAAATCTCATTATCTTTTGATCTCCACTGCCCTTGATATAACTCCAACACTGACAGTTCCCAAACTAATTAGCTCAATTCAAACGGTTGACATTGTAGTCAGAGGAGTCAGACACTTTGCTGTCATTTGACAAAGCCTATGGCTGACGCAATGGTATGAGAAGAAGCAACAATAAAAGCGTCTGAAAAGGGTCAAGTTTGGCAGGCTTTTTTGGTGATTTTATAGCTTTGATGTGAATTCAACTTCTATAGTAATGTGTCAGTTCTAAACACCATGACTTCTGGAGAGATGGAGATGGAGAGACAGGATGGGACAATTACTATCTTCTCCTTTTCATCAGAACGGTGGAAGAGCGATAGAGGGCTCAAGGACAGCTTCGTTCAGCAGTAGCTGAGAGCTGCCATGGTAACATGTGGAATGCGTGCCCTGTGCAGTGAAAAGACACAGACCCTGACAGTTAGCCGGGGGAGTAGGTCGAGGTCTCAGCGTGCATTATGGGAGTTAAGTTCACATGGGACATCCATGTTTGACTCCGTTAAAGAAGAGATGATTACCTCTCTCTGACGTAAACCTGAATGAATATGATTGATTTCTGTTGATGAACAGATTTCTATATCCTATTCAAATGGAGTGAGGTTCATTGGCGAAGAATCCAATGGGTATGCAACGTGCTACCTGAATAGATGTGTTGTTCTAGTCCTTGGATTTGAAATACTTAATTTATGACTGTCTGACTTAAGCGAATAAACCATGGCCTTTGCAGCAATCGGTAGAGCTGAAAGCAGCAGAACACAAAACAACTATTGATAATAGCATTACTCAGACATAGTTAAAATATAAAACATATTTGTTGCCCATTGGACTATATCTTATTACTGTACTAGAAATGCCAGAATCTGCAATATGTTAGTTTTATTATACAGTACACTTCAATTTTCTATTGAAAGCAGGTAAACCAGAGTAGCCTATCCATTATACAATTATTGATTTCTCTATGTGTTTAGACTCATTTCACAGGCCAACTATCATTATCTTAATCATGATGGGCATTTTATAGATTAACTGGCATACTACTGTTTTCTTGCTCTGTTTTCCATCAACCACCTCTGTATTACTGACAGGGGGGGCAGTATGAAAATGTATGCACTCACTAACTGTAAGTCGCTCTGGATAAGAGCGTCTGCTAAATGACTAAAATGTAAATATAATGATGACCCATCTATATTCACAGAAAGGTAAGTGCTTTAGGAGTGATCAACAGTATTGACACGTTAATCTCTCCATATATTAACCTATAATGTATGCTATATACTGCAGCTCTGGGGGATGCTGCAACCTTTATAATCGTGCTGTATCAATCAATGCCAATCAACACCTACATTATGAAAACAATGTAATCTGCTATCCCTGCATTAAGTGCAGAGGAAAACACAGGAGGCGGATCAAATAGAATATGTAAGTGTGTATTGCATACTATATGTACCTATACATTGTAGCACAACAGCCATAAAGATCATACAGAATCCACTCACCTTGGCTCTGACGTTCTCAAACGATGCTGGGCTCACCAGAGAGAAACAGATGAGGAACACATCCTAGGAGACAAACATAGCGTCTGATCAATGGTAGTATTAAAGGAGTAGGGAGATGTGTTGATGGTGTAAACAGATTAGGATATAGTGATTTATATACTGTGGTCATTGGTTAGTGAAGGTGTAGGGAGTAATACATGGGGTTGTCCTGAAGGGTAGAAAGGTGTATCAGTGATGTAGAAGACGTACAGTGGGGTCCGAAATTATTGACACCCTTGATAAAGATGACCGTTAAATGATTGTATAAAATGTATCATGCAAATACTGAGCTATATTCTGTGCTCCAAATAAATGTGAAATTATATAATTTTATACTAATACAATTATTCAAAGAGATTTAGTTTAAGTCATAAGACATGCTTACCTCTCACCATTACCAGTAACAGGGGAGTTTAGCATGTCTTGGGAGTATGATCTTTGACCCTCACTCATAATTATTCACGATTCATTCAGGATTATCCGTAATCATGGTAGCATCCATTATACATTTTACAGTATACAGTCATTACTGCTCATCTTTATCAAGGGTGTCAATAATTCCAGACCCCACTGTATATAATTTGTAATAGAGATTCTGTATATGTGTGTGTGTGTGTTACCGTCTGAGGATAGGACAGAGGTCTGAGTCTGTCATAGTCCTCCTGTCCTGCTGTATCCCACAGTCCCAGATTCACTGGCTTACTGTCCACCATCACATTGGCTGAGTAGTTATCAAACCTGCAAGACAAATGAGTCCATTACATCTAGAACAAATCACAGTGGAAAACCTTACACAGCATATACCGTTTTATTTAATTTTTTACTTTTTACCCCTTTTTCGTGATATCCAATTTGTAGTTACAGTCTTGTCCCATCGCTGCAACTACCGTGGTGGGAGGCAAAGGTCGAGAGCCATGCGTCCTCCAAAACACGACCCCGCAAAGGCGCACTGCTCGCTTAACCCAGAAGCCAGCCGCACAAATGTATCGGAGGAAACACCGTACAGCTGGTGACTGAAGTCAGCGTGCATACGCCCGGCCTACCACAGGAGTCGCTAGAGCGCGATGGGACAAGGACATCCCGGCCGGCCAAACCCTCCCCACATTACGTCCCTTGATACCAATTGAGCAACAATTGAACGCCATGCTCCGAAGAATTCAGGCTGTTCTGGAGGTAAAGGGGGGTCTGACCCAGTAGTAAATGGGTGTACCTAATAAACTGGCCACTGAGTGTATATAAACTGCATACCATAGGTGTTTGTGAAAGTAAAGTCAATATCTAGCATTCCAATCCCTAGAATTATTGTGAATATAACAATACTTCCTATTTCTGGTTATTGGTTGCATTATGTAGGCCTTTGTTGGCATTATGTAGGATGTTTGTCCATTCAGCCCACACATTTGGCACTGTACCAGCTATATCATGTCCACTGTGTCTGTCTGTGGTCCAGTACTTACACTGTGGGGATGTACTCTCCAGGGAAGGCGTTGGTTGTGTAGCTGATGAGCAGGCATGTCTTTCCCACAGCACTGAAACACACATTGGGCAATCAGTTGTGTGCCAACACATACACACATTTTCTTGCTGCAATAGCACATTGACACACTATCGCACGCACACACACACACACACACACACACACAGCCACACCTTTACTCAAGCACACACTGAGAGAACCTATAGTCATTACAGGGTAGCTGCCAGCTGTCAGAGTAACTCCCTTCCCTTACAAAAAAAACACGTCAAATTCGCAGTTTCACATGCATTTTCACATGAAAAACATTCACATGAGAAAATCCCATTTGGAGTTTCACATGTAAAAAAAACTCTGCATGTGAAAATCTAATCACATGTGAAAAACAATCACATGTAAAAATGTAAGAAAACTCCACATTTACTTCAATGTTTGTTAACAAAGTTAATGTAAACAAACACTGTATAGCCTAAAACATGGTTAAAACAATAATTGTGATATCATGGATGGTCAGTCCTTGCATCCATAGTGTAGTCTATGGATTTGAAAGTGGTTGCATTTCTCCAGCCCCATCCCTCAGCTTTTTACTGAAACTGTGGCGGGGAGGACACTTGTTAATGTTTCAATTTAGGATTGTCGCTTTAAACTCCTTAGTTTAGAGTAATAGTGTTACTATATGGTGCCATCCTCTAGTGAGTGAGTTACTTTTGTGCCATTAATATCAAGCAAAACTTTTGAAGTCGAGAACAAAATTATTATTATTGCAAACAAAAATAATGTTATTGAAAGCAAAACATAAATCCAAAAGTATTGATAGCAAAACAAAATATTGCAAGGAAATACTTTTTAAAAGCGAGAGCAAATTAATTGTAAATGGATGTTTTAAAAAAAAACATGAAATTGCAGATTCCGTCAATTCTTTTAACATTTCTTTTTTGGAAAGCTTACACCATATTTGCCAGAATACCATCATTAAATTCAGCTTGGTGTCTATCATGGTCCACTCCCACTCACGATAAAAGATAGAAGATACCAATAGAATGTCCTTATTGCTTGCTACAGTATGATGAATGGCAATAGACATTCTAACCATGTACAATGTGATGAATGAACAGCATGACTGGCTTCTTTCAAACTTGCCTACATTATGAGAAGCAGTAATCAGCTTTCTCTAGCTCCTTGTCAGTGTTCTAAAACACCTCTGACAGGCAGCAGTTAAAAACACAGTCAGAGTTTTTGCAGTAAAATTCCAATAAGAAGCACGCACCTGCATGTACAGGCACGAGGGAAGGAATCCTAGTCTGAGGAGTGCTCCCAGAGTTAAGTTTTTAGGGCAAGATTAGAAAGTGACACCCCAGGCTATACGTAGGCAGGCTACCATGAGCTTCTTCTACAGATTGGCTCCACCTTGAACATCATTAGGTTAGCATTCAAGGTTGGGTAGAAGAAACCCGATAGATGCCATTGAAAAGCACTGGAGAAACATTCACAGTTTATGCCCTTGTGGAAGACATGATTAGTAATAACTTACTGTATATTATATTAGGTGGCAAGAAACAGTTCTGTTCACATTAACTGAAGTCAATGTGTTTTGGTTATAGCAACATGAGAGAGAGAGAGAAGAGAGAGAGAGAGAGAGAGAGAGAGAGAGAGAGAGAGAGAGAGAGAGAGAGAGAGAGAGAGAGAGAGAGGTGATATGAGAGAGAGAGAGAGAGAGGTGATATGAGAGAGAGAGGGAGAGAGAGGTGATATGAGAGAGAGAGAGAGAGAGAGAGGTGATATGAGAGTGAGATACAGGGTAGTGTGATGGTGTCTGTTTCCCTCTCTCTGTGGGAGTTAGTGTGTCGTTGAGCAGTCTCCATCTCTGCTACCCTCTGACTCACACACACATGCTGTTGACTGTGGTCTAACTGAGTCAAAGCGGAGGGGCCCGTTGCTCCCGTGCTTCCTACTCTCCACCTGCTCCTCCTGCATGAGGCTCCCTCTCTCTCCTTACCCCCACACACAGATGGACAAGGGAAAGGGGCGGATGGAAATCCTAAATCCAAAGATAGCATTGTGATAACTTACTACATGAACCTGATGGAACCATGTGAAAGGTGATATTCTATGGTGCATCTGAAAAGTGCTCTTTCAACAGTGCAATTACTTTTTCAACTCAAAGTTCTACAACGGAACAAATTACTCTAAGTACCAATCATGCTACAGTAGTTAAAAGTTACAGCACATTAATGCTTTTTGATGATATGTCACGGTGTGAATCCAACATATACAGCATCTGACTTCAAAGACCAACCTCATTACCACTGGCTGGGCAGAGTTAATTTTTAATGCTCTCACTTCTCAGTCAGAAGCGCTGGCCTAAAAAAACTGACAACCTAGGAGGATATAGATGTCAAAATCACACTTCCACCTAAATGCCACACTCCAGAATTAAGCTGTTGGCCTATTTGTTTCATGGGGCTAGGGGGACCGGGGTGTCACAGAGCTGGCAGGAGGCAGGGCGGTGACACTGAGTGACAGTCAGGACGATAGGGGCATAGAAGCTCATATGAAGTGTACCATTCTAAAGTATCTCTCTCTCTCTCTCTCATTAATGTCACCTCTCCCGGCTCTTACTGACACCTACCCATGAGCCCCATCTCTTTCCATTTACTGTAACCTGCATCCTCACCCACTGAGCACTGACCGACACCGGACGTCCATGGATGTTGAAAAGTAGTTTCATTTTGTTAGTCTGACCTGGCCTTGATTTTTACATCCACAGACATCTGGACCGGCCTTCATTTGGTCCAAACATAGACATCCATGATTGGTTCAAAAGTTTGGACAGCACAGTACATTGCATTACAGTAGAGCACAGTAGAGTACAGTACAGTAGAGCACAGTACAGTAAAGAATAGTTGAGTATAGTTCAGTAAAGAAAAGTTGAGTATAGTTCAGTACAGTACAGTAAAGAATAGTTCAGTATAGTTCAGTACAGTAAAGAAAAGTTGTGTATAGTTCAGTACAGTACAGTACAGTAAAGAATATTTGAGTATAGTTCAGCAGAGTACAGTAAAGAAAAGTTGAGTATAGTTCAGTACAGTATAGTTAGGGCTGTGGCGGTCACGAAATGTAGTCAGCCGGTGATTGTCAAGCAAATAACTGTTGGTCTCACAATAAATCCATTATTTATCTTAGACAGGTCTAAAGAAGCATGATATGAAGAAAATATAGTCTATTTCAGAAGAACAGAATAGCATACTCTGAGTTGTCCTGATCTGCGCTGCCAAATGGCTGTGGGCTACACTAGTTCATTTAGCAAACAAGATTTGCTTAGAATTCCGTGGCATTATTTTACAGTTGAAGACGGAAGTTTACATACACTTAGGTCGGAGTCATTAAAACTCGTTTTTCAACCACTCCACAAATTTCTTGTTAACAAACTATAGTTTTGGCAAGTCGGTTAGGACATCTACCTTGTGCATGACACAAGTAATTTTTCCAACAATTTTTTACAGACAGATTATTTCACTTATAATTCACTGTATCACAATTCCAGTGGGTCAGAAGTTTACATACACTAAGTTGACTGTGCCTTTGAACAGCTTGGAAAATTCCAGAAAATGATGTCATGGCTTTAGAAGCTTCTGATAGGCTAATTGACATCATTTGAGTCAATTGGAGGTGTACCTGTGGATGTATTTCAAGGCCTACCTTCAAACTCAGTGCCTCTTTGCTTGATATCATGGGAAAATCAAAAGAAATCTGCCAAGACGTCAGAAAATAAATTGTAGACCTCCACAAGTCTGGTTCATCCTTGGGAGCAATTTCCAAATGGCTGAAGGTACCACGTTCATCTGTACAAACAATAGTACGCAAGTATAAACACCATGGGACCACGCAGCCATCATACCCGCTCAGGAAGGAGACGCGTTCTGTCTCCTAGAGATGAATGTACTTTGGTGCGAAAAGTGCCAATCAATCCCAGAACAGCAGCAAAGGACCTTGTGAAGATGCTGGAGGAAACAGGTACAAAGGTATCTATATCCACAGTAAAATCGAGTCCTATATCGACATAACCTGAAAGGCTGCATAGCAAGGAAGAAACCACTGGTCCAAAACCGCCATAAATAAGCCAGACTACGGTTTGCAACTGCACATGGGGACAAAGATCATACTTTTTGGAGAAATGTCCTTTGGTCTGATGAAACAAAAATAGAAGTGTTTGTTTGGAGGAAAAAGGGGAAGGCTTGCAAGCCGAAGAACACCATCCCAACCGTGAAGCACGGGGGTGGCAGCATCATGCTGTGGGGGTGCTTTGCTGCAGGAGGGACTGGTGCACTTCACAAAATAAATGGCATCATGAGGAAGGAAAATTATGTGGATATTGTGACGTCACGAGAGGCTACACAGCTTTCAGCGGGATTGCTCAAGTAGTGCAAGGAGACAAGGTTCAAACAAAACAAGGATTTTATTATAGGTCTTGGGAAATTAACGAAAATATAACAAAATTCTGTTCTCTTGTGGCTCTTTAAGGGTTAACAGTTCAGGGATGTCTCTTCCACATCCAAAATCATAATTTTCACTCGCTCAGATAACTTTTCCCCAGCCTTACTGTAGTCCACGTTGCAGCTAGTGGCCAACCCAGCAAAAAGTCCTTCCAAATGTCTCTCACGTATTTCCACAGGTGCATATATCCAAAGGTGAGTATTTCCCAAAGGTAAGTATCTCCAAATCCTTATATTCCTCATGGAAGTGGACGTGCAGCACTCTTGTCCTCCAGAGAGCCCAGGTTGGAGACTGTGTCTCTTCACCCCCCACACACTCCCTCAGTGTGTCCCTTCCCTTCCAAAAACCTTCAGCTCATCAGCTCCTGATTTGTTTCAGCTGCGTGGGAAGATTGGCCATAGAGGGGTGGAGTTCCCGACCATACCAGCAGATGGAGCCATAGCTGTCTGGGTTTGCAGCCACCTCAGGGGGATGTAACGTCCCTCCAGGACACAGCCTCTCGTGACATCACACATCCCCCTCCTCGGGACCGACGTCCTCGTCGGGGTAAAGGCAGCGAAGAAGGCATCACGCCGGGAGAGGGCGTCCGCATTGCCGTGGTGCTTGCCAGACTGCTCTCTCTTCAACTCCTCCAACTCTAGGACCAGGGACTCAGCCTCCTGTTGTCTCTCCTTGAGTTTCTTACTGAACGCATCAGCCTTGGTTTTAGCAGAGTTTAGCTTCTGTTGAGCAGCTTTCAGTTCCTTCTCTCTCTCTGCCTCCGCATTCTTCATCTTGTTCTCCAACACCTTGTACTTCTCCTCTGCCTTCTTCTGGACCTCCTTACTACTGCGCAGGGTCTCCTCACACTCCTCGATGGTCCAGCGCAGCCTCTCCAGCTCCTCCTGTTGCTTAGGGAAGGAGCTCTGTTGGAGTTTAGCCTGGAGGATATCTAACTCTTCTGTCTTCATGTCTAACTGTTGCTTTAACAAACGATACCTCTCAGCGGTCCCCCTTCAGACCAGACAGTTCTTTGTCCAGATTCTGTAGCTCCGTCTCTGTGTCGGTCTGGGCACCTGCCATCCCTATCAGAGCCCGGGCGGGAGTGAGTAATTCGAAGGATTGCACCGGAGCCTTCCCAGGATGAGTCTTGCCTCTCCGTTTCCGAGGTACTCGGGTTATCCTCTCCTGAGACTCTCTCCAGAGTGGGTAAAAGGCTGGGCAGTCTCGTCCAATTAGGACAGGGACGGGGAGGGAATCAACCACCCCCGCCGTCGTGCGTATGGTTCCCCGTGTGCTGGTCATTGTAAGTTCAGTAATGGGGTATTCTCTGGTGTCCCCATGGACACAGGAAACTGGGAGGACTTTCCCCGGGGTCAGACACGTTGGGCCCACCAAATCCTTACGCACCAGGGTGGCCCGGCTACCAGAATCCAGTAAGGCCTCCACATCATGGTGATTCACAGTTACCGGGCAGGTGGGGGGTCGATCTGGGCCGCCATCTACGACTCCCAAGAGCGAGGCAAAACGGTGTGTGGGTGCTGAGCTGGAGGACTCCGCAGTGGGCATAGGTTCATCGGCTGGTTTCCCACACTGCCAGGAGATATGTCCCATCTCCCCACACCGGTAACACTGTCGAGTTTCCCCCTCCTGGTGTACTCTTCTTGGACCCGCCTGGTTTCTGGCTCCCCCTGGAGCCGGGATAAGTCCTGACGTGGCTGGGTTCGAGACCTTGGGGTCCTTTGGACGGGTTCTTCCCATTTGTGGTGGGGCCGCACTCCTGGGGTCTTTTCGGGAAGCATTCAGCATCTCCGCTGTGGCCTGGTACTTTTCCACAGCTTCCACGGTCAGATCAGCCGTGGTCAAGGCCTGTTGACTGATGACCCGTTTTGCCTCATAAGGCAGGGCGCGTAGGTAACGATCCACCACAACGGCCTCCACCACCGCCGCTGCTGTATTCCTCTGCGGATCCAGCCATTTCCTTGCGATTCGGACAAGTTCATGCATCTGCGCCCGAGGAGGTTGGTCTGGTTGGAAGGTCCAGCTGTGAAAGCGCTGGGCCATACCAAACTTTGTGAGTCCATATCTGCTGAGGATCTCAGACTTCAGGGCATCATAGTCAGTAACCTGGTCAGGGCCCAGGTCCCGGACAGCATTCAGCGATTCCCCGGTTAGAAAGGGGGCTAACAGACCAACCCACTGTTGCTTGGGCCAGGCTTCCCTAGTGGCCGTGGCCTCAAATGCATGCAGGTATGCCTCAATGTCATCGGTAGCTCCCATCTTAGATATAAAGTCACTTGCCTTTATTGGGCGGGTATTTTGGACCACCCTCTGTCTCTGCAACTGCAATTCCTCTGCCTTCAGAAGGTTGGCTTTCTTTTGCTCCTCCAAGAGAGCCACGTTTGCTTGCATCTGGGCGTGCTGGCCAGCAACAAGGGCTTTCAATATGTCCTCCATTTCAGTCGGCGGGGAGCCTACGGCCAACTTGGAAAACTGGGTGATCAAACCTTCGGTATCCTCCTCTGACATGCACTATTAACGCTTGAGCGTGCCCGTATTCTCCACCATCTGTGACGTCACGAGAGGCTACACAGCTTTCAGCGGGATTGCTCAAGTAGTGCAAGGAGACAAGGTTCAAACAAAACAAGGATTTTATTATAGGTCTTGGGAAATTAACGAAAATATAACAAAATTCTGTTCTCTTGTGGCTCTTTAAGGGTTAACAGTTCAGGGATGTCTCTTCCACATCCAAAATCATAATTTTCACTCGCTCAGATAACTTTTCCCCAGCCTTACCGTAGTCCACGTTGCAGCTAGTGGCCAACCCAGCAAAAAAGTCCTTCCAAATGTCTCTCACGTATTTCCACAGGTGCATATATCCAAAGGTGAGTATTTCCCAAAGGTAAGTATCTCCAAATCCTTATATTCCTCATGGAAGTGGACGTGCAGCACTCTTGTCCTCCAGAGAGCCCAGGTTGGAGACTGTGTCTCTTCACCCCCCACACACTCCCTCAGTGTGTCCCTTCCCTTCCAAAAACCTTCAGCTCATCAGCTCCTGATTTGTTTCAGCTGCGTGGGAAGATTGGCCATAGAGGGGTGGAGTTCCCGACCATACCAGCAGATGGAGCCATAGCTGTCTGGGTTTGCAGCCACCTCAGGGGGATGTAACGTCCCTCCAGGACACAGCCTCTCGTGACATCACAATATATTGAAGCAACATCTCAAGACATCAGTCAGGAAGTTAAAGCTTGGTCGCAAATGGGTCTTCCAAATGGACAATGACCTCAAGCATACTTCCAAAGTTGTGGCAAAATGGCTTAAGGACAACAAAGTCAAGGTATTGGAGTGGCCATCACAAAGCCCTGACTTCAATCCTATAGAAAGAACTGAAAGAACTGAAAAAGCGTGTGCGCGCAAGGAGGCCTACAAACCTGACTCAGTTACACCAGCTCTGTCAGGAGGAATGGGCCAAAATTCACCCAACTTATTGTGGGAAGCTTGTGGAAGGCTACCCAAAACGTTTGACCCAAGTTAAACAATTTAAAGGCAATGCTACCAAATACTAATTGAGTGTATGTAAACTTCTGACCCACTGGGAATGTGAAATAAATAATTATCTCTACAATTATTCGGACATTTCACATTCTTAAAATAAAGTGGCGATCCTAACTGACCTAAGACAGGGAATTTCTACAATGATTAAATGTCAGGAATTGTGAAAAACTGAGTTTAAATGTATTTGGCTAAGGTGTATGTAAACTTCCGACTTCAACTGTATATTATTTTATAGTATGAAGAATACAATTGAACAAAGCTGAATAAAATAGAAAGGATTAACAAAGAAACAGGTACTCCTACATGCTTAATTTAGAGTTATTAATGTAACTATAGTTGTTCTACAAATGTTGGGGTATATGTTTTGATTTTTAATACATCTTAAGGCTGCATGATGCAACTCTAATGATAATTTGAAAAAAGTCACTTGAAAGGCATGAGCTCTGCTTTGTTTTTTTGCGCAGGCTGTACACACTTCGTCAGTCTCTCATTTACAATTTGAGAAGCACTTGATAATGCTTCAAATTTCCTGGTGGCATACCCTTTGTGTGGCCATAATGCACCCAAACAAAATCCATGCCTTTTGCAGCCCCTCCCTAAATGCTGCCCGCTCCGAAGCACCTCCCATCTCACTCACACGGCTCTCCATCACGTGATCGGGTCTTTCTCACAGGCTACAAGTGAAGACAGACACATCGCGCGCATGCGCACGTCCTTATCCAATTCCGAGGTGCATACAGTGGGGGAAAAAAGTATTTAGTCAGCCACCAATTGTGCAAGTTCTCCCACTTAAAAAGATGAGAGAGGCCTGTAATTTTCATCATAGACAGCTATGACAGACAAATTGAGAATTTTTTTTCCAGAAAATCACATTGTAGGATTTTTAATGAATTTATTTGCAAATTATGGTGGAAAATAAGTATTTGGTCACCTACAAACAAGCAAGATTTCTGGCTCTCACAGACCTGTAACTTCTTCTTTAAGAGGCTCCTCTGTCCTCCACTCATTACCTGTATTAATGGCACCTGTTTGAACTTGTTTTCAGTATAAAAGACACCTGTCCACAACCTCAAACAGTCACACTCCAAACTCCACTATGGCCAAGACCAAAGAGCTGTCAAAGGACACCAGAAACAAAATTGTAGACCTGCACCAGGCTGGGAAGACTGAATCTGCAATAGGTAAGCAGCTTGGTTTGAAGAAATCAACTGTGGGAGCAATTATTAGGAAATGGAAGACATACAAGACCACTGATAATCTCCCTCGATCTGGGGCTCCACGCAAGATCTCACCCCGTGGGGTCAAAATGATCACAAGAACGGTGAGCAAAAATCCCAGAACCACACGGGGGACCTAGTGAATGACCTGCAGAGAGCTGGGACCAAAGTAACAAAGCCTACCATCAGTGACACACTACGCCGCCAGGGACTCAAATCCTGCAGTGCCAGACGTGTCCCCCTGCTTAAGCCAGTACATGTCCAGGCCCGTCTGAAGTTTGCTAGAGTGCATTTGGATGATCCAGAAGAGGATTGGGGAGAATGTCATATGGTCAGATGAAACCAAAATAGAACTTTTTGGTAAAAACTCAACTCGTCGTGTTTGGAGGACAAAGAATGCGGAGTTGCATCCAAAGAACACCATACCTACTGTGAAGCATGGGGGTGGAAACATCATGCTTTGGGGCTGTCTTTCTGCAAAGGGACCAGGACGACTGATCCGTGTAAAGGAAAGAATGAATGGGGCCATGTATCGTGAGATTTTGAGTGAAAACCTCCTTCCATCAGCAAGGGCATTGAAGATGAAACGTGGCTGGGTCTTTCAGCATGACAATGATCCCAAACATACCGCCCGGGCAACGAAGGAGTGGCTTCGTAAGAAGCATTTCAAGGTCCTGGAGTGGCCTAGCCAGTCTCCAGATCTCAACCCCATAGAAAATCTTTGGAGGGAGTTGAAAGTCTGTGTTGCCCAGCGACAGCCCCAAAACTTCACTGCTCTAGAGGAGATCTGCATGGAGGAATGGGCCAAAATACCAGCAACAGTGTGTGAAAACCTTGTGAAGATTTACAGAAAACGTTTGACCTGTGTCATTGCCAACAAAGGGTATATAACAAAGTATTGAGAAACTTTTGTTATTGACCAAATACTTATTTTCCACCATAATTTGCAAATTAAATCATTAAAAATCCTACAATGTGATTTTCTGGAATTTTTTTTCTCATTTTGTCTGTCATAGTTGACGTGTACCTATGATGAAAATTACAGGCCTCTCTCATCTTTTTAAGTGGGAGAACTTGCACAATGGGTGGCTGACTAAATATTTTTTTCCCCCCACTGTATCATGCACCTGTATCGAAACAGGGGCAGGGGAAAAAATACGTGTCATCCATGCACTTAAATAGCGAATGGAGGACACTTTTCCCCATGGTTTATTTTCATGCCAGCCAGGTAGGCTATACTCCTGTTGTAAATATAAGCAAAGTGCATTATATTAGGAAAGTTGAAAATAAATATAATAGGCCTAGCCTATAGAAAGCTGATCCTCCTCTTTTCAGTAGAGGCCATCACTCTGTTTTCTTGCGCAACTGCATAGCCTATTGAAATGTTGCGCAACATGAGCTCATGGGCTCTCATGAAGTGTTTGATTAGATTTTCGAATTCATTTGCATTGATGTCAGAGTGATTAGCGGGACAATAGAGTGCTGAGTACCAGGCAGTTAGCAAGTTTGGCAGGCTACTAATGACCATCTGCAGCATCAGAGCTTGGAGAAGCCTAATTACCATGACTAAACGGTCACGTGGAATTTGACTGTCTTCATGACTCGTATAATAATATTGCGATATTGTCAAAACGAGTACACTCAAAAATAATATCCCGATATGTAGCTGTATCGATTTTTCCCCCATCACAACTACTGTGCTGTACTTTGATGTCCAAACTTGTGAAACATAGACGTCTATAATTGGTTCAGATTTGGTCCAGTCCAGACCAACCAAATGTAGTTTTGTTTGGTGGCGGAGCTCATTCAAAAAATAGCCAGTGTGTAGAATAATACCCAAATATGTATATTTCTACCTTTGTGTACCTATTTAGGATACATCACCATGAAGATAATGACATTCATATCCATCATTATGCATTTCTGTGTAGTACAGATCAGGGACCCATGATGAAATTCCATTCTGCTACTGGGTATAAATCCACTTCACTTACTTTTCTAAAGCTGAAGTTTCCTGTTGAATACAGGCTATTTGCTGTATAACTGCACTTTGTCGAAATACAAAGAACAAGCTAAAATGTGTCTTTGGTCTTTGAATCGACCGTGTATGAGAGTGGTGTTGTGGGTGTTAAAGGTGACTGTGTTTTAGGTGGCAGCTGTGTTTTTGTTCCTTTATAAACCATGAGACTGTGCAGACAGAGTGCACCACAGACCAAAGAGGAACTTAAACTGGAGGATAAAAGCAGCATAGGAGAACTTCTCTTTTGCAAAAAGAGAAGAGGGTTAACGAACGGAAAACAGGAAAAGACTGCATTGACCTTACTGATTGCTGTCTGTCTGTGTCTTTGTAAATGTTTTTTAATTGAGGCCCTCATTATAAACAGCTACTCTCCATCTCCTCTCTCCTACAGACATTACACCCACGGATCCCAATCTCCTGCTAGCATCTCAGCATCCATTTTGTCTTATCAACTTGTCACCAATCTTGCATACACTCCAAAAGGGTTATTTGGCTGTCCCCATAGGAGAACCATTTTGGGTTCCACGTAGAACCCTCTGTGGAAAGGGTTTTTACATGGAACCCAAAAGGGTTCTATCTGGAACCAAAAGGGTTCTTCAAAGGGTTATCCTATGGGGACAGCCATTGAACTGTTTTAGGTTCTAGATAGCACCTTTTTTTCTAAGAGTGTAGGCACTTCCTTCCTGCCTTCTGAATTTGGTGTGTCTCTTCCTTATTTATTTATTTATTTATTTAAGGACTGTTAAACAATGTCATTATCAAGTCATCTTAAATTCCTCAACCTGATGTTAAAACTGCACATGCAAATTAGGAACTTAAAGTGAGTTAATTATGTGGCCTGTTTTACAGTTAAGAGGTTTGCTCTACTGGGAAGTTCCTGCCTTGAGGGCATCATTATATTGTTGTATTGAATCTGTGATAAGGATCAGACCTATTGAGCTTCTGGACATCAAGGTTAATACTGTACACAAAAGGACTGTTACTTGAAAGTATTATTTATTTGTCTAGCTAATAGAGATTAGAACAAGGTTAGATTGTTCTGTGGCACCTTTTACAAATTTGCCACACTCAAGTCTATCAAGCTGACAGACAACAGCTATGAGGAAGGTATGAACAGTGCAAACTGCATACAATAACCTCATCATTAAGAGTATGACAACCAAATTCAAATAAAAAGTTCATACATTCCACATTACTGCAGCTCCAATATGCAATATGAAACAAATTAATTCATAAAAAACAGAAGTTGTCTCTTGACACAAGAATGTGTAGTACAATACACAGAGAAAAATGTATCTCCCAATTAAGACACTTGAAAAGAAGGCTAAGTAGAGAGTTTTTCAAAATGTCCACTTATTAACACACCCAAATCAAAGTAGCCTACCACTTCATGATCTGCGCGCATAGATAACTTAAAGAACTTACCCATCTCCAACAACCACACACTTGATGGCTTGCATTTTCCAGGCGTTGATTTAACAACTTGTAAATGTACACTTAGTAGGCAAGACAACAATGTAGAATCAGGTACGGTACAGGAAATAAGTTTGCCTATCTTATCTGCCCACCGCCCCGACTCTCGCGTTTACTCTTGCGCTGCGCACTTGAATGCGGCGAAGTTTATCATTGGGTCTACTGAAGGACACCTCTGATAGCAGGAAGTAGGCCTATGTGAAACTGTGATATTAATGTCCTTCAAATTTGATTAACAAAATTCTCAGTGAAGCTTTCAGAAGCTAATATTATGACTCACACTGACATTTAAGCATATCTAGGCTATGACTTCATTGTCCAAGTGCGCACACACTTTTTTCACCTAGGCTGTATGACAGTGTTATGCACTTCCGTTTTATTTTCACTAGATGGTGCCATATATCAAGAAACTGGGCGCAGCGTTTGACAAGTAGCCTATACTCACACAAGTTATATAAACTGGGCTGACAATTAGCCCATACTCACAGAAGTTCTATGTTTTATTGTTGCAGAAATCTGTAAATGAACATGAACAATCTGAAAAGACCGCTTATAGGCCTAACTAAGAAGTAGTCAGTGAATTATATAATTTCAAAAAGTAGTGGATTTATAAAAAACACTTTTGATGCCTAGGGGTGCGCTCGTAAATTCACTCTTGCCATCTATTCTGATTTCAGAGCACTCTCGTCTGAGTGTGCAGTAGTGCAGAATAACTGATTAATTTAATAACTGATGAATTTACGAACATGCAATACCCGTTGAATATGACCGGTGTCAGTAAACGTCTGCAAAAAAATGTAATTAAATTGTTGCCAGCAGCACAGTTACAGTCACGAACGTTCTATTTAACATGAAAACAGCCTAACCAGCTCTGCTAGGGCAAGTAAAATGGTCAGAGTGAGGTGTTCTCTCATTTGAGGTCAGAACGCTCGTATCAACCCTACTTCTCGGCCAGAGCGTCCAGTGCTCTGAACGCTCCGAGAGCGAAACGCTCTGAATTTACAAACTGACAATCTGACAACGCTCTGAATTCTGGCACGCCAGAGTGAATTTACGAACGCGCTCACGGTTTGAGCTGCGCAACTCTGGGCATGGTACTTGACTTGAGACGTCACAAGTGGCTTCCACTCATTTACATTACATTTTAGTCATTTAGCAGACGCTCTTATCCAGAGCGACTTACAGTTCCTGCCTGAAGCACTCTTCCCATCTACTGTACATGTCTACATGAGTCTTGTCAGAACTTAATGACTCTCTCATGACCTCATACATCTATTTATGAAGGTAAGCAATTGGTTGATCTATTAGTCTCCCCAGAGTTTCAATCTGTGGTTGTTTGAGTTCAGCACAAGTGATTTTCAAATGACTTAAGTTCACTAATGTTGGCTACATATTTACACTGACCGCTGAATAATTCTGGATATTGTGCATTAGATCTATCTCGAACTGGTATCACCTGTCAATACACACACACACACACACACACACACACACACACACACACACACACACACACACACAGCGCAAACGCACGCACGCACACACGCACGCACACGCACACACGCACACACACACCTTCTTTACTTGTATATGTTATTTGTTTTTCAGTAACAGCACTGACTTTAGGTGGCCAGGTCATTATGTTTTGAGGATGGTATTGGCAGTGTAGCTTATGCCTTTCTTGCAGTAGGCTACAGTACTTCAACACTGACACGTTTCCTGTACAGCCACAGTCTCTCTCCAACACCTCCAACATGGGCAGCCAAAGAAAAGACAGCTTCCTCTGGGGAAAAGGTAAGGTTTTTACGTTTTACAGTCCATTTTGCAATTTAACATCCCAAATTAGGCTATAGTAGCTGGGGATTAACACAATGAACAACACATTAGTGTCTTTCTGTATGATGATGAAGTTTTGAAGTGTCAGTAGACAATGGGGTGTTGAGCTGTTGCTGTGAATAGCTTACTTGAGAAATGAAATTGAAACACACTAATAAGAAAGTGTAATGATATAGTACCTGTCTTCACAATAGATACCCACTACAGTCTACAGTGAATATTGTGCTTTCAGTCTCTTTACCATGACCTACATACACTGTGTTATAAAGTCAGCAGTGTTCAATGGATACAAGTGGTTTGTTTTGATCACTTTTACCACAGTGATGAATGTTATTCAGTTTATTATAGCACCACCTGACTTTATAGAGACATATTGTTGTCATATAGCCTTCATATACCTTAAGTTCTCATTACTGACTATCGAGTATCGTTCAGAGGTGTTGCTCACGGTATAGTGTTCACACATCTAATTGTCATGGTAGATGGAGTTTGGCAATGTTGTATTATCTAGTTAATGTTGTATTGTCTTGTTATAATGTTGTATTGTCTTGTTATAATGTTGTATTGTCTAGTTATAATGTTGTAATGTGTAGTTATAATGTTGTATTGTGTAGTTATAATGTTGTAATGTGTAGTTATAATGTTGTATTGTCTTGTTATAATGTTGTATTGTTTAGTTATAACCTGAAAAGGGAGTAATGAATATGTATTTTAGGTGTGTCTATAACCCTCATCTAAAAACGGTGAGAAGCTGTTATGAGGGCAAGACTAGAGCAGATCAGCTACTAATGGACATTACTGGTGCTCATTCTGTAGAAAGAGAAGTTCAGCAGTTATATTTAGCTAGTGCTGAGAAGTGCAGTAGGTTGAGTTATGCTAGGGTTGGTGTGAGGGTGGTTGTCAAGGCACATTTCTGACACATTTGACATTTTCAGTGTATACAGGAAGATGTCTCAATTAGTGGTTTTGTCGGACTGCTTCATTTATGCATTTGATGATAATGATGTTTTCATCTGTGTGTTTATGTTTGTGTGTATAATCTATTCTACAGCTTCCACAATGCTTAGCTCAGTGGAGAGGCAGGAGATAGACACCATGACGTTTCACAAGAGTGACCTATTAGATGACATTCAGGTACAGTAAATCATGCTCTCAACCATTGCTCTTTATGTACAGTCAAAATGCTTTATGAAACTGCATTTTGCCAGAATAAAACTAACTGTATTGTGACATTACCTACAACAGCTATTACATTCACAAAGCCTCCCTCAAAAGTTATGACATCTCAGAAAGGTCCAGTTTTATGAATAGACTGACCCTGCACCTCTGTAGTGTATGTGCCAAGGGCTTGAGTCACCTATGGTTAAAATACTATATATTACCATCTCATCCCTTTGACATCATTTCCCCTTGTGTAGAAGCTGAGGTTGGAGATTGACAGCGTCATGACGGAAATCCACAACATTGAGGCAGACGAGGAGAAGTAAGTTAGAGCTTGCACAATGGCTCATTCAGATAGGTTACCATTGACCAGTAGGCCTCTTCCTGTGTGGGAGAGTTAGCTACAGTAACACTTTGCAGTGTGTGGTAGCTTCTTTTGAATCTATCACAGCCCAAACACCAGATCAACAATACTCCCAGACATCCATCTTGACAAAGAGGCTCCTCCCACATCTCTGATGTCCTATCCCTCCATAACTCAAACTAGGCATAGCCGCGGGAAGTAGTGGTGCAGAGGGTGCTGCACCCCCCCCCCTGCTGTGGTCACCTCCTCATCCTCATAAGTGGCATCTGGGGGCGTTGTCCTACAGAACAAGAACAGATTCTGCCCCCCATCTGTAAGGCCCCTCTGTATATGTGTGTTTCCTGTTTCTTCACTAGCAGCTACAGGAATGTGGTAAACCTCTTAAATGTCAGCAGCATGAAACACTGTGACATGTTCCTGGCTGGACAACCCCAGCTGCCTTCACTCTCACTGTGTGTCATCTCTGATACAGTGGACACATACTGTAGCTAGTATAACGCTTATGGGTAAAAGTGTTGTCATTAACCTTTTTCAATCTTTCTTCTGTTTTGTCTTTGTATCTCTTCAGCAAAAATGTTGTGAGAAACAAGAGGTTCTTATGTGGGAAAAAGAAATTCAACATGGACCCTAAAAAGGTGAGCTCATGTCAGGCACTGTAATTAGGGCCCTTAGTTTTTCCTGGTTCTCTGGTTAGGACAAAGTCAGGTCCCTACACATAACATAAACTGTATATAACATTACTCAATATGGAATACACTAAACACAAATACATACTGATCAGATATGTCCCGAAATGTGAAGTGCTTCAATTCTAGAATTAAAGTAGTAGAGATGTGTATAGTTATCACCTCTACTGACGGAGGCTTGCCACAGCTAGAAGGTCAAAGAGTTAACTGCAAGATGACAGAACAAATAATCTGACACAATAAATGAACGAATGTTGAGCGAGTGATGTGACTTATGTGCAGAAGTGCAAGCTGTGCGGGGGCAGCGAAAGGGGGAGAGAACGAGAGAGAGAACCACATCCTGTTCCGTGAAGAGGAGCAGAGGCGCACGCTCCTGCTCAAACCACAAACACTCCTCCTTTCCTCTCATCTGAAGAGAGGTCAAACCCATAATATAAAGTCCCCCTGGCCTGTATGACCACCCTGGAGAAAAGCCTGTGTTTGCGTGTGTGCAGAGGCAAGAGATCCAGTCAAGCAGATCATGGGTTTCTTTAGCTGGAAGCTCTGCATTGTTTAGATATAAGAAGATATATTGCTTCCAGTGGCTCTCTCTGAATGTCAGACAATGCATACAGAATGTTCATATGTGCATGACCACTACTGCACATCACAGTGCTTTGGACCACATTATGAGTTCTGCTATTTTTTATTTTAAGTATACGTCAATGCATTCATATCTTCCAAATTCATACATGTGTTCATTGACTTGTCATGGCCTCTTCCCCCAGGGTATTCTGTACCTGGTTGACAATGACCTGTTGGAGTGGACAGCAGAGGCAGTGGCTGAGTTCCTGTACAAAGAGGAAGGACTGAACAAGACAGCCATAGGGAACTTCCTGGGAGAGAGGTACACAATGCTTCTTAACATGACCAAGATAATGATGGCTTTGTTGATGGGGATAATGATGACTATCATAACCAGTCATTATCTCAATCATCTCCATCTCACTGATTTGCCTCTTGTTTGTGTTCATGCAGGGAGGAAATGCACCTTCAAACTCTGAAAGCCTTTGTAGAACTTCATGAGTTCTCCGACCTGAATCTGGTGCAGGCACTGAGGTTAGTTCTGCACTACACTGGTACATCTCTTACACTCATACATGAACATATTCTCATTATTAGCCTTTGAAAGATATTCATTTCCAGAGTAAATCCTGTCTGATCCCTGTCTGTTCCCTGGCTCATCCCTGTAGGCAGTTCCTGTGGAGCTTCCGTCTCCCTGGAGAAGCCCAGAAGATTGATAGGATGATGGAGGCATTCGCTACACGCTACTGTGACTGTAATGCAGGGGTCTTCCAGTCAACAGGTACTGTACAGTACTGTACTGCACAGGCACCAGCCTCCTCTACCATGCTGCTGACTACCTACACTGACAGATCAGCAAGACAGATGGGGAGGGGGTTGAGGAGTACATTTTGAGGCATATTCAAATCATTTCTCAAAAGTGAGGCTGATTAAGGATGCAAATAAATATCATTGACCCAACAGTAATAAAATGTGTGGGTGTTTCAAACAGACACCTGCTACATCCTGTCCTTTGCCGTCATCATGCTGAACACCAGTCTCCATAACCCCAACGTGAAGGACAAGCCCACTCTGGAGCGCTTCTTCAGTATGAACAGAGGCATCAACAACGGGGGTGACCTGCCCAACGACCTGCTCATGGTGAGGCCTCAGGGGTCAGAGGTCAGGAGTTAACTCCACTCTCAGAATGTGACCCCTATTTGGTTGTTATTGTCTGTAGCTGTAGTTAACTCTCATATACTACCTCATTAAATCCAGAAACTCTATGAGAGCATTCGGAACGAGCCATTCAAAATCCCAGAGGATGATGGGAACGACCTCACACACACCTTCTTCAACCCGGACAGAGAGGGTTGGCTGCTCAAAATGGGTGAGATGATTAGCAATATCACTAGCTGAGAGAATTGTCTTATCATTGTGCCATTACCAAGCATTAAAAATAAGCTTACCACTGTAAGGTTCTGTATTTATTTTATTAGTTCACCTTGTGTTCTTGAACGTAGCGCTGTTTCTTTGTGTTCTTGAACGTAGCCCTGTCTTTCATTTTTGTTCATTGATTTCACCTGTGTTAGTTACTCACCTGGTCTCATCAGCTCCTTATTTAGTTCAGTTCTTTCTGTTTGTGCCTTGTGAGGTATTGTTAGTTTTGTACTAAGCCTTTTCCTAGCTCGTTTGTGAGAACCAGTTTTAGCCTTCAGTCCTAGTTTTGTTTCACCTGCCTGTTTGCCTATCTGTGTATGACCATTGCCTGCCTGTGACCACGATTCCTGCCTTCTGCGAAGGCGACCCCACTAACTTCGCCACCGACAAGAGCAGGGTGGATTTTGTTGTGTCTCTACTCACAGGCAAAGCCCTGGATTGGGCCACCGACATATGGACTGCCAACAGCACAGAACTCGGATCCGAGACCCATTTCCACACCCTCTTCAAAGAGGTTTTCGATCACTCTCCATCCGGTCGTCCTATAGGTGACCTCCTCATAGACCTTCAACAAGGACGCAATTCAGATGCCGTGTATGCCCCCGAGTTCCGCACCATGGCTGCAGGGAGTGGATGGAGTGAGGCTGCTTTACTTACCGTCTACTGAAGAGGGCTCAACAGGGAACTTCAGGCGGAGCTGGCCTGTAGAGGTGACCTTCAGGATTTAAATCAATACATTCGTATGTCCATCTCCATCAACCACCTCATTGCCAACCGCCGAAGAACTCTGCCACCCAGGAACCCGAAACCTTCTCTTTCCATGATTCCGTCATCCCGCCCGAGTCTTCCAGAGCCCTTGCAGTTGGGTCATGCTCCTCTCCCGTGTATTGAACATCAAAGGCAGATCCAAGAAGGGCTCTGCCTATACTGTGGAGGGAAAGATCATCTACTCAGCCATTGCCCTGTTCGCCCCCCACGGAGAGATAAGGGTCCCACTGCTGCCATGCAGGTAAGCGGATCCGTATTTCTAAATATCTCCCAGAAGCAATTCTCCATCCCAGTATTGATAACCGTGAAGGGGGTTACGAAGTACGTAGAGGGCTTGCTAGATTCGGGAGCAGCAGGTAGTTTTATCGATCACCAGCTAGTACAAGAGCTTGACATTGATCTTACACCTGTCACCCCTCCTTTAAGGATTAACACCCTGGATGGGCAGCCATTGGGCACGGGCTTCATTACGCACCTGACACAGAGCGTTACCCTCCAGATTGGAGTCTTCCACACCGAAACCATTCAACTCATGGAACTCTCATCCCCCAAACAGCCACTCATCCTCGGACATCCCTGGCTTTGTCGTCACGGCCCTGCCATCTCGTGGCGACAAGGTGAACTACTGTCCTGGTCTTCTACATGCTTCACCAGTTGTCTCAACCTACCCTGCAGAGCCACCACCATTGAGGACTCTGCCTCTGCAGTGCCACCCACCATACCATCTGAATACGTCCAGTACAGCAATGTCTTCAGCAAAATCAAGGCTTCCACTCCGCCACCACATCGCCCAGGGGACTGTGCTATTGACTTACTCCCTGGAGTGTCCCCACCAAAGGGCCGTGTTTACCCCCATATATCCCGGAAAATTAGGCAATGGAGGACTACATTGATGAATTACACGAAAATGGTTTAATTCGTCCTTATTTTCCGGCTGCGTCCAGCTTCTTCTTCGTTGGAAAAAAGGACGGTGGTCTTCGTCCATGTATTGATTACCATTCCCTGAATGACGTTACGGTCAAGAACTGTTTCCCTCTTCCTCTGATCCCAGCGACCCTTGAACAAGTGGGCCACGCCAACATCTATTCAAAACTCGACCTGCAGAGTGCTTATAACCTTGTCCGTATACGTGAAGGCGACGAATGGAAGACAGCCTTTATCACCGCACGAGGGCACTACGAATACCTGGTCATGCCCTACGGCCTTACTAACACCCCCAACGTCTTCCAATCCTTTATGAACAAGGTTTTCCAGGATATGATCAACCGCTTTCTCATCGTCTACATTGATGACATCCTGATTTACTCCCTCTCCCTGAAGGAACACATACAGCATGTACAAAGGGTTCTTCAACGGCTCCTTGACCATAACCTTTATGTGAAGACTGAAAAGAGCACCTTCCATGTAACCTCAGTAAACTTCCTCGGTTTCGCACTGACACCTGGAGGGGTCAGCATGGATGAGAACAAAGTCACCACCGTCAGTAACTGGCCCAAACCCACCACCGTTAAGGAACTCCATCGTTTCATTGGGTTCTCCAACTTCTATCGCCGGTTCATTCGGAACTTCAGTTCTGTTACCGCTCCCCTCACTGCCCTTACCAGCCAAAAGACCCGGACCCTTCAATGGACTGATACCGCACTGACTGCTTTCAACACCTTGAAACGCCTCTTCACCTCAGCTCCTGTCCTTCGCCAACCTGATCCGACCCTTCCTTTCACCCTGGAGGTGGATACCTCCGAAGTAGGAGTAGGAGCCATACTCTCTCAGCGGGTGGGAACACCTCCAAAATCACATCCTTGTGCCTTCTTCTCCAGGAAGTTATCCCCCGCTGAGAGGAATTACGATGTGGGGAACAGAACTCCTCGCCATCAAGCTGGCCCTCGAGGAGTGGCACCACTGGTTGGAGGGCGCACAACATCCCTTTCTCGTCCTAACAGATCATCGTACTCTGGAATATATCAGAGGGGCCAAGAGGTTAAACTCCAGATCGCTGGGCTCTCTTCTTCACACGCTTCCATTTTCATGTTACTTACAAAGAAAAACGTAAAAGCTGATGCTCTTTCCTGACAGTTTGACCTTCCGACCAGTAACTCAGACCCTACACCCATTCTTCCTTCCTCTTGCATTATGGGACCGATACAGTGGGAGGTGCACTCTGACATACAAGAAGCCCTAACCTCAGACCTGGCTCCTGCTGAGACACCAGCTGGGAAGAGTTACGTACCAGCAGCTGTTAGACCCCAACTGATGCAATGGTGTCACACGTCCTTGGGGTCAGGACATCCGGGCATTACACAAACCACCGAACTTCTAGCCCGTAAGTTCTGGTGATCCTCACTGACATCCGACATCAGGGATTACGTACTCTCCTGTCCAGTCTGCACCCAAACCAAAAGCCCTTCCGGTAAGCTTCAACCTTTGCCAGGACATCGTCTCTGACCGAATACGCTCAGAACTCACTCATGCATTCATTCCTCCGCCTTACTCCGTTTCAGTGTGTCCTTGGTTACCAACCCCCCATGTTTCCCTGGGAGGCGGAGCCTGGTACTGTCCCAGCTGTCAACGACTGGTTTCGGCGTAGTGAGCGGGTATGGGAGACCGCTCACCGGCATCTGCAGGAAGCCTCTAATATCCAGAAACGCTTTGCCGACAGACGCCGCCGACCTACGCCACTCTTTCACCCCGGACAGCGTGTGGCTCTCTACCAGAGACATCTGGCTCCGCCTCCCCTGCAAAAAGTTCTGTCCTCGCTTCATAACCCATCGCATCAACCCTGTCACGTACCGCCTCCAGTTACCCCGTCCGTATAAAATCTCCTCGTCCTTCCATGTGTCTCTGTTTAAAACCGGTCACTTACAGTCCTCTTCATCCACCTGTCTCAACCCGCAGTGCGCCCCCACCGTTGGACGCCTTAGAGGTTGCATCCACTATCTAGTGGACTGGGAAGGTTATGGGCCTGAAGACCGGTCCTGGGTCCCCGACCAGGACCTCCTCGACCCAGAGATGATTCAGGCATTCCACTGTAACCGTCCGGATCGTCCCACTCTGTAAGGTTCTGTATTTATTTTCTTAGTTCACCTTGGGTTCTTGAACGTAGCCCTGTTTCTTTGTGTTCTTGAACGTAGCCCTGTCTTTCATTTTTGTTCATTGATTTCACCTGTGTTAGTTACTCACCTGGTCTCATCAGCTCCTTATTTAGTTCAGTTCTGTCTGTTTGTGCCTTGTGAGGTATTGTTCGTTTTGACTCTACTAAGCCTTTTCCTACCTCGTGTGTGAGAACCATTAGCCTTCAGTCCTAGTTTTGTTTCACCTGCCTGTTTGCCTACCTGTGTATGACCATTGCCTGCCTGTGACCAACGATTCCTGCCTTTTGCGAAGGCGTAATAAACACCTGCCGCGCTCTGCACGTGAATGTACACCTTTTTCTCCCTGAGTATTCATTACAACCACACAATGATCTGATTTCCTTTATGGAGCGTGTTGGATGTAGAATTTTCTGATGAAACTTCATTTGTGTAATGAAATGTTAACTTTTCCTCTCTGCAGGAGGAAGGGTGAAAACATGGAAGAGGCGGTGGTTTATTTTGACAGACAGCTGTCTGTACTACTTTGTGTATACCACAGTGAGTATGCTATACCCCCAACTTTGTCATAGAGTTTTCCAGTAATGGAATTTAGGATAAAAGATGGTAGTAGTTACTGCTAAATTATAGTCCTTGACCAAACCATCTCTCCTCCTCCCACAGGATAAAGACCCCATAGGGATCATTCCCCTTGAGAACCTCTGTGTAAGAGAGATAGAAGACTCAATCAAACAGGTACTGTGTATTCCACTGACTGCATATTTCTTTCTAAGGTTTATGGCAGTGCCACCTGTTCTATGATGTTTCAGTCTCATAGCTACTCTCTTAGCTGTCACGGCACTGTATGACTCATAGCATCAGTTCTGTATGAGGAAGGATGGGTTTAACTGGAAGATTAGGAGTAATTAGACCAATACACTATGGGATCATTTCTTTTTTGGAAAAAAGTTATTACAAGTAATTTGGCTTGGGTGTGTGTTTTGTGAACATTTGTATGCATGTGTGTGCTTCTTTGTGAGCAGAATTGTCTAGAGATCTACAACCCCAGAGGGCAGAAGATCAAGGCGTGCAAGACAGAGAACGGAGGCAGGGTGGTGGAGGGGAAACACCAGTCCTACAGGATGAGTGCAGCCACAGCAGATGAGAGAGATGACTGGATAGGCTCCATCAGGTCAGATACCTCAACCCAGGCTTAACACATACCTGTATTACACATATACACTTCACAAATGACTTGGCTTGTAATGCTGGCACCAGGCCACAACTGGCAATCAATGGGATAAAGTGAACTTGATGATGATGATGATTTGGACACTTATTTTTCTGTCTTTCCCTCAGAGCAAGTATCACCAAGGACCCCTTCTACGACCTGGTGTCATTGCGCAAGAGGAAAGTCATCAACAACAATGCTTCACAGGACTGAGACATCAGACATGATATAAAGCATCACAGGAAATGAGTCCGGTAATGATCTGTAGAGGTCTGTCTCCGTAACAGCCAGTTTGTTGAAATGATGGACTGGTCCAAGTAAATTGACATGGAGTTTAAGATTACAATGCTGTACAGTACAGCATTAGTGCAATACTGTAACTCAGACATGTTACCCAAAATGAAAAAATAGAATTGTGATCTGTGTGTGGTTTACAGCTGTCAAACCAGAAACTCCCCATACCTCATACTGTAGGTCAAATTTAATGGTTCAAATTAGAGTCGCTCAGTCTGTTAAATTACTAGTAATTTAGAAAGTTATTTCTGTCATTATTTCTTAGAAATAAGAAGTTAGAAGCATGTGAGAGCGAATCAGTTGTACTGAAAAGGAGTTGCAAACCAAAATAAGTGTGTAGCACTGTAAGAATAATGCATAATTCTATAAGGACAGATTTGAACATATAATTTATAACGCAAAGTTAATAAAATGTTTTATATAGTTGTTTCTGTACAGTAAGCATAGAACAAAGGGAACATCACGTAAACATTACGGAAATGCAGCACCTTTTCACCTTGCATCAGGCTCAGCAATTTCAGTTCCTAGAAAACCTCTGCACTACTAGCCATTTCCTCTCACAAGGGTATAGAATTAGTGTTACGTGGACACAACTTCAACACTGATTCAGTGTTGTGACGTTATTTCATTGTCTTAAATGCATTGTATTAATATTTTTAGAAATATGTACAGATTTATTTTTCAACTCATAACATACGTATTTTGTAAATACTGTATTATAATAGAAAGTTATTTTGCACATTGCCTTTTAAGCACAGACAGTGATAATACAAATGTCTGTATACATGCCTTAATAATGTTGAATGAATAATAAATAATACATACATATTCTATTCAAATGTGTGTACTTCTTTCACAACAGATGACAGATTATAATGATCAAACGGACCTAAAAAGTGGGCCTAAAGACCTTTCTCTTTAGCAAGGCTTTATATTGATAGCGGTGCTCCTTGGTGTCCTTGTTCCTTTGTAGCGTCAGCTGTGTTCTTTATCAGTTTCCGTCTAGTATATTTTTTATTATGCACTTTGAGATTATTCTGTGTAATGAAAAGCGCTTTACAAATGTAATACAGTGCCTTAAATAATAATATCATACAGATCTTAGCTATATACTGAACAATAATATAAACGCAATATGTAAAATGTTGGTCGCATGTTTAATGAGCTGAAATAAAAGATCCCTGAAAAGTTCAAAATGTTCTCTAATTGTTTTGGTACAAATGTGTTTACATCCCTGTTAGTGAGCGTTTTCTTCTTTGCCAAGATAATCCATCCACCTGACAGGTGGGGCATATCAAGAAGCTGCATAAACAGCATGATCATTACACAGGTGCACCTTGTGCTGGGGACAATAAAAGGCCACTCTAAAATGTGCAGTTTTGTCACAACACAATGCCATAGATGTCTCAAGTTTTGAGGGAGCGTGCAATTGGCATGCTGACTGCAGGAATGTCCACCAGAGCTGTTGCCAGATAATTTAATGCTCTTTTCTCTACCATAATATGACGAGGTGTGAAAGAAGGAGTCAGGCGCAGGAGGTAAAATACCGAAGTCCAGAGTTTAATCTGTTTGCATAAATCAAATGCCCCAAGCGTCAAACGAAACTGTACAAGGGAAAACATCCACCTTGGCAATAACACAGTGAAATGTAGCTCAACCGAGCTACAAGCTCTCACAACAAAACAATCACTCACAAAGACAAGGGGAACAGAGGGAACACGTATACACATACTAATTAGGGGAATGAGCACCAGGTGAGTGTGATTGACAAGACATGACAAGTGGGGTGATGAGAATGGGATCGGCAGTAGCTAGTACTCCGGTGACGACGAACGCCGAAGCCTGCCCGAACCAGGGGTGGGGGCAGCCTCGGCGGAAGTCATGACAGTACCCCCCCCCACGACGCGCGGCTCCAGCAGTGCGTCGACCCCGGCCTCGGGGACGGCCAGGAGGACGCGGAGCAGGGCGAGTCGGATAGCGACGGTGGAAATCCCTCAACAGGGAGGGATCGAGGATGTCCCGCCTTGGGACCCAGCACCGTTCCTCCGGACCGTACCCCTCCCACTCCATGAGATACTGAAGGCCCCTCACCCGACGCCTCAAATCCAGGATGGAACGGACCGAGTACGCCGGTGCCCCCTCAATGTCCAGAGGAGGTGGAGGAACCTCCCGTGGACCAGCTACCACCGGCCTGAGGAGAGACACATGAAATGAGGGGTTAAGACGGTAATCAGGGGGGAGTAACAACCTGTATGTCACCTCGTTTATTCTCCTCAGGACTTTAAACGGCCCCACAAACTGCGGGCTCATCTTCCGGCAGGGCAGGCGGAGGGGCAGATTCGGTTGAGAGCCAGACCCGATCCCCCGGTACGAACACCGGGGCCTCCCTGCGGTGGCGGTCAGCGTTGGCCTTCTGACAACGCACGGCGCGCTGGAGGCGAACGTGGGCAGCGTCCCAAGTCTCCTCCGCGCGCCGAAACCAGTCATCCACCGCGGGAGCCTCGGTCTGGCTCTGGTGCCACAGTGCCAGGACCGGTTGGTACCCTAAAACACATTGGAAGGGTGTTAGGTTAGTGGAGGAGTGGCGGAGAGAGTTCTGAGCATATTCTGCCCATGGCAGGAACACCGACCACTCCCCCGGCCGGTCCTGACAGTAGGTCCGCAGGAACCTACCCACATCTTGATTCACTCTTTCCATCTGCCCATTGCTCTCGGGGTGAAAACCAGAGGTCAGGCTGACCGAGACCCCCAGACGTTCCATGAACGCCTTCCAGACGCTAGACGTGAACTGGGGACCTCGGTCGGACACTATATCCTCTGGTACCCCGTAGTGCCGGAAGACGTGAGTAAACAGAGCCTCCGCAGTTTGTAGGGCCGTGGGGAGACCGGGCATAGGAAGGAGGCGGCAGGACTTTGAAAAGCGGTCCACAACGACCAGGATCGTGGTGTTACCTTGGGAGGGGGGAAGATCAGTGAGAAAATCAATACTCAGGTGAGACCATGGTCGTTGTGGAACTGGTAAAGGTTGTAGCTTACCCGCTGGGAGGTGCCTAGGTGCCTTACTCTGGGCGCACACTGAGCATGAGGAAACATACACCCTCACGTCCTTAGCCAAGGTAGGCCACCAGTACTTCTCGGTCAGGCAGCGCATTGTACGACCGATACCTGGATGACCAGAGGAGGGTGACATGTGTGCCCAGTAGATCAGACGATCACGGATAAGCGCAGGCACGTACTGCAGCCCAGCTGGACACTGCGGTGGAGATGGCTCTGTGCGTAATGCTATATCAGCGTCCATCGCCCATACTACCGGCGCCACAATGCATGAGGCCGGGAGTATGGGGGTTTTGTCTCTGGGCCTCTCCTCTGTGTCCAGGGCTCTCCCACACAAAGGCAGGAAACGAGGACGGATACCTTCTCCCATCCCGGGGCTCCGGTTTGATGCTGGAGAAATCCAACTCCAGTTGGAGTAGGAATCCCTTACATCGCGCTGCTGTCCCGTCAAACGCCGGTGGCCAGTATATCTGGATCCCTCCAGGGGCTGGGGCGTTGGTGGCTGGATCCGGTTGACCAGCTGGTCTCGATAGATCGGATCCTGTCCTCTCCAGGCGTTCTACCACCTTTAGAACCCGATCCATCGCTTCCCCCAAGCTGGCCAACATCGAGGAATGCTCCTGGACCCTTGCCACAACTCCAGGCATGCGGTCTTCTCCTGCTGACTCCATATCAGATCAGGTGAGTGATTCTGTGACGAGGTGTGAAAGAAGGAGTCAGGCGCAAGTGGTAAAATACCAAAGTCCAGAGTTTAATCCGTTTGCATAAATCAAACGCCCCAAGCGTCAAATGAAACTGTATAAGGGAAAACATCCACCTTGGCAATAACACAGTGAAATGTAGCTCAACCGAGCTACACGCTCTCACAACAAAACAATTAACTCACAAAGACAAGGGGAACAGAGGGAACACTTATACACATACTAATTAGGGGAATGAGCACCAGGTGTGTGTGATTGACAAGACATGACAAGTGGAGTGATGAGAATGGGATCGGCAGTAGCTAGTACTCCGGTGACGACGAACACCGAAGCCTGCCCGAACCAGGAAGGGGGGCAGCCTTGGCGGAAGTCGACTCCAACGTCGTTTTAGAGAATTTGGCAGTACGTCTAACCGGCCTCACAACTGCCGACCACGTGTAACCACGGCAGCCCAGGACCTCCACAACCAGCTTCTTCACCTGCGGGATCGTCTGACACCAGCCACCTGGACAGCTGATGAAACTGTTGGTTTCTGACAGTTTGTGCAGAAAGTCTTCGGTTGTGCAAACCATCTCAGGGAAGCTCATCTGCGTGCTCGTCATCCTCACCAGGGTCTTGACCTGACTGCAGTTTGGCGTCATAACCGACTTCAGTGGGCAAATGCTCAACTTCGATGGCCACTGGCATGCTGGAGAAGTGTGCTCTTCACGGATGAATCCTGGTTTCAAATGTACCGGGCAGATGGCTGACAGCGTGTATGGTGTCATGTGGACAAGCGGTTTGCTGATGTCATCGTTGTGAACAGAGTGCCCCATGGTGGCGGTGGGCTTATGGTATGGGCAGGCATAAACTACAGACAATGAACACAATTGCATTTTATCAATGTCAGTTTGAATGCACAGAGATACTGTGACGATGTCACTATTCCGTCGTGGATGTGGTGGAGGAGTCAAGCGCAGGAAACAGAGGTTTAGTCCAACAAGACTTTTAATAGTCTCAAATACAAGAGAACAAACCCCGACCTCGAAAACACGAAGTGGCGAGGGAAAATTACGCACACGCGTAAAACACTAAACATGGAAAAATGACACGGAAAACAAACACGTATCATAGAAACAGTGGCAACAGAATAACAACACACAAATACCCTAGATCACAACACGGAACTTATAAGACACGTAATCAACTCCCAAACAGACACAGGTGTGACAGACAGACAAAAGCAATCAAACTCAGAAACATAGAGCGGTGGCAGCTAGTACTCCGGGGACGGCGAACGCCGAAAGCCTGCCCGAACCAGGAGGAGGAGCAGCCTCGGCCGAAACCGTGACAGTACCCCCCCTTGACCGCGGCTCCAGCCGCGCGCTTCGACCCGGCCTCGGGGGCGGCCAGGAGGACGCGGACCCGGGCGCGTGGGATGCCCATGGTGAAACTCAGTCAGGAGGGATGGATCGAGTATGTCCCTCCTGGGCACCCAGCACCGTTCCTCCCGACCGTACCCTCCCACTCCACGAGATACTGGAGACCACTCCTCCGGCGCCTCGAGTCCAAGATGGTCCGGACCCTGTACGCCGGGGCCCTCGATGTCCAAAGGGGGGCGGAGGGGTCTCACCTATCTCATCTTCTTGGAGTGGGCCAGCTACCACCGGCCTGAGAAGAGACACATGGAACGAGGGGTTAATATTTTTATACTCAATTGGCAGTTGTAACCTGTAACACACCTCGTTCAATCTTCTCAGGACTTTGAAGGGCCCCACAAACCGCCCGACCCAGCTTCCGGCAGGGCAGGCGGAGGGGCAGGTTTCGAGTCGAGAGCCAGACTCGATCTCCCGGTGCGTACACCGGTCCCTCACTGCGGTGGCGATCGGCGCTCGCCTTTTGTTGACGGATGGCACGCTGCAGATGGACATGGGCAGCGTCCCACGTCTCTTCCGAGCGCCGAATCCACTGCGTCCACCGCAGGGGCTTCGATCTGGCTCTCGTGCCACGGTGCCAGGACCAGCTGATAACCTAAAACACACTGGAAAGGTGTTAAGTTGGTGGAGGAGTGGCGGAGAGAGTTCTGGGCCATCTCTGCCCAGGGGATGAACCTCGACCACTCCTCCGGCCGGTCCCGGCAATAGGACCTCAAAAACCTACCCACATCCTGGTTGACATGTTCCACCTGCCCATTACTCTCTGGGTGGTACCCCGAGGTAAGACTTACCGAGACCCCCAACCGTTCCATGAACGCTCCCCAAACTCTGGAAGTGAACTGGGGACCTCGGTCAGACACAATATCCTCGGGGACCCCATAGTGCCGGAACACATGGGTAAAGAGGGCCTCAGCGGTTTGTAGGGCAGTAGGGAGACCCGGCATGGGAAGGAGACGACAGGCCTTGGAAAACCGATCCACAACGACCAATATGGTGGTATTCCGCTGGGAGGGGGGTAGGTCAGTTACGAAATCCACCGATAGGTGGGACCATGGTCGTTGTGGAACGGGCAGGGGATGTAGCTTACCCCTGGGCAAATGTCTAGGCGCCTTACACTGGGCACACACCGAGCAGGAGGAGACATAAACCCTCACATCCCTAGCTAACGTTGGCCACCAGTATTTCATGCTAAGACAGTGCAGTCCGGCCAATACCTGGATGTCCAGAGGAGGGTGATGTATGAGCCCAATAAATAAGACGATCACGGACCTCGGGCGGAACGTACGTCCGCCCCACAGGGACACTTTCGGGGGGAGTAGGGTCGGTACGCAGTGCCCGCTCGATTTCCGTATCGACCTCCCATACTACCGGAGCCACCAAACAAGATTCCGGCAATATGGAAGTAGGCTCGTTGGACCTCTCCTCCGTGTCATACCGCCGGGACAGGGCGTCTGCCTTACCATTCTGGGACCCTGGGATGTATGTGATCTTAAAAACAAACCGGGTTAGGAACATATTCCACCTAGCCTGACGAGGGTTCAATCTCCTAGCTGCCCGGATGTACTCCAGGTTACGGTGATCAGTCAGAATGAGGAAAGAGTGTTGAGCCCCCTCAAGCCAATGCCTCCACACCTTTAGGGCTTGGACTACGGCTAACAGCTCCCTGTCCCCAACGTCATAGTTGCGCTCCGCCGAGCTGAGCTTCTTCGAGTAGAAAGCACAGGGGCGGAGTTTAGATGGCGCGCCGGACCGCTGTGACAGGACTGCCCCAATACCGGTCTCGGACGCGTCTACCTCAACCTGGAATGGTAAAGAGGGATCCGGATGCGCCAGCACCGAGCCCGAGGTGAACAGGTTCTTAAGTTTGACAAATGCCCTGTCCGCCTCAGCCGACCACCGTAAACGAACCGGACCCCCCTTTAGCAGGGACGTAATGGGAGCTGCAACCTGTCCAAAACCCCGAATAAACCTCCGGTAGTAATTAGCAAAACCCAAGAACTGCTGCACCTCTTTTACAGTGGTTGGAGTTTGCCAATTACGCACGGCCGATACCCGGTCTACCTCTATCTCCACACCAGACGCGGACAACCGATAACCCAAAAAGGAGACGGACTCCTGGAAGAACAGGCATTTCTCTGCCTTGACATACAAGTCATGCTCCAACAGTCTTCTCAACACTCGGCGCACCTGGGCTACATGCTCGGCTCGAGTAGCAGAGTACACTAGGATGTTGTCGATGTAAACTACTACCCCCTGTCCATGCATGTCCCGGAAAATCTCGTCAACAAAGGATTGGAAGACTGACGGAGCATTCATTAACCCGTATGGCATGACGAGATACTCGTAATGACCCGAGGTGGTGCTAAATGCTGTCTTCCATTCATCCCCCTCTCTAATGCGTACCAGATTGTACGCGCTCCTGAGATCCAACTTAGTGAAGAACCGCGCTCCGCGTAATGATTCCGTCATCGTCGCAATCAGTGGCAGTGGGTAGCTGTATTTAACTGTGATCTGATTGAGACTACGATAATCAATACACGGGCGCAATCCCCCGTCCTTCTTCTTCACAAAGAAGAAACTCGAGGAGACTGGGGAAGTAGAGGACCGTATGTATCCCTGTGCCAAGGACTCGGCTATGTATGTCTCCATAGCCGCTGTCTCCTCTTGAGACAGGGGATACACATGACTCCGTGGAAAAGCCGCTCCTGTTTGGAGATTTATCGCACAGTCCCCCTGTCTATGAGGAGGTAGCCGTGCTGCCCTCGATTTGCTAAACACGAGTGCTAAATCCTCATACTCGGGGGGAATGCGCAGTGCGGGCACTTGGTTCGGACTCTCTACCGAGGTCGCCCCTACGGAAACACCTAGACATCTCCCTACACACTGAGCAGACCACTCCATAAGAGCCCTCTGTTGCCACGCTATGGTAGGATCATGGGTGCTTAACCAGGGAAGGCCCAACACCACGGGGTACGCAGGAGAGTCAATCAGATAAAACTGAATGATCTCCTCATGACCCCCCTGCGTCGTCATCGTCAGTGGTGCTGTGACCTCCCTGATCAGGCCCGACCCCAACGGCCGGCTGTCTAATGCGTGGACAGGAAATGGATTGTCTACCGGCCGAAGGGGAATCCTTAACCTACTACAAAATGCCCGATCAATAAAGTTCCCAGCTGCGCCTGAATCTACTAGCCCCTTATGCTGGGAATGAGGTGCCACCTGTGGAAACCTCACAGGAATACTCATGTGACCAACAGAGAGCTCTGGGTGAGTGGGGCGCCTACTCACCTGAAATGACTCCCCCAGTGCGTGGCCTGTTGTCACCTCTCCCAGGAGACCCTCCCCAGCACCTGGCCGCAGTGTGTCCTCCACGACCGCAGGTGGTGCAGGGATGGCCCCCCTCGGGTTCCCTCTCCTCCTCTCTCTAGCGCCAGCACCCCCTAGCTCCATGGGAATCGGCTCGGGGGTGCTGGAGGGTGAACTGGACGACCCCCCACTCGGGGACGTCCGCGGGTAGCCAGCAGGGTATCCAGACGGATGGAAATGTCTACCAACTGGTCAAACGACAGGTTGGTGTCCCTGCAGGCCAGCTCCCTACGAACGTCCTCTCGTAGACTACACCGGTACTGGTCGATGAGGGCCCTCTCATTCCACCCCGCATCCGCCGCTAGTGTCCGGAACTCCAGTGCGAACTCCTGTGCGCTCCTCTTCCCCTGTCGGAGGTGGAATAGACGCTCTCCCGCCGCTTTCCCCTCAGGGGGATGATCGAAGACAGCCCTGAAGCGGCGGGAGAACTCCGCGTAGGTGATGGTAGCGGCGTCTATTCCCCTCCATTCGGCGTTGGCCCACTCCAACGCCTTGCCGGAGAGACAGGAGATGAGGGCGGAGACGCTCTCGTATCCCGAGGGCGCCCGGGTGTATGGTGGCAAGGTAAAGTTCTACCTGCAGGAGGAATCCCTGACACCCGGCTGCAGAACCGTCATATGCCCTCGGGAGTGAGAGCCGAATGCCACTGGGTTCCGGTACTGAGAGAGGAGGACTGGCCGTTGGTGATGCGATGTTGTAAGGGTCCTTGGCCACCTCAGAGTTCACCAATCGGCGCAGGGCGTTGGACACCTCGTCCATGGCGGTCCCGAGTTGCCGGATCATGGCGTCCTGGAAGTTGATCCGGTCCAGCAGGGATTCGGGTGCCGCCGCTGTTCCTGCTGACTCCATGATGGTGTGTTGTTCTGTCACTATTCCGTCGTGGATGTGGTGGAGGAGTCAAGCGCAGGAAACAGAGGTTTAGTCCAACAAGACTTTTAATAGTCTCAAATACAAGAGAACAAACCCCGACCTCGAAAACACGAAGTGGCGAGGGAAAATTACGCACACGCGTAAAACACTAAACATGGAAAAATGACACGGAAAACAAACACGTATCATAGAAACAGTGGCAACAGAATAACAACACACAAATACCCTAGATCACAACACGGAACTTATAAGACACGTAATCAACTCCCAAACAGACACAGGTGTGACAGACAGACAAAAGCAATCAAACTCAGAAACATAGAGCGGTGGCAGCTAGTACTCCGGGGACGGCGAACGCCGAAGCCTGCCCGAACCAGGAGGAGGAGCAGCCTCGGCCGAAACCGTGACAGACGAGTTCCTGAGGCCCATTGTTGTGCCATTAATCCGCCACCATCACCTCATGTTTCAGCATGATAATGCACGGCCCCATGTCGCAAGGATCTGTACACAATTCTAGGAAGCTGAAAATGTCCCAGTTCTTCCATGGACTGCATATTCACCAGGCATGTCACCCATTGAGCATGAGTTTGGGAGGCTCTGGATCGACGTGTACAACAGCGTGTTCCAGTTCCCGCCAATATCCAGAAACTTCGCACAGAAGAGGAGTAGGACAACATTCCACAGGCCACAATCAACAGCCTGATAAACTCTATGCGAAGGAGATGTGTCATGCTGCGTGAGGCAAATGGTGGTCACACCAGATACTGACTGGTTTTCTGATCCACACCCCTACTTTTTTTTTTTAAGTATCTGTGACCAGCAGATGCATATCTGTATTTCCAGTCATGTGAAGTCCATAGATTAGGGTCTAATGAATTTATTTCAATTGACTGATTTACTTATATGAACTGTAACTCAGTAAAATCTTTGAAATTGTTGCATGTTTCGTTTATATTTTTGGTAAGTGTAAAATCGAATTAAGTACACTATTACACCATTTTAATTATTTAGTGATACACACTTCATCAATCTGATATTGTTCAACACAAATGAGGAAAAATACCTAGATATTAGGAATCCAAGATGGCGAAGTAGTGCAGTTCTGTTTTTGTCGTGTGTCTGTAAATAGCCTGTAAATACCCTGTTTTTTTGTATTTTTCGTACATATTTCCCTATCAGACTTTTCATCCTTCTACAAAATATACTTTCCTGCAACCCGCCTCACTCAATGTGGAACGGATTCTATTATTGACTTACCTTTTATATAGAATCTCCAGTTGAAACTAGCTAGCCAGCTAACTAGCTACTTGCTATTAGCCACAGTTAGCGGTATTTCACCCAGAACATTGGATTTTTTTTCTGCGGGATTAATTTAATCACTGGATATTAATCACCGGATATTCGGCCAGTCTGCACAGCGCGTTATCGACCCAGAACATATCAGTTTTTCTGCCGGAATCACTGAATCACTGGACCTTTAACTCCGGATTCATCGCTACCAGCTAGCTTCAACTAAATGGACGCTGTGGTCTGGCTAATCATCCTGAGCTAGGCCCATCTCCCGGCTATCTACCTCTCTGTCAACCGGACGGGACCTCTTAGTGTTGACACGGAGCCCCGCCGATCCTACACGACTGGTCTGCCGACGAAATCGTCTGATGTGGTTACGACGACGTCGACCACGAAGATTCCATCTGCTAGCCCCGGCCCGCTAGCACACGCTAGCCGTGGCCTCTTACCTGCTAGTGCTTTAGCAGCCTCCGAACTATCCTATTGCTGTTCACCGGACCTTATGATAACTCAGCTATACAGCTGATGTCTGCTGGACTGTTCCTTTTTACGGTACTACATCCTGTTTATGTTTAGCCTCAGCCCAAACATGGTTAGCTTATTGTTGTTTCGGTTATTTCTAATTGTACTATTTCACTGTAGATCCCCCAGCCCAGCTAAACCTGCCTTAGATAGCTCCTTTGTCCCACCCCCCATACACGCAGAGACCGACTCAATTGATGCCTCTAGTGATACTATCTCTTTCATTGTTACCCAACGCTTAGGTTTACCCCCACTTTACTCATATCCTTCCATATCCTTGTCTGTACATAATGCCCTGAATCTTTTCTACAACACCCGGAAATCTGCCCCCTTTATTCTATGTACCCAACGCACTAGAAGACCAGTTCTTAAAGCCTTTAGCCGTATCCCTTATTCTAGTCCTCCTCTGTTCCTCTGGTGATGTAGAGGCTAACCCAGGCCCTGCAGCCCTCAGTATCACTCCTACTCCCCAGGCGCTATCATTTGCTGACTTCTGTAATCGCAAAAGTCTTGGTTTCTTGCACGTAAACATCAGAAGTCTACTTCCTAAGTTTGAGTTATTCACTGCGTTAGCACACTCCGCCAACCCTGATGTTCTAGCAGTGTCTGAATCCTGGCTCAGGAAGGCCACCAAAAATTCTGAAATTTCCATCCCCAACTATAACATTTTCCGTCTAGATGGAACTGCCAAAGGGGGTGGAGTTGCAATCTACTGTAGAGATAGCCTGCAGAGCTCTATCATACTATCCAGGTCTGTGCCCAAACAGTTTGAGCTTCTACTTCTAAAAATCCACCTTTTCAGAAATAAGTCTCTCACTGTTGCCGCTTGCTACAGACCCCCCTCAGCCCCCAGATGTGCCCTGGACACCATATGTGAATTGATTGCCCCCATTTATCCTCAGAGTTCGTACTGCTTGGTGACCTAAATTGGGATATGCTTAATACCCCGGCCATCCTACAATCCAAACTAGATGCCCTCAACCTCACGCAAATTATCAACGAACCTACCAGGTACAACCCTAAATCCGTAAACATGGGTACCCTCATAGATATCATCCTGACTAACATACCCTTTAAATACACCTCAGCTGTCTTCAACCAGGATCTCAGCGATCACTGCCTTATTGCCTGCGTCCGTGCGGGTCCGCGGTCAAACGACCACCCCTCATCACTGTCAAACGCTCCCTAAAACACTTTAGCGAGCAGGCCTTCCTAATTGACCTGGCCCAGGTATCCTGGATGGATATAGATCTCATTCCGTCAGTAGAGGATGCCTGGTTGTTCCTTAAAAGTAATTTCCTCTCAATCTTAAATAAACATGCCCCATTCAAAAAATACAGAACTAAGAACCGATATAGCCCCTGGTTCTCCTCAGACTTGACTGCCCTTGACCAGCACAAAAACATCCTGTGGCGTATGGCATTAGCATCAAATAGCCCCCGCGATATGCAACTTTTCAGGGAAGTTAGGAACCAATATACACAAGCAGTCAGGAAAGCAAAGGCAAACTTTTTCAAACAGAAATTTGCATCCTGTAGCACTAACTCCAAAAAGTTTTGGGACACTGTAAAGTCCATGGAGAATAAGAGCACTTCCTCCCAGTTGCCCACTGCACTGAGGCTAGGAAACACTATCACCACCGATAAATCTACAATAATCGAGAATTTCAACAAGCATTTTGCTACAGCTGGCCATGCTTTCCAGCTGGCTACCACTACCCCGGCCACCAACTCTGCACCCTCCGCTGAAACTTGCCCATGCCCCCCCCGCTTCTCCTTCACACAAATTCAGACAGCTGACGTTTTGAAAGAGCTGCAAAATCTGGACCCCTACAAATCAGCTGGGCTAGACAATCTGGACCCTTTCTTTCTAAAACTAGCCGCCAAATTGTCGCAACCCCTATTACTAGTCTGTTCAACCTCTCTTTCATAACGTCTGAGATCCCCAGAGATTGGAAAGCTGCCGCGGTCATCCCCCTCTTCAAAGGCGGTGACACTCTAGATCCAAACTGCTACAGACCTATATCCATCCTGCCCTGCCTTTCGAAAGTATTTGAAAGCCAAGTTAACAAACAGATCACCGACCATTTCGAATACCACCGTACCTTCTCCGCTATGCAATCCGGTTTCGAGCTGGTCATGGGTGCACTTCAGCCACGCTCAAGGTCCTAAACGATATTATAACCGCGATTGATAATAGACAGTACTGTGCAGCCGTCTTCATCGACCTGGCCAAGGCTTTCGACTCTGTCAACCACCGCATTCTTATTGGCAGACTAAATAGCCTTGGTTTCTCAAATGACTGCCTCGCCTGGTTCACCAACTACTTCTCAGATAGAGTTCAGTGTGTCAAATCGGAGGGCCTGTTGTCTGGACCTATGGCAGTCTCTATGGGGGTGCCACAGGGTTCAATTCTTGGGCCGACACTTTTCTCCGTGTATATCAATGATGTTGTCATGATTTAACTGGATTTGAACCCAAATGCAGACAACTACACCAAGCCAGAGAAGGTTTAACAGGTTTATTTACAATGTTCAATAGTCCAGGTTTCCAATAATAGGGGAAGAGCAAGTCCAGGTTACAGGGAGGGTAACAGATCCAGGTCAGGGCAGGTGTGGTACCATAATGTCCTAGTGTCCGTGGTGAGTCCAAAAGGGAGGTCCGGTAGTGGAAAGCAGGATGGTGGTGGCAGGAGTGAAGCGGAGGCAGGAGTCAGGTTCCAATAGTCTGTGGCACAGGAGAAAAGTAAATAGAACAGGGCAAAAACACAAAGAGCGAAAACAAACAGGTTGAGTCGACAGCGAGACTAACATGGTCGTCTTGACTATGATCTGACGATGAGTGGCAAGTTTGACCGGGTCTTAAAGGCTGAGGTGATTATGGTGAATGAGCTGCAGCTGGAACCCTGACTCCCGCACACCAGACTTCACTCCTGCAATCAAGGACAGACAGAGGGAGGGGGAGAGCAGAGAGAGAGCTACCTAGCAGCAGTAGGCCTAACAGTACCCCCCCCTCTACGGACGCCACCTGGCGGCCGACAGGGTTTATCAGGATGTAACCTATGAAACTCACGGACCAGAGCAGGATCCACAATGAAGCTCCTGGGCACCCAGGAACGTTCCTCGGGACCATAACCCTCCCAATCCACCAGGTACTGGAAACCACGACCCCGGCGGCGAACATCCAGAAGTCGCCGGACAGTGTAGACCGGACCCCCACCCACGATCCTGGGCGGAGGAGGGGGACGAGAGGGCGGGCACAGAGGGCTAACCGACACAGGCTTAATCTGGGAAACATGAAAGGTGGAATGAACCCGTAGGGAGGCAGGAAGCTGTAGCTTAACCGCGCAGGGGTTAACAATAGACAGTATCTTAAACGGTCCTATAAAACGAGGCGCCATCTTCTTAGACTCCACTTTCAATGGAAGGTCACGTGACTTAAGCCATACTTCTTGACCAGGAGAGTAACCGGGAGCCTGGGACCGGTGACGGTTGGCTTGCCTCTGCATGTATGCCGAAGCTCGGGACAGAGCTACCCTGGCCTTCCTCCAGACCTTGAAGCAGCGGCGCATGTGGGACTGCACCGAGGGTACCGCCAGTTCCCTCTCTTGAGAAGGGAACAGGGGAGGTTGATAACCCAGAGCACACAGAAAGGGAGACAAACCAGAGGAAGCGTTAGTCAAGGTGTTATGAGCATATTCCACCCAGGGGAGCATGGAGCTCCATGACCCAGGGTTAGACCCTGTGACACAGCGGAGAGCGGTCTCCATCTCCTGGTTCGCTCTCTCGGCTTGTCCGTTGGTCTGGGGGTGATACCCAGAGGACAGGCTGGATGTGATGCCCAAAGCTTTACAGAAAGCTTTCCATACCTGGGAGACAAACTGGGGACCCCTGTCAGAGACAATATCCGTGGGTAGACCATGAGAGCGGAACACATGTTCAACCAAAATATCAGCCGTCTCTCTGGCAGTGGGCAGTTTAGGTAGGGCCAAAAAATGAGCGAACTTAGAAAAACGATCAATCACAGTAAGAATGACAGTCTTACCAGACGAGGGGGGAAGTCCAGTGACAAAATCCATAGCAATGTGCGACCAGGGCCGGCTGGGTATAGGTAGAGGTCGTAGATGACCAGCGCTGGCCTGGGTGGAGTTCTTACTTCGTGCACATACCGTACAAGCAGCAATGAAGGCTCGAGTGTCCGCCGCCATCGTGGGCCACCAGAACTTCCGTCGCACAAAGTCAAGGGTCCGTGAAACTCCAGGGTGACAGGTAACGGGAGACGAGTGAGCCCACTGAAGTACCTGGGAGCGAGCAGACTCAGGGACAAACAACCGGTTAGGAGGACCCCTCCCAGGGTCAGCTTGATGATGTTGAGCCTGTCTAACAATCCCTTCGATGTCACATGTGATGGCCGCAATACTGCAGGTAGGAGGCAAGATGGGTTCAGGGTTACTACCAGTATCAACAGCCGAATGAACACGAGACAGGGCGTCAGGCTTGACGTTGCGTGACCCAGGACGGTAAGACAGAGAAAAATTGAATCTCCCAAAAAATAGTGCCCACCTGGCTTGACGGGGGTTGAGCTGCTTCGCTGACTGGATGTAAGCCAGATTCTTATGATCCGTCCAAACGATGAAGGGTTGTTCCGCCCCCTCCAACCAATGTCGCCACTCCTCGAGAGCCAGCTTAACGGCGAGCAGTTCACGATTGCCAAATCATAATTCCTCTCTGCCTGAGAAAGTTTCCTTGAAAGAAAAGCACAGGGATGCAGTTTGTTATCTTCAGGAGAACGTTGTGACAACACCGCACCTACCCCAGTGTCGGATGCATCCACCTCCACGACAAACTGGCGGTCGGGGTCCGGCTGCATCAGAATGGGAGCCGAGGCGAAGCGATGTTTCAGTTCTTCGAACGCTGATTCGGCCCCCTTCATTCCAAGCGAACGGTCGTGAGATGGAGGTGAGAGCGGTGAGTGGCGCCGCAATGCGGCTGTAGTCCTTGATGAACCTCCTGTAGAAGTTCGCAAACCCCAGGAATCGTTGAAGTTGTTTGCGGGTGGAGGGGCTGGCCAGTCCGTGACAGCAGAGATCTTAGCTGGGTCCATCCGCAACTCCCCCTGAGCTATGATGTAACCCAAAAAGAGGTCTCAGACACATGAAATTCACATTTCTCCATCTTCACAAACAGTTTGTTCTCCAACAACCTTTGCAACACCTGGCGCACATGCAGTTCATGTTCCTGGGAGGACTCTGAGAAAATCAAGATATCATCCAGATAGACAAAAACAAACCGATTCAACATGTCCCGAAGGACATCATTGACTAGTGCCTGAAAAACAGCAGGGGCATTGGACAACCCAAAAGGCACAACTAGATACTCAAAATGTCCCAAGGGTGTGTTGAAGGCAGTCTTCCATTCATCACCTTTACGAATGCGCACCAGGTGATACGCATTTCGTAGATCCAGTTTGGTAAAGATAGTTGCACCATGAAGGAGGGGAAAAGCAGAATTAATTAATGGCAGAGAATATTTGTTCTTAATGGTGATGTTGTTAAGTCCACGGAAATCAATACAGGGTCTGAGGGTCTTATCCTTCTTAGCAACAAAAAAGAATCTCGCTCCTACAGGTGACGAGGAAGGACGAATAATACCTGCCGCCAAGGAGTCCCGAATGTAGTTCTCCATAGCCTCCGTCTCCGGGCGGGAGAGATTGTACAGGCGACTGCTGGGGAGCGGGGCTCCTGGCTGGAGGTCAATGGCGCAGTCGTAAGGCCGGTGAGGAGGAAGAGAAGTAGCTCTGTGTTTGCAGAAAACGGATGCCAGGTCATGATACACGTCAGGGACAGCAGAAAGATCCATGGACTCCAGTGGAGGTTGAGGCACAGTGCTGGCAGGGGTCTGAGCAGAACACAAACAATTCACATGACAAAATGTGCTCCATGAAACAATTCTACCTGTCACCCAATCAATGTGTGGATTGTGTCTTATGAGCCAGGGGATACCAAGGACCAGGGGGTCTGTGGGCAGTCGATTATATGGAATTGAATGTTCTCCTGATGATTACCCGACACTCTGAGACAAACAGGAACAGTCTGATGAGTAATACGGGTCAACAATTGTCCATTTAGACCCTTAGCCTGCAGCGGACAGTCCATAGGAACAGTCTCCAAATCCATTTGTTGAGCCCACTCTCTATCCAAAAAGCTTTCATCGCACCAGAGTCAACCAGCGCACTAACAGAGAAATTCTGGGACTGCCACTGGAGGGATGCCTGGAGCAGAATGCGGGGAGAAGAGGAAGAATCCGCTGCTCGGCTCACCAAAACTTCTCCCAATAATGATGAGCCGGCCCTTTTCCCGGACGAACTGGGCAGGAAGGAACGAAATGACCAGCCTCTCCACAATACAGGCAGACCCGAGCCTGAATATGACATGCACGCTCCTCTGAGGACAACCGTGTATGACCCACCTCCATGGCTTCGGGTTCAGTGCTCCTCGTATCGACTCGGGAAGACACGGCTTTCTCCGTAGGGAAGATGCGGGGAGGAGTTTGTTGACGACAGACAGGTTGCTTGGAACTAACACTCCTCTCCCGGCGGCGCTCCCGAATCCGATTATCCAACCTGATGGTGAGTGAAATAAGATTATCCAGCGTAGGCGATTCATCATATGACACCAATTCATCTTTTAAAGTCTCAGACAAAGCATTGATGAACACTCCTTGTAATGCCTCGTCATTCCAACCACTCACTGCCGCTAAAGTCCGAAACTCCACTGCCATCTCCGCCACCTGCGAGCCCCCTGCCGAAGAGAAAACAACCGTTTCGCAGCCTCCTTGCCCCGTACGGGGTGGTCAAAAACCTTCCTCATCTCAGTGGTGAAGGCAACGTAAGCGTTGCAAATGTCCGACTGACTCTCCCATACCGCGGATCCCCAGGCACGAGCGGAACCGCTAGTAGAGTTGATAAGGTAGGCAATACGGGCTCTTTCTGAGGCGTAGGTGAGGGGCTGTTGTTCAAACACTAACGAGCATTGAGTCAAAAAATCGCCACAGGTTCCCATGTTCCCGTCATAGCGCTCTGGAGCAGGAACAAAAGGCTCTCTGATCTGGGCTGTATGGGTAGGAAAAACAGGTGGAGCAGGAGAAGGAGCAGTTTGTATGCCATTCCCGAGGGGTGCATTATTAACTTGGGTAGTAAGGGCAGACACTTGATTGGTGAGTAATTGAACCTGATTAAGCAGCACCTGACTGTTCTCAGCAATAGTCTTAAACAGGGTATCATGTTGGCCAAGTAAAATGCCCTGATTGGCTATGGCAGTCCGAATTTGAGTGCACTCTGGGGTGGTATCCGAGCTACTGTCTGCTGGGTTCATGTTGGTCAGATCATACTGTCATGATTTAACTGGATTTGAACCCAAATGCAGACAACTACACCAAGCCAGAGAAGGTTTAACAGGTTTATTTACAATGTTCAATAGTCCAGGTTTCCAATAATAGGGGAAGAGCAAGTCCAGGTTACAGGGAGGGTAACAGATCCAGGTCAGGGCAGGTGTGGTACCGTAATGTCCTAGTGTCCGTGGTGAGTCCAAAAGGGAGGTCCGGTAGTGGAAAGCAGGATGGTGGTGGCAGGAGTGAAGCGGAGGCAGGAGTCAGGTTCCAATAGTCTGTGGCACAGGAGAAAAGTAAATAGAACAGGGCAAAAACACAAAGAGCGAAAACAAACAGGTTGAGTCGACAGCGAGACTAACATGGTCGTCTTGACTATGATCTGACGATGAGTGGCAAGTTTGACCGGGTCTTAAAGGCTGAGGTGATTATGGTGAATGAGCTGCAGCTGGAACCCTGACTCCCGCACACCAGACTTCACTCCTGCAATCAAGGACAGACAGAGGGGAGGGGGAGAGCAGAGAGAGAGCTACCTAGCAGCAGTAGGCCTAACAGATGTCGCTCTTGCTGCTGGTGACTCTCAGATCCACCTCTACGCAGACGACACCATTTTGTATACATCTGGCCCTTCATTGGACACTGTGTTAACAAACCTCCAAACGAGCTTCAATGCCATACAACACTCCTTCAGTAGCCTCCAACTGCTCTTAAACACTAGTAAAACTAAATGCATGCTTTTCAATCGAACGCTGCTGGCACCCGCCCACCCGACTAGAATCACCACTCTTGACGGGTCTGACCTAGAGTATGTGGACAACTACAAATACCTAGGTGTCTGGTTAGACTGTAAACTCTCCTTCCAGACTCACATAAAGAATCTCCAATCCAAAGTTAAATCTAGAATCGGCTTCCTATTTCGCAACAAAGCCTCCTTCACTCATGCTGCCAAACATGCCCTCGTAAAACTGACTATCCTACCGATCCTTGACTTGGGCGATGTCATTTACAAAATAGCCTCCAACACTCTACTCAGCAAATTGGATGTAGTCTATCACAGTGCCATCCGTTTTGTCTCCAAAGCCCCATACGCTACCCACCACTGTGACCTGTACGCTCTTGTTGGCTGGTCCTCACTACATGTTCGTCGTCAAACCCACTGGCTCCAGGCCATCTATAAATCACTGCTAGGCAAATCCCCGCCTTATCTTAGCTCATTGGTCACCATAGCACACCCACCCGTAGTCTGCGCTCCAGCAGGTATATCTCACTGGTCATTCCCAAAGCCAACACCTCCTTTGGCCGCCATTCCTTCCAGTTCTCTGCTGCCAATGACTGGAACGAATTGCAAAAATCTCTGAAGCTGGAGACTCTTATCTCCCTCACTAACTTTAAGCATCAGTTGTCAGAGCACCTTACCGATCACTGCACCTGTACACAGCCCATCTGAAATTAGCCCACCCAACTACCTCATCCCTATATTGTTATTTATTTTGCTCTTTTGCACCCCAGTATCTCTATTTGCACATAATCTCTTGCACATCTAGCATTCCAGTGTTAATACTATTGTAATTATTTTGCACTATAGCCTATTTATTGCCTTACCTCCATAACTTGCTACATTTGCACACACTGTATATATATTTTCTGTTGCATTTTTGACTTTATGTTTTTTACCCCTTATGTAACTCTGTGTTGTTTTTATCGCACTGCTTTGCTTTATATTGGCCAGGTCGCAGTTGTAAATGAGAACTTGTTCTCAACTGGCTTACCTGGTTAAATAAAGGTTAAATAAAAAATAAATAAATAAATTTTCTAACACTATTTTAATTTCTCGAATTTCCAGTAGATGGTGCCAGAATATAATCGTTTGTTGGTTTTCAGTTTTCAATACTTCTTATTAGGTGTCAGAGTTTAATAACCACTCATCAATAAGCTTTATGTCTCCCATGATATGGGAAAATATATTTGAGCAACCCAAATGCACAGCTCCTAATTAAGAAATATTGAATCATGTCATGGGGTCATCTTGAGGTACTGTGTATTGTGGTGCTACGTTTTGCATCATGTGATGAAAGATTCATCATACCGGCTGTATTTCTGTATTTTGAAAGTTATACATCTTGAAAACTTTTTTCGACATTTTGGGACTATATCAACAATGGACTAATTAACCAAATACCAAGGATTTTCCTTTAAGTGTTGTATTTCTACTGTGAAATGAGGCCTGCACCTGTGGTATGAAACAACAAGCATCCTTCCTGTGCACATCAGTTCCTGTG